>NC_132789.1:33119446-33491485 GCF_048418805.1 Vulpes vulpes | reverse complement strand
TTTTCATGTGTCTGTTGGCCACCTGGATGTCTTCATTGGAAAAATATCTATTCAGATCCTCTGCCCATTCTTTAACTGGGTTGTTTTTTGCCATTGAGTTGTACGAGCTTTTATGTATTTTGGATATTAAACTCTTATCAGATATATGCTTTGCAGATATTTTTCTTCTCTTCAGCAGGCTGCCATTTCATTTTTCCTTTGCAGTGCAGTAGCTTTTTAGTTTGATGTGGTTCCCCTTATTAATTTCGCTTTTGGATCAGATCCAGGAACTTATTGCCAAGTCTGATGTCAAGGAGATTACCACTGATGTTTTCTTCTAGGAGTTTAATGGTTTCAGGTCTTGCATTCAAGTCTTTAACCCATTTTGAGTTAATTTTTATGCATGGTGTAAGACAGTGGTCTAATTTCATTCTTTTGCATGCGATTGTCAACTGCATCTTTTATAGAGACCAAATTGGCTTTTGAATGCAAGAGAATTGAAAAATGCTTGCTGGTAACAAAACTATAAAATTACTTTAATTGTTCAGTTCAAACAGTAATTACTGAAGGAAGAGAATAATTTTGTGATAATGACCTCAGTGCCAATAGAAAGGACACAAGATGCCATTTGAACAACATTATGCAAAATGTGTGCAGGACAGATCAATATCTTCCCTAGAATCGGTCATGTTTCACTTCAGCTTTGTATAAACATGTCCACACCTTTACACAAACTTTCACCATAACGTCTATTCTCACTGAAAACAATGCAAATTTTCTCATTAACTCATAACTCAATAAGATACCCTTTGCAAATAATTTTTTGGAAGTCTTAAGTGGATATTATTTTGTTCACAATAGCCTTATAAGGGAGACTTTATCATAAGAAAAAAATATTGTACTAGCAGAATAATTAATTTTGCATTATGATTACTTGTTTCCTTGGCTATGCCATAGAAAAACAGACATTTAGATCTTTGGTGATATCTGTAATGGTAACAAGAGCTATTACATTTTTAAAAATTCTACTATTATTTCTTCTTGGAAATTGAAACTTTCAGAATATGAAAATACTTCTGATATGGTACATTCCATCACTAGAGCTGAAAACCTGATGTTATATAGTGCAGATCATTATTACAGCTTCTTTTGTGATTATTTCATCTGCATCTGAATTTCTCTATTAAAATTTTTATTTTATTACTGTCTTGGTACTAGTTGAATAAATCATACATGTGATATTCTTAGCCATCAGTATATGCTGGTTTATAGCAGACTTTTCACCATTTTTGATATTGAATGAATAATTGCACACCGGACGAATTACTTCAAAAGGGCTTTTCCTTACTTAGTAAATGTTCACTAGTCAGAAAATGTGACTAACTAACATTAGTTAGTCATACACACTAACAAGCATTTTGTCATTCTGGGTTTCAAATATATACAAATAAAAAGATAATGGCCATCACTGGAAGAACTGGAGATTGCATTTGACTGTCTTATGTTAGTGGATGTATCTGTCATTTGGCAATGTGAACTCATAGCTCACTGTAAATGTGTTAAACTATTGAAAGACTAGGGAATATGTGAATCAATAAATCTAGCTCACATCTGAGATAAAGGAGAACTTTCCATTTGCCTGATTCAAGGGACAGATGTACTTGGAAGGCACTGTCTTGCCCCTTGTATATAAGTTTTGGGGAGACTGTTGAATTTTAAGAAGCACAAGTGTTTAGGACTTGATAGATTTGCACCTGTGTTTAGTGTGATTTGAGAGAAAGGCTACTATGGACATTTGCCTTTCAGAAACATGGGCACTGGTGCGAGGTATCTGCTGGCTGGTTCTCATGGAGACAAGGGGCTATCACTTATTGGCTGACTTTCAGAGAAAGGGTACTGATCTAAAGTTGTCTCTGAAGATGGTTAATTGTTCAGGACCTGGGATTCTAGCCAAAGAACAGTTTTATCCTTTCTTGAATATGAAAAACAAATATGTCTGATTCTCATTCCCCCATTCTGGTCTCTTCCTCAGCCAAACTTGTAAGAAAAACCAAAGGATTATCCTAATTTTTATTTGTGGTGGTATAATTATCACCTGGCGTTGTCATTTAAGAAATTTAAACATTAAAATTGTAGCCTAAAAATAATTGATTAAAAAAAAAGTATTGAAAAAGCTGAGTGCAAGGCATTTAAGACTTTTTGACAAAGTCAACATAGCAAGTGGGACAAAAATTATTAGTTATAGGAGATGCTCCTGAACATACAAGATATTTTACAGCCCTACTTATAAAACTAGTTATTTCTCATATTAGGTGTATCTGTCTGTCTCACCAAAATTATCTTTGAATCACTGTAAAGCACAGAAGGGGATTTTGTTTCAAAATCCTAAACATAATACTATGACTTTTGCTTTTCCTCAAGGGAGGCCTTCATAATAGTCTTCTGCTTAGGGAGATGCTCACAGATTGATGCCTGCTGTATATTTTTCATCTGATGTCACAGGGTTAGAATTTGAAAAAAAAAATCCTGTATTTTAGAAGTAAGCATATATGCATGAGCAACGCTAATTTAGAAAGTGTTTAAGCTTTGAGCAATTTAACTTTTCCTAATCCTGCATAAGAAATGCAGAAGAAATATATATATGAGGAACCATAGAAGCCTGAGGTGCATATGGGTGAAATCATTTGCTTAGGCTCATGCAGGAAATTGTAGAGTTGTAGCTGAGGTTGGACTCTTGGTGTTCGAGCTACCTTTCCACCCATCTTCTGCATCCTGTGGTCTAGTGAATGTGTAACTGCCCAGGCTTGGTTGTTAGACAGACATGGTTCAAGGTCTTTCTGCTACAGAAAGTTGGATGAATGCCAGCTGGATGAATACGGGCAAGTTATTTAACCTCACTGAGCCTCAATTTTCCATCAGTAAAGTAGAGACAACGATAATCCCTGCCTCAGAGGTTTGATGTGAGCTTTTAAAAATTTATTTGAGAGAGAGAGGGCGGAGAAGGGCGGAAGGGGAGGGAAAGAGAATCTCAAGCAGCCTCCCTGCTGAGGGGAGAGCATGACAGGGGGCTTGACCCCAGCACCCTGAGATCACAACTTGAGTTGAGATCAAGAATCAGTCACTCAACCAACTGTGCCACCCATGCACCCCTGATGTGACTTTTAACTGAAGTCAATGGCGTGTTATGCTTGACATAGTGCTAAGCCTATAAACTACGTTAAACATTATATAACTTACACATTTGTTAGTTATTATTACATCATTACATCATGTTGCGCTCTCTGTAAGAAGTCAGCGTATGGCAATGATATTAATGACCCAACAGCAGCTGAATCTATGCTTGTAATCATCTTTCCGCTCATGGTAGTGGTTCCGTTGCACACATTTACTTGAAAACAGCTTCCATTCGTGAATTATTCTTTGCCTGTGCACTAAGCACACTGACCAATTGTTGGTATAACCTCCACGTGTCAGTCACTGGACACAGTGCAGTTTTATTTCTAGAACATGGTCTGCACTGGGGCTCATCTTCTTGCAGCCACGCAGGAACCCATGCTCCTTCTGGTTGGTGGCTCCCCCATCTCCTAAGGTCTGGAGTCTTCCACTGGTTCTCTGCATTTGACTGTCCAAGGGGGAGGGGGGAGACAGCATAGATGATCATGCAGGTTTTTGAAAGGCCAGGCCTGGGAGCAGCGTTTATAACTCTTGGCAATGCTCCCATACTGTGGAGACTGAAATGGAGCCAAGCCTGAGCCCGTGGGAGAAGAGAAATGGAGTTTGTGGAGCATGGCCAAAACAGGCCTGGGGCGTGCTGATGCCTATGAGAGCAGCAGGAGGGGCTGCACGGCCTCATAAATAACATAGCAGTTAATTAGCTGTGCATCGTCATCCTTATGCCGGTGAAAGAACTGAGAGCATAAGTGAATTGCTCAAGGTCACTCGTTTTCACAAAGGCATAACCATATTTTATTGTCCCGGCACCATGAACCTAAATCCGAGCTTCTTGATTTTATGTCCACGTAGGAACTTTGGCTAGAATCCTCGATCACTGCTTCATTACTGTTTCATTGAAAAAGCGTTTGAATCAATGAAGTTAACTAACTTGCTAATAGCTGAAATTTCTTCTTTTGTTTTTGATATTTTCAAAATTAAACTCTTATTCTGCATCATTATTTCTGGAGGCAGCAGGTCCTCAGTCCAGTACTCTGCAGATTATACTTAACTGCTTTTTTAGAGATGAATAATGCTTTTGGCTTTCTGAACAAAATGTTAGTTCGTTGAGCAGAACATCACATTTTTTTTTTTTTTACATCACAGTTTTTTAAACCTCATTCATTGTGTAAATGTTCAGAATGTCTCAATAGTTCTTAGGTAAATGTTTTGTATATTTAAAAAATTTTCAAAACCATTAAATAAGTAAAAATTAGGTTATAAATAATGTTCATGTTTGACATGCATAACCAATAGCTTTTAAAATGGCAACTGGATATTTTTATATAAATTATCTCAGTGATATTTTATTTATTTATTTACTTGTTTGTTTGTTTATTTATTTACCTATTTATTTATTTTAGAGCACAAGCAGGAGGAGGGGTAGAGGGAGAGGAAAGAGAATCTCAAGCAGACTCCCTGCTGAGCACGGAGCCCACATTGGGGTTGATTTCATGAGATCCCGAACTGAGCCAAAACCAAGGGCTGGATGCTTAACCAACTGAGCCACACAGACACCCCATCTCAGTGATATTTTTCATTAATAAACTTGGAAATTGCTGAGTAAAACGCTGTAGAAGTTATTTTAGCCTTTGATTTTTCTTTTGTTAACATTGGATAATCCTAGGAAATTTGCTGTTAACTAATGTACATTTACTGGATTTTTATTGAAGTCTCCCAGGAAGAGGCCAATAACTCAGACCAGCAGTAAGACCAATCCTGTATTAGAACTTACATATATTTCCAAGGCCGGCTAAACTTTCATACTGAAATCGTATAATAAGCTTTCACTTTGTACTAAGCTCTTTTGCACGCATCCCAGTAGGCTGAGCTAGTGGTGCTTTTAGGAATGTCATCATCCTGATGCTCTGACCTACAATGAGGGAATAAGCTTGGGAAACAAAGGTATTAAAGTTTCTCTAAGGATTTTTCTTAGTGATTTCTGTAGTTTCATGCTTTCCTGTAGAGTAGGAAAGAAGAAATATCTATAGAAGTGAGGGAATGTGGAAATACTCCCTACACTTTCTGCTCTTTAAAAATCTAAGTACATAGGTCACCAAAGTTAAGACAGTTCTTCAGTGTTTTGAGCACATTTTCAAATTATACTGACTTTTTAAACGAAGAGGTGGAGTGTTTCAAGAGGGAGATCTTAGTTAACCACCTTATATTCTGCAAAGAGGTAATAAAGGTGGAAGACCAGCGCCTTTTGTGCAGAATGGCCATTGGCAGCTGACAATCTCCTAAGCTTACATGTTCCAGCACCATCCAGAGGCACTAGGGCTGCCGGGTAAAATACAGGACACTTCACTTATTGAATACATTTGAATTTCAGGTGAACTGTGCATACTTTTTCGTATAAATATGTGCCGACTATCACTTGCTGTTAATCTGAAACCTAAATGTGACTGGGAACCCTGTATTTTTTCTTTGTTATATTTGGAAACCCTAAAATATATTGACCTCTCATTCTTGGTCCTAGCTTTCAAATGTTAGAGTCAGGAAGTGACTGATCCAGTTCAGGTCATGTACCCTTTTGGGGCTTCCCAGGCAGTTTCCCGTACAAGGAGTCGCATTGTTTCGAACAGAAGCTGGCGCGAGGGTGGGTGTGTTGCGTGGATGAGCAGCTAAACAGATTTGGAGTTAGGTGTACACAGAAGACAGCCAAATTGTCATGATGGATTCTGAGCTCTATTTTCTAGCTTGTTGGTAAGGCCACGTCTTCCTGAGTTTTCTAAGATCTTTTAGCATCCTTAAATTAATGACTTAAACTGGTTCAAGATGGATACCTGTAATTTGCAACTAAAAAATCTTAATTACATTATTTTTAATGGTAATTTCAGATATTGGGGAAGGACTTATTGCAACAATGTCTGCCTGGTTACAGTATCCGATATTTTATTTTGTTATTTTTATTATTTTTTAAATATATTTTTTAATTGAAGTTTGATTTGCCAAGATATAGTATGACACCCAGGGCTCATCCCGTCAAGTGCCCTCCTAATAGAACCAGGGCACCTGAGTGGCTCAGTGGTTGAGCATCTGCCTTCAGCTCAGGTTGTTAGCCTGGGGTCCTGGGATCGAGTCCCATGTCAGGCTCCATGCATGAAGCCTGCTTCTCCCTCTGCCTGTGTCTCTAACTCTCTCTCTCTCTCTCTCTCTCTCTCTCTCTCTGTGTGTGTGTGTGTGTCTCTCATGAACAAATAAATAAAATCTTTAAAAAAAAAATAGAATCAGGGACCCCTGGGTGGCTCAGTGGTTGGGCGTCTGCCTTGGCTCAGGGCCTGATCCTGGAGTTCTGGGATCAAGTCCCACATCGGGCTCCCTGCATGGAGCTTGCTTCTCCCTCTGCCTGTGTCTCTGCCTCTCTATCTTCCTGTGTCTCTCATGAATAAATAATAAATAAAACCTTAAAAAAATCGAATCTTAGAGCTTACCAGTGCTCCCAGTATACCCCTGCTCTTCCCAATCATAGTTGAGATTTGCCAGTGCATCCTGTAAGAGGAAAACAGCTTGACCCCATGCAAATGTGGCAAAAGCAATGCTTTTGCAGGAGAGGCTGTAAGTCCTGCTCATCTCTCACAGCAGATAATAGATTCCTCTTTAGCCAGTACAAGAGCATGTTTCACTTTTCTGACTAAAATTGGTGCTATTGAAAAGAAATACATCCAGACAGAACGAATATATTCTATACACAATATTTGGAAACCAGTATCTTATATAATATACTGCTCTGCATGTTTTGTAGATGTAAATCATGTGGCAGCTACTCACTGACTTTGTGATGTATGGAAATTGCTATATGGTACGAATTTTTTTTTAAGCTTTGCCTTTTATACAGCTCATGAAATTTAAAATCGTGGTCCTTGCCACAGGGTAGATCATTTCCCTAGAATATCAGAAAGAGTAAGTACATTTTTCTGGGCTCTGACATCGAATCATAATTCACAGAGGTAGAAATGAGAGAGTTGGCCTTTGTAGACACTTTACATTTAATGCTTGATTACGTGGAATTACATGCTTCAAAATTGCATACATAATAGGCCATTATGTATAGTGTATGGTTTGAGGGTTGTTTACATGAGTGAAATAAAGAAAACTCTCCTCATCCTGTATCAGTCATTAACCTGCTGATAATCACAGGTAAAAAGAAACAATTAGAAGCAGAGACATATTGTGAGAGTTTTGTAACTGGTGCCATTAAGATGGCAGTTTAAAACCAGTGATGCAGATTTTTAATAATAAAGAACTGAATCTAGTTTGCAAAAGTTAAATGCATGGAATTGTCAGTTGTTTTTAAACTACCATTCTAGTAGGAGTGGGGACATTACGTATGTTCTCTTTGACATTTTTGCTAACAGTAGTGATTCACCACTGTAGCGCGTATAGACTTTCACAGTATAAATCGGAGAGCTCTAAAAGAGTAATTTATAAAAGTTGTGTCCCATGAAAGCCAAGATTCCAGATTGTAAGCCCTCACACTTCAAATTGAAATTCCAAACCCTATAATAGTTTGCATTAGGATCAGCACATTTATATTTCTTTCCAAATAAAACACAACCAAGACAGCATAATGACCATAAGGTGGCTAATTTTCAATGATCACCAGCAAATTCTCTGATTGTATCTGTCTACGTTGTATGGTTTCTTTAAAAAAAAAAAACAAAACACACACACAACTCAATTCACCCTTTTAATCTTCCAAACATGCATATTCTAATGAAGTAATGAAAAATTACTCTTTAATTTGTATTAAGCTATCAACAAACATTTTTTCCCCCTTGGAAAAAAAAGAATTTGTTTGTTTCTCAGCTTTCAGTTGCTAGTGGATTGACATCAGTCCTGATTTATTCATCATTTGCTTATTCAAATATTCATTCAGTGATGCTCTGGGTCAAGCTGTGAGTGAATATATGAAGGACAGAAAAATTCCAAACAGGGAGCTTTTTCTCTAATATCTGAAAGTGGTGGTGATATTGGCATTTTAAAATTTGCAATGCATATTAACTGTTAATATAAAAAAATATACCTGAAATCTAACTTGTAGTTTAAATTGACAGAGAGATGTAATTAGAAAGCTAGTTGAACAGTTGGGAAATTCTTCCTAAAGGTCAAAGCCCAGCTTGACATCTAGAGGATTAATAATACATGGAGGATTTTGAAATTGGATAGAAAAAAAAAGTAACCAAAAACCTTGGGTATTGGCTGTACAAGAAGCAGGGCCAATGCATATGGCTCCTTCTGTGATTTTTTTTTTAATTCCAGGGCTTTGGAACATTCTAATACTTTTAAACCTGTTTCTCCTTATGTGCCTTTAAAAACATTACTGTAAACTTAAAGCTCCAGAGATCTCGTCATTGATGTTTTATACAGATGTTTATTGTCATTAGTTTAGATAAATCAACAAGCTGCGTTGGTACTCTTCATTCCTCCACATTCCCTTAAGGAGTACTATTGAGTATTTCTCTTGACAAGGGGCTGCAGAATCAGTTCTGTGGTTTCAAGATAACATCCCATAGTCTTCTAACTCTTGTTTCCATGGAGAAGTCAGCCATCGATCTGTTTGCTGTTCTTTGGAAAGTAATATATATATTGTTTTGGTTGCATTTAAATTTTTTTCTGTCTTTAGTATCCAGCAATTTTGTACGATATTATTTATGACCTTTCTATTCATCTTTTTTTTATGCTATGTAATACCTCTTGAATCGCTCAGTTAGCATCTTTAAAATGTAGTAAATATCTCTTAAAATTTATCTTTTACCTTCATAGTTAATATCTTTCAATAATTTTTAAAAATCATCAGCAATTTGCCCTCTTACTCTGTTTTCCCTACAGTATGACATAGCGTTCTTCCCATGTCCCTATGTCCATGCTGCTTTTGACTTTATTTTAATCTTTTTTATTATTTATTTATTTATTTTAAAGATTTATTTATTTATTTATTTATTTATTTATTTATTTATTTATGATAGACACAGAGAGAGAGAAAGAGGCAGAGACACAGGAGGAGGGAGAAGCGGGCTCCATGCCGGGAGCCCGACGTGGGACTCGATCTCGGGACTCCAGGATCATGCCCTGGGCCAAAGGCAGGTGCTAAACCGCTGAGCCACCCAGGCATCCCTATTTTCATCTTTTTTAAAATGTCTTTATCAAACAAAAAAATCTCTATATTTGCTCCTATCTTCAAAATATTTTATCTTGGTTTGCCTTCCAGTTTAATAAGCTCGTTTTAGTTGTGTATAATTTGTTATTTTGTTTATTTCTAGAATTTCTGTTTCAGGCTTTTCCATAATTTCTCCATCTTTTAATACTGAGGCCCTCGGTCCTACAACCTCAAGGAACTGAATCCGTCCACAACCCTGGGAGCTTAGGGCACATCCCGACCCTCAGAGGAGATGGCTGTCACCTGAATTCCCTCTATGACACCCTGAGTGGAGGCCCCTGCCACATGGTATTCAGACTTATAATCTATGGAAATTTCGAGATAATATATGTATATTTGTTGAAGTGGCTACACAGCAGTAGACTTGTAGCACAGCAACTGGACTCCCTATGGCAAAATTAAATAAAATTGGGAAGTGTTGAAATTGCTTCACTCTCACCAAGCCAGACAAGTACCATGGCAGAGTATTTGCATTATGTGAGGTGACTGCTTGCAAAGCCATGTTCCTTCAGTGGCTACGGTAGCTATGTAGCTTGAGGGAGACCTTTTTGTCACAATCCATCCAGAGGCCGAACTTTTCCCACTTCACACACATTCCATAGCACTCACCTATCAATGAGGAGGACCAGGACTAAATATTCTAGGACAAATAGAAGGGAAGATTACTGGGTTTTCTAGATAAGGAAATTCAAAGATTTCAGAGCTGTTACAAATTCCTAATTTCTTAAGAATCGTGGGGGTGAGGGCAGGGAGGAGGAAATAAAGGAAAGCTGTGACTTATGCAAACCTGCAAACCTGGCTCTTAAAAGGGAAATACTGAACATTCTCCCAAATCCACCTGAAGTTACCTTTAGCAAAGGTCTTTTTCTCATCTCATCCAAGTGTTCATAATCAGCAACTTTCCCCTGCGAGGCCGTATCTTCTCTTCCCAGAGGCTAACACAGCAGTATTTTTCAAGTCAAATCTATGGATTTTGAAATATTGTTGCTTGTCCTGTCCTCTGTCCTCATTTAGTAGAGTTATGTTGCCCACGTAACCTTCTTTTCTTTGATACTGCTGGTGGAAGTACCTGTTGGTGCTTTACCCAGATGTTACGGCAGCCGGTTTCGCTGTGTTTGACAATGCCTTGTATTTTGCAGAAGGGGCATACATAGATGGAGAACGAAGGTGGTAATCAGTGCTACTCTTGAGAATAGGTGTTAACTGAAAGATTTGAAATGTAGGCATGACATCTGTATAAATATAACACCACTGAAATCCCTCAAATCTGAAGATGTAATACTTCAGAGCTGCAGAGGATCTGCATTTTTAGGAAGAATGCCTAATGTGCATTTGCTATCCTTAAAGTCTGTAATTTCTACCACTGCATTTCAGTAAACTTACTCACGAAATCTAGTGTTTATTAGTAAAAATAAGTTTGGAGAATCCACCATTATGACAAATGAGCATTTGACCAAACCAGCTCTTCATTCTGCAAAAGCTTTCGAGAATCGACTCAAACTCATGGATTGACATAAAATAATTGGATAAACAGATGCTAGTATTAGTAGCAGAGGGACTTGATTCCAGAGAGTTTCACGGTTTTTCTTGGCATCCAGTTAAAGAAAGGGGGCTCTAACAGGTGTCTGGCAGAGCGTCATCTTCTATTGGGAGAAAAAAATTGAATGTAGATTCATTAACAGGGACATTAAAGGTATTTAATGCTGGCATTAAAATCCAAATAAGGAAATCCCTGACTGCCTGAAAGTCAAAGTAGTCAGCCTCGCAGTGAGAAAGTGAGAAAGCTAATTGCACTTACAATAAAACTAGTCATATGTCCCTGGCTCATCTTTGACAGTTTCAGGCATTAAGGAGGAAATTAGAATAAAACAGAATAAAAAACAAATAACAAAATACAGTGCTGTCACTTGAGTTACACTATCTCTTTTAAAAATCAGAGCTTTTTGCATTAGTCCGATGCAGTTAAGCCTGGAACTAATGAGCGGTGTGTGTGTGGTGTGTGTGTGTGTGTGTGTGTGTGTGTGTGTGCGTGTGTAAGGATGCATTTTTTAATAGGAGTTGTATGGAGGAACCTAAACTGTTATGTGCCTCTTATTCAAGTATTTATGTGAAACTTAAATTATAAGAAATTTCTATGTGCAATTTATATTGTATGAGAATGCTCAGAATAAATTTCAAGCTTTGTAGCAGTACCGTGAGCAAGAACTTTATTCACCTGATAACTGATGTCAATTGTCTGCGTGAAGATGAATTTTTCTGGTTCTCTTTACCCGAAAATATTGTGTTAACTGAAGAAAACATGTTTTCAGTGAAACTCTTTCTTTGAAATCTCTCCGGAAAGGGTGATTCCAGTAGTTCAAGGTGGAGGTTTTCAATCCAGTGCATGACGTAGGATGATGCGCAGAGTCAGAGCCAGCTTGTCACAGGAGAAGATGTAAAAAGGCAGAGACACCAGAGTGGAGACGCTCAGATTCCCGCTCTCTGGAAGCCATCCTGTGCACACACACGCTTCCTCGCTTCCATAGTTAAAGATTGAAGGGCTTGGGGGATGGGAGGGATGGAGTAATAAGGAAGGGAAATAGGGTTTTTCTTATAATCGAATAGCCCTTTTATTTTTTTATTTTTTATTTTTGGTGTAAGTCAATTTTTAATATCAAAATGGTATTTACAGGGAAGCTACATTCATCAGTAAAAGCGAAAGAGCCAAGTTCACACTCCATGGCCAGATCCATTTAAAAATCTGGACTTTAATCTGTAGCCAAGTATCTATCCCCACATTCAACATCCCCACGCAGGAAGCGTCAGACTCCCAAGAAGGGCCTTTGGGATCCTTTGCTGGGATGGGAATAGCCCTTTTAAGTCACATAATTGTAAGTGGTCCAGAAACCTTCTAGCTTTCTATCCAGTGTTACCCATCATTGGAAACCAGTCTGAGGTGACTTCCACTAAAAAAAAATCTACCATCATCTTTTTATATGTAACTCTTTAAAAATAACATTTACTTTTCATCTCAATTATTTTTATACCAATTTTTGACATGTAACCTCCCTTCTCTCAGTTAACAACTTAAAGCTTATTCTTTGATTCTTTTTCTGTTCACACACACTCACACATGCACTGTTTTTTATTGTTCTTGTTGTAATTACCGGCATTTTACAAAAATAGGATCATAGATACAATTGTTACTTCTTGCTTTGGTCATTTAATAATTTTTGTTGTTAAAACCTTCAGTTCACCTACTCCTATGCTGCTCCAACTCAGTCTTTTACAGTATATGTATCATTTGGGCTCATTCATTTTTGTCGTCCATTGTGGTATTTTGCACGTTCTGGATCTCAAAATTTTTACCTTTCACTTCTGCATATTCTAGTTAGTTCTTTAAAAGAATCATTTGTTATTTTTTCCCGATGTCTGTTCAGTTCTTGTTAGTTCTATACTTTCTTTTTAAATTTTTATTTATTTATGATAGTCACAGAGAGAGAGAGGGAGAGAGAGAGGCAGAGTCACAGGCAGAGGGAGAAGCAGGCTCCATGCACCGGGAGCCCAATGTGGGATTCGATCCCGGGTCTCCAGGATCGCGCCCTGGGCCAAAGGCAGGCGCCAAACCGCTGTGCCACCCAGGGATCCCTAGTTCTATACTTCTAAAATGTATATAAAGCTGATAATTTCCACACATACTTATTTAATAGGCTAATATAGACTGTCCTATGATCTTCTAAAATTATTTGTAGTATTTTAATTCTTGAAGTTGTGCAATCTTCTGACTCTTCACTCATGATGTGTTTTTTCCTTATGTGTTGTAAGATTTTACTCTCTGAGTAAAATGATATCTGTGAGATCATTTTTATCAACACACTGATTTTTATTTGTTCATAAAATCCTTTTGGCTTCTGTTTCTGGTGTTGTTTTAGAACAGTTTTGAATTTGATTTTGTCAGAGAGCATTGCTTGTTTGGGACAAGTTTTTAAAATAATTTTCGACTTCTGTTTTCTTTATAATAAGTGAGAAATTTGGACTCCAAACTCTGAAGTATGGTTTCAATTTTCTGTAAGATAGTTGTTGGTTTTTTTTTTTTTCTACTGGAGTCCAAGACAAACATTAAATGTATTGTATACTTTCTGGGTCAGTGTGTCAAGTTATTTACTTATTCTTTATTTAACTGGAATTGTATCCCTTTAAGTGACCTTGTTTTTTTTTTTTTCCCAGGACGCTCTATAACTATAACTCCAAGTGCTCTGGACCTGGTGTCTCACTCCTTAGGGAGGTGGGTCTTAAAATCTAACCCCTGAAGTGTTGCTGAGTCCAGAATTCTTTCACAGTTGCAGAAATATCAGCTCCCATACCGATTGCTCTAACTCTGATTAAACCCTAATCCCAGTATGTGAAGATTTTTGTTTGTTTCTTGCACATTCACTTACAACTTTTAAAAATAAGTGAGAAACACTGTTGTTTTTTAATTCAGCATCTGCATCCCTACGAATGTTTTGAGAGAGGATTTCAATAACCAGCCTAGTTGATCGAATTACTGAGAATCGAGGTCCACCTCTTATTCCACATGGCCGCACAGAATCTCTCGATAAGTGTGTACAGTTTATTGATTTAGTCACCCGGTCAGTGATGCGAATTTGTTAATTTTCACAGTTTTCTGGAGGTTCCACCAAGCTGTCTTCACTGCTTTGCTCTGGAGCGCAGTGTCCTGCCAGGCCAGGCATGGTCACTGCAGACATCCCTTGTGCCTCCAAGCCAGCGGCTCACTGGGTCTGCTCCAACTTGCCGACTCAGCATTGGCTCTGAGCTGCTCTTCCTCTGTCATCCGTTCCTTTGCCAGCCAGCTGCTCTTGATTTGTAGCTTGGTATCTGGTTTTGTGATGGGTTCCCATTTGTCTGGCATTTTGGGTGGGATCATTCCTTTTCATCCTTTTTGCTCTGTCTTGTGTTAGTTTTGTATTACGCTGTTTGAAAGTGATGGTCACAGCAAGACTACAGGGGAGAATGTGGATGGAGGCCCTACCAGCCTGTTCAGACAGGCCTCTTAGACTGATGAGTTGGCTCTTCTCCCTGAACCGGGTCCACTGGGACAGACTGCTGTGTCATCAGTAAAACCAGACGAGGCTTTCTCCTTCCTTCTCAAGCTGTTGTCCTGGGATCTTGGCTTTGGTCCAGAGAGTATCCTCTCTGGGTTTTTGCCTGCGAGGCTAAATGGCAGTTGTCGGGTCCGTGTTCAGAGGTAGCCATCCATAAGACTGGGGACGCAAGACACAGGTGTACAAACATTATATTCCTTTTTATGGTTGCCAGCTCTCATGGGGTTCTCTTCCCGGAAAAACTTCTGCTTCTTATACATATCCAACACTAAATCTTGCACTTATCTTTCTAAATGGTGTAATTTCACTAAGGATGATTAGGCCTCCAGTGGCCACTCTGGGGAACATGTGAATTGAGCAAAATTGTTCACCTGGAAGTGCCCTCGAAAGGTAAAGGAATAAGATTTCTTAGGACCAGTTGGGCACAAGTTTTCATCAGTATGCAGAGGCCTCCGAATGAAACTCTGAATCAGAAATTCTTTAAATAAGAGAATCTTTGACCAAAGCTAATGAGCAGTTAGCAAACTGGACTCTTTTGCTAATGAACCCTCCCCAACTTTGTCCTCCTGTTGCCCCTCTGTACTTAGTTCTCCCCCACGCCCCGCCCCATCTTTTTCCCTTGTGATCTCTGTTTTGCATGCCAGGAGACTTTTTCCTCTTTTTCTGTTGTCTGTGTCTTATATCGTCAACTAGCAACCCTCCTAAAACCCCCAGGTGACAGTGCCTCTAGAGAGTCATCCTTCCCAAGAGCTAGGTGTACAGGCAACTGCGGAATTAACTCTTGGACTTGAGTTGAATAAGGAGCTGTATTTAAAGATTTTTCTAGGGATGCCTGGGTGGCTCAGCGGTTGAGCGTCTGCCTTCAGCTCAGGTCGTGATCCCAGAGTCCTGGATCTAGTCCCACATTGGGCTCCCTGCAGGTAGCCTGCTTCTCCCTCTGCCTGTGTCTCTGCCTCTCTCTCTCTGGGTATCTCATTAATAAATAAATAACATCTTTTTAAAAAGTTAAAAAAAAAAACAGATTTTTCTAAACGTAGACAATTCCAGCAAATATTTATAAAATAATTTAGAATTCTTTTGTGAGGGTGTGTGGGGCTGAGGCAGGCTTGCTACCTTTATTGCTTACTACTCTATAGTATTCTGACATTCGTAAAATGTACACATATCCATTTTCTCATTTGATTCTCCAACCACTCATGGTGGATGCTTTAGTCTACATTTGACAAATGAGGTCAGAGATTCAAGTTAATGCTCAATCCCCACAATCAGTTAATGTGAAAACTGACAACCAAGTATTATGAATTACAGTATTATATAATTTCTCTCCTCATATATTCAAAGTAAAGTTCCTCATATGATCAGATTTTTTGAGTTCTTTCTTCTATTTTAAATTGTTATTTGTGCATAATACAATTGCAAGATTTAAAAACCTTGATTATTTATACTCTGTAACCCCGAATTGCTCTTTATATATTGATTTATGTAAATGTTTCATTGAGATTACCTTCAAATTACCCTATAAATTGTAAAACTATGAAATGTCTTCAAAAACTAAGAAATAGCGATGGGCATTCTACAAAAGGGTTTAATAAGACCAACTTGTGTTCATTCAGAATTCTCCCTTTGCAAAATTTTCCTCAAATCCAATCAGTAGTCATAGATGCTTACATGACACAGGTTCATATTTCACTCAATTGAACTTATATTCCCCTTAAACAACAGACTACTATCATGATTATTTATACCACGGGCAAATTGTAAATTCATTTTGAAGCTGGTCTGAGGAAGCTGCATACTTGTGATTAAAATTGTATGAAATTTTGGTACATTCTGTACTATCTATGCATTTTTAAATGAATTTAGAGCTGCTCTAAAAAAAAAAAAAGCTATTACATAAAAAAAAAAAAAAAGGAAAAGATCTAGGTCCTAAAGAATAAAAGAAGGCAAAAGATTCAGTTAAATTTTTCGAGGCAGAAAATAGTGAGTGCAAAGTACTTAAGAAAGGAATAAGTTCAGAAAACTCAACAATAGAAATAAAAATCAACTTTCCTAAGAGGGTAGGGGTAACGTAACTATCCCTGGAAATGTGGATCAGTTGGTTATAAAGAGCTTGGAATGTTTGATCAAATCACTGCGTCCTTGCATGGTATTGTCATTTCTCAAACATGCATCATAGGGTTCTTTGTCATAATGGAGAGAATTCTAGATTCTCTTGTTGATCAGACTGTAAGTTAATAGTATCCAAAGTTTGGATGCTTCCGTAGCTCCATTTGTCGTGCCAGAAGGAATAGACAGCTAATGCCTCAAAAACATGGTTGTTCACTTAAATGGTATTCCTTGCTGGCATAATTCAGATTTCAGTAATTTGACAAGTTAATTGAGGAATAATTCAGGCTTAACTCTTTAGAAAATTAATTTGGCATCCAATTTGTTACAGCAAAGTAAATCCTAAAAGAAATACAGGGGTGTCTGATAGAACTATAAAAATGCTGATAAATGGGATCGTGCAGCAGTTTTGCAGTTCTCTGTTACTTGGTGAGGAAAACCCAGTGGGATGTTTTTATGTCTGTGTCTCACCTCAGATATATACACAAGAACATTGATTAGAAATAGACCTCCTCATAAATGTTTGATTTAAAACATTGTAGATCATTCCCTTCTTTCTCTGTGGAATATTAAAATTCTTGTGTAACTTTTAGCAAGTCTAGGTGCTGCCTTTGGGAAACGTGTCACAAATAGAAATTCATGCTATTCTGAATTACTTTTAGTCTATCCAGAGAATGGAAACAAAACGCGGGGTTCTACTGAGAGTTCATGGATTGAGGGTGATGGAACCATGGGGTAGAGAGACTCTGGATCTCTAAGTGGAGCCTGGTGAAGTGCCTGCCATTCACTGTTTTAAGTTTTTGAGAATGAGAAATAAATTTGTATTGTGTTGAGTCCCTGACTCTTCATAGCCTGTGTGTTAGGGCGGCCAAAGTGCCTTCACAAATAGACACTCTCATGCCTAATGTCATCCTACACTCCTTTATGAGGTTAGGAATCAATGAGCACTCAGGTTCTAGGTGGAAAATCTGAAATTCATAGCTGGATTTTCTGCGTATGGATTTTTGGTATTTTTTTCTTATGCCAAGTTGTCAAATATGTTAGTTTTACTTCCTGTTTAAAAGCTCCTTAGAGCCAGAGAAGTGGGATTTGAATAATGACACTAACCCTTAACCAAGGGTAAAATATTTAATTATCTACTTCCGTCAAGGTTCCATTCCTTAATTTGGAAGTGGTAACAGATCTTAGCATATGTTGTGAGGATTAAGATAAATAACTCAAGTTAAACATTTCCTAGAGTAATCTAACAGAATGCCAATACATGGTGACCTAATAGCTGTCCTTTTGGTTAATGTCAAAACGTTGAGCTTTCTAGACATTGAAGAATCTGGAACTTCACCTTTCTCCTTCTACCTGTGAATACCTTTCCTTCCTTCTGTTTTTAGTACTTTTCCTTCCTTCTGTTTTTAGTACCTTCTGTTTTTAGTATTTTCTTATAAATCATTAGTTTTGTAACTGGATACAAAATTGCACATGGGTTTTTTTTTTAAAGATTTTATTTATTTATTCCTGAGAGACACAGAGAGAGAGAGAGAAAGGCAAGAGACACAGGCAGAGGGAGAAGCAGGCTCCAAACAGGGAGCCTGACGTGGGACTTGATCCCAGGCCAGGTCTCCAGGATCAGGCCCTGGGCTGAAGGTGGCACTAAACTGCTGAGCCACCGGGGCTGCCCCTGCACATGAAGTTTTTTTTTTTACTAAACACACGGACACAAAATAATCTCCATGTGAAAATAATATGCAGGTATCGATGGGATAAAAAGTGAAATTTTCCATTTATTTTCTGCCATGAGAGTATATGCTATTATATTGCTAATAATAATAATATATCATTTTATATACATGCATAAAACATATAAAAATTAGAAAATATTATTATATATAGTAATAAATGTAATAAATATAGTATATAAACATATATAGTGTATGCATATATGGTGTGTATTGATTTTTATTTGGATTTTTAATTGAAATATATATGAAAAATAAATGTTTAATTTTGTTTTTTGATAAGGAACCTGTGAAATCATCAGCACATGAGCTTGTGGAAAAGAACTTCAGGAAGAATTTTAAATTTTATACCGAAATTGCTTAAAATAAGAAAAGGTGGCAGAGTGTTAAAATTTTGGGCTGATCCCCTGGTCAAGGCTATGGAGCCCTCTGTCCTGTTGGGGGTGATCCTGTGTCAAAACAGATACATCAAAGGAAAGTAAACAGTGAAACAAGGAAGGATGGGTGAAAAATGTGGGGCTGAGTTTGAGAAAGGTTAAACCGTGTACCCAGAGGGCGGTGTTTGTGAGCACCATGGACAGGGCCAGCGAGCACAGAGGTAAAGGGCCGCCCATAGGCCTTGTCCTCAGCTACCTGCAAAATGGAACCTGGACTCAAGTGTGGCTCTATGACCAAACGAATATGAAAACAGAATATGGGTTTTGATTAATATATGAGTGTGGTATTGGATGATACAGAATAGATTAGTTGAAAAAAGGAAAGTGACTAGGTCACGTCATCCTAAAAGGAGCTAGTACTACTGTGGTGCAAAGTGTTCCTGACTAGAAGTGATCACTGAAGTGAAAAGCCAAGAAGACAGTATTATAGTGTTTTGTTTTGTTTTAGGATGTCTTGCTGCAAGTAGAGCTCTGCAATTGTTCATATTGTTTTAATTTTCGTGATGTTATTATGACATCTTGATAAATGCTGTTATGATGGTCGTAGGATTGACGACAGTCACAGAACTAGTGCCGGGGGTAGAAATGGAAGTCAGAGCAGTGACCCTGCATGTTGGAGTGTTTCTCAGGCTCTCCAGGTCTTGCCATCTTGGCCGTGTTGTAAATGTATGATGCGTTGGCTCTGTCCTACCTGCATGGGCGGGCACCTCAGGGCTGGTCGTTCTTGCGTGGTACTTCAGTGACTTGCCTCTGCCTGTGATGTCCCTTTTAGTGAGACGCTAAGTGGATTCTAGTTTTTCTTATTTCAAACAACACTGCAGTGATATTTATCTATGTGTATCCGTATATGATTATTGGTATCCTAGTAGGTGTGAAGTGGCATGTTGTGATTTTGACTTGCATTTTCCTAATGACTTACGATGTTAGGCATGTTTTCATGTGCTTGTTGGCCACTTATATATCTTCTTTGGAGGAATGCCTTATTCAAATAATTTGCTCTATTTTTTTTAATTAAGACTTTATTTTTTTTAGAGCAGTTTTAGGTTCACAGCAAAATGGAAGGGAAGAAAGAGAGATTTCCCATATGCCCCTGCTCCTACAGTTTCATAGCTTCTCCTCATTATTAACATCCCCCCTAGGGTGGTATATCTGTCACAGTTGGTGACCTTACATTGACGCATCATACTTGCCCAAAGTCCATAATTTACAATAGTTCACAGTCTATTTCTGGTGGTGTACATTTTGAGAAATGTATCATAATGGGTAGCCATCATTATGGTTTCATATCCAGTGTTTTCACTCTCCTAAAAATCCTTGGTGCCTGCCAGTTCATCCCTCCACCCCAGCCCCTGACAACCACTGATCCTTTTTACTATCTCCATAGTTTTGCCTTTTCCAGAATGTCATATAATTGTAATCACAGAGTAAGCATGTGGCTTTTTTCAACTTAGTAGTATTCATGCAAGTTTTTCCCATGTATTTGAATGGCTTGATAGTCCTTTTTTTAAGGGCTGAATAATATTCCATTGTCTACATGTACCATAGTTTATTCATTCACCTCCATGAGGACATCTTGGTTGCTTCCAAATATTAACATTTATTCATAAAGCTGGTCTAAACATCTGTATCATGTTTTTGTGGGGACACAACTTTTCAAGTCCTTTGGGTATATATCTAGGAATACAATTGATGGGTCATATGGCAAAGAGTATGTAATTTCACACAAAACTGCCAAACTGTCTTCCAGAGTGGTTATACTATTTTGTATTCCCATGCCCACCAGCAGTGCATGAAAGTATCCTTGTCAGTATTTGGTGTTGTTCCAGATTTGGGTCATTCTAATAGGTGTGTACTGGTGTTTCTTTGTTGCATTTTCCTGATGACCTATGATGTTGATCATCTTTTCATATGTTTATTTTGCAGCTGTAAAACTTTTTGGTGAGGTGTCTGTTAAGGTTTTTGGTTCATATTTAAATCAGATTATGTTCTTATTGTTGAGTTTTAAGAGTTCTTTGTGTATTTTAGATAACTTCCTTTTATCAGATGTCTTTTTTTTAAAGATTTTATTTATTTATTTATTCATGAGAGACAGAGAGAGAGACAGAGACAGAGACACATGCAGAGGGAGAAGCAGGCTACATGCAGGGAACCCGACGGGGGACTCGATCCTGGCACTCCAGGATCAGGCCCTGGGCCGAAGGCAGGCACTAAACTGCTGAGCCACCCAGGGATCCTTTATCAGATGTCTTTTGCAAATATTTTCTCCTAGTCTGTGGCTTGTCTTCTCATTCTCTTGACATTGTGTTTTGCAGAGCAGAAATGTTTTAATTTTAATGAAATCCAGTTTATCGATTATTTCTTTCATGCATTATACATTTGATATAATGTCTAAAATGTCATTGCCATATTCTGGTATGTCTGTTTTCCTATGTTTTAGGAGTTTTGCAGTTTTACATTTAGGTCTGTGATCTATCTTGAGTTAATTTTTGTGAGTTGTGTATAGTCTGTGTCCATAATAATTTTTGCATGTGGATGTCCAGTTCTTTCTTTTGTTGAAGACTATTTTTGCTCCACTGTGTCACCTTTGCTCCTTTGTCAAATATCAGTATATTTATGTGTGTCTACTTCTGAGCTCCCCTATTTTCTTCCATTGATCTGTATGTCTCTTCTTTTACCAATATCACACTGTCTTGATTACTACATCAAATCTTGAAGCTGAGAGTAGCATCAGTCTTCCTTTTGTTTTCCATATCATTATTTTTAATGTCTAATGTTTATAATATGAGGACCAGGGTTTTCTCCTCAACTCAAGTTTATAAATTTTTGATTGGCTTGTGAGGCCAATAGGGATACTTCTTCTTGTCTAATTTGGTTTCTGGGAAGACTTCATTCAGGCCTCAATGGTCATCTGATCAAATGGAATTATGTTCTTCATCTTCTCTAGCTCTTTTTCATATTCCTCAATCCTGGCCTTTGAGAGAGTCAAAAACTCAGCACAGCTTTTCACATCTTCTTTTTCCTCAGCATCCACCTGGACAGTGCATTTATCCTCTGGCACAGAAAACTTCAGGACATTAAACTTCTTCTCAAAGTCATCTACCAAGCCAGCCTTTGCCACATTGGCCTTGTAGTAAGCCCAGTTGATAGCAGGTGGTTTCTCAGGAAGAGTAGCCAACCTGGAGGTAAGCATTTCATTCCAGGATTTCAGGGAGTTGGCAATGGCCTTCTGGTTTCGGGGTATGATCTCCCCAAAAGGTACCTAGTCAATGGTTTTTAGAGCAAGTTTTCACCCAGGCATCTTGAGATCCTTCACCGACTCCAGTGGCCCACAGTCCAGCATCAGTCTTCCAATTTCATTCTTCTCCTTCAGTATCGAGTTGGCTCTTTGAGCTTTTTGTCTTAGATACAAACATTAGAATCAGTTTGTCAATATCCATGAAATAATCTTTTTGATATTTTAATTGGGATTTTTGTTGGATCTATAGATCAAATTGGATCTATAGATCAAGGCTGACGTCTTGACAATATTGGATCTTCTTATCATATGAACATGGAATATTTCTCCTTCTGTTGCTTTCTGTTTATTGCTTTTACTCTTGCTTTTCTTGGTTTATTTAATTTTCTGAACTAATTCTATAAAGTCTGTATAATTATATACAGATACTAAAACCTCTGATTGGTTTGCACTGTCATCAGGTAATGTTTTGATATTTTCTGAATTAATTTGAATCAGTAAGTCTCCTAACCTTTGTCAAGGGGTTCTGTGTGTGTGACTGGGGCATATTTTCAGTATTTTAGCAGGGAGTTTACAACTCTGTTTGTGCCTTCTGGTTTCTGGTTGTGCAGGTACTTCAGGTCTATCAAAAGTGAGAGATAGGGATGCCTGGGTAGCTCAGCGGTTAAGCATCTGCCTTCCGGCTCAGGGCGTGATGCTGGAGTCCTGGGGATTGAGTCCCACATCGGGCTCCCTGCGTGGAGCCTGCTTCTCCCTCTGCCTATGTCTCTGTTTCTCTCTCTCTGTGTCTCTCATGAATAAATAAATAAAATCTTTAGAAAACAAAACAAAACAAAAACAAAAGTGAGAGATAACACCAACATGTTGTTTCATCATTTTACGTCTTTCATCAACATGCATATATTTATGCTCACTGTATGATCTTTTTGATCCCTAGAAATATGTCAGAGTCCTTCATGGCACCTTATGGACCACACATTATTTTTTCTTTTAGCTTTCTTGATCAGCCATTTGTTCACCCAGCTGATATCACTACCTCAGGCAGTTACAATGTTAAACCATTACCACTGATTGTTCATGACAAATTATCTGGGATAGACTTATTTGCAAAGTGAGCTCTGAATCAGTTCAGATAAAGATAATCCCTGAGGATGAATCTTTTCAGGGAACTTTTACACGTGTAAAGTAATGAGAATCCTCTGGAAAAGAGGTGTTTTTTTCATGAGTTTTAATCCTTTTCTCCTCCTTACAGTATTTGATGGGATGCTTAATTATACAGATTAGATAGTTGTATGTCTGTTTACTTTCAAAGCTACCACAGATCTGGGGAGAAGGAAAAAGGAATAAGTATAGTTAAAATACTAATAAGTTAACTGTTCTTCATGGAATTAAATCCTATTTCTTGAGTAAATGCCTCTTTAATTGTTGTAAGCCCTTAGTTAATTTTAAGAGTTTTGAATAAGTTGTTTTGGACACCTTTTTTTCCCCAATGTCTCATTACTTCATTTTTATTATTTTTAAGAATTTTATTTACTTATTCATGAGAGACAGAGAGAGGCAGAGACAGGCAGAGGGAGAAGCAGGCACCCCGTGGGGAGCCCATTGTGGGACTCAATCCCAGAATCCCCAGATCACATCCTGAGCGGAAGGCAGATGCTCAACCACTGAGCCACCTGGGCTCCCCTGTCTCATTACTTTAATAGACATAGACAAACAGATTTTCAGAAGTATTCTTCACACTGTTCTGGAAGTGCTTCTTCCCTCAGATACATTTTAAATGTCTGGGATCATCTAGGTTTGAAGAATGTTATTTGCTGGGTCACTGGCTAATAGCCAGCTTGAAAGGAATTTCATTTGTTTACACTGAGGTACCAGATGATGTCTTTAAATTTCATGGACAAGCTGCCCTGGATGCGCTTCTGGTTAGTTTTAAGGTCTGCAGTGCTTGAATTGACAAATCTTTAGTTGTACGAGAAGGTGAGAATGCTATTTTCTTTATTTACAGGATGTAAGCAAACTGCTAATTTGTTTGGTTCCAGAACCTTTAATCCCTGGCTTCCAATATGAATAATGAATGAATAAATGCATTTAAAATAAGGAGATATATATTACT
This sequence comes from Vulpes vulpes, assembly GCF_048418805.1. Taxonomy (NCBI): domain Eukaryota; kingdom Metazoa; phylum Chordata; class Mammalia; order Carnivora; family Canidae; genus Vulpes; species Vulpes vulpes. Next base: position 33,467,431 of record NC_132789.1, on the reverse strand, counting down.
CTTTTCATTTTTACTGTGCTGACTTATGAATCATTAAATTAAAATGATGGATTTTTTTTAAAGTATACTGACTTTAATAATTAGGTTTACTTCCTGTATTTATTTCATCATTATATTTTCACTTGACAAATGGTAAAAATTCAAATCACTGTGTGAAGTAACCGTATTAGAATTACAGCACTTTTGAGTTATTAGAACTATGCAACCCTTGGGGACATATGATAAGAAAGGATAGTCATCACTATATGAACTGTTTCTTTCTAAAATTCCTCAATATATGTTTAGAATATCAGACCTCATATAGCTCATCAGTTTAAAGGCAGTCTTATTTTAAATAATGACTTAGGATACACTTGTTTTTCCCTTTCCATTAGAACATTTGTTTATTTGTTATGCAAGTCAAAAAAAAAGTTTATCTTTGGGGAATGTTAGAAATGCTGTTGCCTATATTTTATTCATAACCATGTCAGAACAGCAATCTCCAGGGTATTTGGAAAATTGATATGATACCAGTAATAATCCATAGCATTTCAGTCACCAAATGAACAGATTCTTTCTGCATGCTGATTGAGAAGTGATCTGTGATAAAACTTTTTCAACATTTGAGTTTCCCAGTAATGGTACCCAAATACTAGATTATTAAATCACATTGGAGTCTCTTTTCCTTTTCCTGTAAATGAGGTCACTTCTGAAGACACATTTTGCCTGTAATAGCCTCTAACTAGCTGTATGACCTTGGGCAACCTGCAGAATTGTAGACTCTCAGGGTTAAAAGGAATTTTAAAGAATTTTAAAGGATATGTTGCCCAGTTATTCACAGAATTTATAGATCTTCTCTTTCTTCAGCCCTCCCACAGTGTAGTCATTTTGCTTCTGTTTAAATATTTTCAATGACAGGGCACTCAGTACCACTCAATGAACTCAAACTAGTTTCAGGTAACCCTGAGTTGGAAAAATTTTGTCTTTGCTTGCTTTGTTCTTTTGAATCAGCTTCCTCATGTTGAAACTGGGGACCATTCTGCAGAATTATTGGAAGAATAAAATATATAATGCATGTAGAAAATAAGGTGTACATAGTGAAGCTGAGGTATGCCTATAAAATACTTTTATTGCATCCAGTGCAGCAAAATGTATTACTATTAACAAATACTTGCTTTTTTTTCCCCTCTGGGGAAAATTATGCTTCATCCCTGTTAATATTAATCTTGGTCAGGTGACTTTGGCTTATGGAATAAGAATTTGGGCAACATGTGTCACTTCTGGGGAGAAGCTTTGAGAGTCAGCACGTGGTCCCGTGTTCCCCTGTCCCTTCTGTCCCTACGATCAGAAATATTTCAGATAGAGGCTATTCTGACTGACTGGATCTTGGAGTGAGGACAGTTCAGAGCAGAGGTCCAGCTGACCCACAATGGACCTGTCATATAATTCACAGAATTTTTTTGGTTGATAACCAAACATAACATTACTATCATCCCTGACACAAAACTTAATCTTACTCTCAGTAAAGTCTTTCTTTTCAGATTATATTCTTAGAGACTTTTTACCACTATAGGGAGACCCTTTTTCCTTGCTGATCTCATGTGAACTTAGTTATTGAGCAGGTGAGAAAGTATACTTTCCTGAGTACATATAAGTTTTCAGTGACACTACTAATTCAAGTAGGTAGCTTTTTGGATAAATTGAGAAATGTTTCTCTAAATAATTACCTTTTTTGATATCATTTTCATGAAAATTCATTTGGACTTGTAGTTCTTCTCTAACTGAAAAGAGACAAATATAGCAAACCTTTAGATTTGTGTGAGAAATAGCATAATGTGGGTTCCTAGACCTAAGGAGCAGAACTCAGCACAGTGAAATTAAATAATTTCCTTATATTAAGTTAAAGACATTTTAATATGGAGAATCTCCTTAAATGAAGAGAATATCACCACAGCTCTCTAGACTCAAATATAAGAGGGTTGAATGCAGCATATCCTTCGGGGAAAAAATGAGGCACAATGCCATTATCCCATCATATGGCATTCATTAAACATTTGCTATGTGACTAACCTTTACATGCATTGTTTCTTTCAATTTCAAAACAAACCCTGAGGTATATAATGTTATTAACTTTATATTTGAAATTCAGGCTTAGAGAGGCTATGAAATTTACCCGATGTTACACAGCGGGAAAGTGGTAGACTGCCCATGGCTATCTCACTTCAGATTACAGAACTCAGCAGTGAACTACTATATGGTTTTCTTTCTAAAGTGTAGAATTATGTTAGTATGGTGAGGAGCATCCTGTGCTCAGGGGGCCTGAGTTACCTTGCCAGAGCTCTTCTTAGAGAGTAAAGGATCATCAGTCTGGACTATTCTAAGGTGTGTGTGTCTGTGTGTGTGTTTGTAAATAAACAACCCTAGAATTTTTTCTTCCTTCTGGCTTTGTTAGGGAGAAACTATCTTAGGTCACTTCCTCTGTTTTTCTACATACCCGGTAAACTTGTGCTTATGTGATTTTTTTTTCCTTCACTTCAGGATGGCCTTCATAGTTATGTTAATTCAGTGTTATTTGAATAAAAGTATTAGGGCATACTCAAGTTTTTGTCTCTTTTGGCATTGCTCTCTTGCTAACATTTTAAACAAGGCCTGCTATACAATAGCAGGTGCTCAAAATATAGTTGAATGAATATATAAATCAGGAACCTCTGAGGAACAATTCAGTTTCTGGAGTTAATTCTATATGGGACCCCTTGCCTACTCACATATTGCAATAACAGTGTCAACTAAATGTTAGTTGGGCATGTTGGCTTGTGTACCTGGTTGAATGGTCCCAGTGTAACACATAAACATTGGCTATACAGATGTTAATTAGTTTTCTAAAGGGAATGGATTGAGTTCCTGCACTGAAGGCCAAGTGGAATGAATAAAAAATTCTGATAAAGAGAAAGAAGGAAGTTCTATGCTGGAGAATGATGTCAACCAGTTTTCTGAAATCTGAAAATCATGTGATGACAAGTTTTTAGATGAAATCATGGAAAGAGTGTGTGTAGATGCTGCATGGGAGCCCATCTTCTCAGAAATCCCAATAAGATCTAGGCTTGGTGTAAATTGATTCAAAGAGCAAAAATGAGAAGTGGGACTCCAAACGGAGAGTCGGTGGACCTCTGTGTGCAGAATGGCTGTGCATTCAGCTGCTGTATCTATTTTTTCTTTCCCTCCTTTTTCATGCAGTTTGACCTTTACCTTAAAAACAGCATAACAAGAACAAACAGAGACAAATTAAAAGTAGCCAGGGATTTTCTCACTAAGGAAATTTAAATAACTATGATGGATGAGCTAGGGATATTATGGTGGATGTTGGCACCCCAGAATAAAGAGCTTCTCTAGGGATACCTGAGGTTGTCCGGGGTGAACTTGTCAGCTGGCTTTCTTTTTTCTGAAGATTATTTTTATTTTAGAGGGAACATAAAGCAAGAGAACCAGGGGAGGGACAGAGAGGGAGAAAGAGAGAATGTATCAACCAGACTCTTCACTGAGCACAAAGCCCAACATGGGCTCCATCCCAAGATCCTGAGATCAAGACTTGAGCCATAATTGAGAGTCACCCCTCCCACTATACTTGGAAATTCTGTTTAGAGTTTTCAGTCAGAGAAAAGCTGCACCACATAAAGCTCCTTACATCACAGTGAATGGAACATAGCTACCTTGAAATATCTTTTTAGTTTGTTTCGTTTTTGAGCATGAAAACAATTTAAGATCTTCAGGCAGATGAAAAAGGCGGAAGTTAAACAAAATGACTTACTCTGAGAACATATAGTACAGGATAAAGAGAAAAAAAATATTTCCTATCCTCAGAGATAGTCAAGAAGGGACTGTATTCATAAAAAAATAAAAAGCATAATATGCTAAGAAAAAGCAATAGTCGAATAACGCATAATGTCTCTTGACTGTTAAAAATATAGTTGCTAATGTTTAAAGACTTACTATATTAAAAAGAAAACCACAGAGCAAGATGACATCACTTAGTCTGAATCCTTGAACAGGGGCTCCGTATCCCATCTGACTGCATCTCCTCCAGAAATGCAGTTTTAACAGGTCAGTTGGAAAGTTAATCATCAGCACCAATGAAGTAACCTGCCCCATAGGCTCTCTCCCTGCCCCCAAAGAGAGGTGAGGTCTCCTGCAAGAAAGAGCTCCAGTTCTTCCCCCTAGGGGAAAGAGGCCTAGCCCTGAACAATCCTAATCCTTTTCTTTTGCCAGGAACTTTTTTGCCTCACCCTCTTTTCCTATAAAAGCCTCTTGTTCTGTACAGGCCTACCAGCTGCCTTCCACTTGCTACATGGGATGCTGTCTGATTCGTGAACTGTTTGTTTAATAAAACCCGTCAGATCTTCAAATTCACTTGGTTGAATTTTTTTTTTTTTTTTTTAAGATTTAACATAAGTTGAAATTTAAAGTCCAGGAAACTCTCTGGAACATTAATGTACAACATAAAGAGTTGAAGATTATGAGAAAAAGAGAGAAATTCAAGAGGTCTGAAAGTATGACTCTACCAGTAGGAGATCCTGAAAGAGAGAACAAAGGAAATGAAACACTATATCAAATAAATAACAAGGCATTTCCTAGAACTGAAGAAGATCATACAATTTTAGATCAAAAAGGGAGTTTTAAAATACCCAGTAGACTTGGCAAGATAAAGTTTTCAAACTCCAGGAGAAACAAAATAATTCTGAAAAATTTTTGAAAAAAAAAAATAACCCAAGAAGAAAAGGCTAGCTATATGACATAGGATACCAGAATTCAGTGTTGGAAAGTCCTTCAGAATTCTATGGGAAAATAAGCCTAAAATCATTATTTATAAAAATATCAACCAAATGTGAAGACATTTCAAAGAACTTCAGGGATTCAGTTTGTAAATCGCATACATATCTTCTGAGGATGTAACTAAGGGTGAATTCCAGAAATGCAAGGTAAAAAGCAGTGAAGGACATAGTGGCTCTGATTAAGCAGTGGATTAAATGGAATTCATCAGCTGATAAAGGGATTATAGTGTATAGCTGATCAACTACGATCAAACGACTGGGAAAAAAAGAGATTTAGGGCAATAGGTACATTAAAAGATATGATAATATCAAGAATTTGACAACATCGTATTTTGTTTTTGTCGGCCAAAAAAAAGTGAAGGGTCACTGGAGACAAGGAAGGAGGGAAAATGTGCAATCAAGTCATGATCCAAGTGAGAAGAAAATAAAACATAGCATGATCAACTGATAACTAGTAGAAAATAAAATCCACTTGACTTTTTACCCAGGAGCAATTTCCAAATAGCATAGCTTTCCTGAACACGGACCCTTAAAAAAGATCAGATAATGCTAGCAAGCACTTTGACTGTATTATAGATATAAATATATGTAATGTATATAACGTATACGATAGCTTTGTTAAAGTAACCTGTTTATTGGTTTTAAACTTTTAAATCAATTTTTACTCAAAATATGTGGCATATTTTTTTTTTTTTTTTTTTTTACAAAGAAATGTATATGCTGTCAGCCTTAACACTCTAAAAAACGAAGGTAAAGTTGATGGAAACTGGGGAATCATACAGTGGCTTTCAAAGAAAGTAATAAAAATGCTATTTTACATAATGAACAGCTAGAAATGATTTTGCCTAAGCTAGATGTAGCAAAATAATATTTTAAGCATATTCTTTAATTTTACTTGGTTCACCTATAAAGGAAGGAAAACTAATTTAAAAAGTAGAGGAGAAAAGGAGACACAGGTTATATAATAGAAACAGAAGTATATAAAAGTGTCCATCTTTGAGGGGCTACACTGGTGCTTCTCATTCTAAAAACTTTACCTCTTTAGTTTGTTTGAATTCCCAGTTGAAATAGAGTATTTCAACTATTTCAAAGCTAGTATTTATGGTGTGGATGATCTGGAGAATATAATATATAGTTTGGATTTCCCAGTTGACCATTGGACAGTGGGCTTCATATTATTATTTTTATTAGAAAAAGGCTTGCAGAAGTTACCTATCCTTTAAAGGAGAAATTTGGCCTATTCACAAAAAGATTTTTATGAATTCTAAGCAGATTCTTTGAGGCTTTGAGGACAACTAATAGATGGTTTAATTATTTTACTTTTTATTTGTTCAGCTCTTTGGGTATGTTTGGACACAGTCCATAGTAAGATGAATAAATAATAGGTTCTATCATTGTTTCTATGTCAGTGGCCAATAACAGACATATAAGCAGACTGGAAATGGTCATGATTCTCAGGTCACCCTTCATTTCCAGCTGTAGAGCATGCCAGTACTCCGCTGCCCGAAAAGCTGCCTCATGGTTTTGTAGAAAGCAGTATTTGCTGTAAGACGATTATTCACCTGTAGGTAGGAGATTTTATTTCATGTATTTGAAAGGCTGCCAAGGTTTGACATTTTATATTTGTCTAGCAATTGAGAAGATATTATTTTTTGTTAGAACTTGTAAGATGAAAAAAAAGCTATAAAAATTCAATCTCACATGAAATTGTTTGAAATTGCCTTTCAGTTGGCTGAATTAATAGATTATTGATTTCACCGTTTTATAAAATGAAAGTTTAATGAGCAAAATCACATAGTGTTCATTTCTAGAAGAAGAAATATATATATTTAGTGTGAGATATATATTATATATATGATTGCATGAATATCATATACATAAATAGTTTGATCCCCTCTCTTGCAAGAAAAGTTAACATTTACAAACCAAAGTTTTTAGCCGTTATGATATTATGATAGGGGATGAATTATGCCCTATCTTTATTTAGCTTCACAATCCTGCCAATTCCTGTTTTGCATTTCATGTGATATTATTTAATATGGAAGGTCAATTTAATGTAGGCTAATGGAGATTTTTCTGTATCAGCTGTTGTGGCCTGGATGAGAAAGTGATGAAACGGGGATTTTTTTAAAGATTTTATTTATTTATTCATGAGACACAGAGAGAGAAGCAGAGACATAGGCAGAGGGAGAAGCAGGCTCCATGCAGGGAGCCTGATGCAGGACTCGATCCCAGGACCCCGGGGTCACGCCCTGAGCCCAAGGCAGATGCTCAACCACTGAGCCACCCAGGTGCCAGAAACAGATTTTTTTTTCCCCTTTGTTATTGAAGATACAAAGAAGCACATATCAGCAGATTGAAATTAGGCCGAAAGATTCTGAACGAAATTTGCTGGAATTACTTTGTTTTTCTTTTCTCAGTAGAGCATACTATTACTGAAACAGCATTTAAGAATATCAGTAGTTATTATTTACATTGCCTCTGTCAACAAGGCTGGGCCTGCTTTACATGTGAAGTAGAATGTAAAGCAAAAAAAAAATTAAAATGAAGAACTATGGTAAATAAAAACAATTTTATTTCTAAATGCCCAGAAAATTTAATTAAATAAGTCATGTTTTTTAATTTTTCTCATTGCAGATAACGATTTTTTGCTTTGTGTTTATAGAAGCAAGGGTTTCTAGTTGAGGAAAACATACTTTATATCTTACCTTCTTACCTTTCTTTCCCCAAGGTTAAGATATTCCAAAACAAAGATAGAAAGTAAAGGGGCAGGATATTAAGCTATAGACAGAGAATAGGCTGCACAAAAAATTAAGTTTTGAAAAACTCTCTGCGATTTATTCATTAAAAAAATGAGTTTCACAGGCCACATTCCCTTCAACGTTTGTACTAAAAATAAATACAATAATCCAGAGCAACATGTCAGCATTCACCATGACCTGGATTTAAGTAATGTGAGGAAATAGAATTTGATACAAAATATGCCCTCAACCAGAAAACCTTTCCATGAAGGTAGAAAAGAAAGAAAATAATTTTATTACTGAATAAGGCTTAAGCCCGAATGTGATGTGTGCACCACAGGTGATCCACGAAAAGCTTGCAAAGATGGAAGACATCACGGGCTCTTATAAAGCAAGCAGATGCAACCCGTTGGCAAAGGTTCTCAAGATAAACAGTAACTAGTGGTCAAGTAAGGGAACCTGACAACACCATTTGTCACACATGGTTCATCCTAAATTCACCAGGTAATTGAGGTGACTACCTGTGTGTGCTAATTGGCTTTATTCAAAGGAAAAATAAAGTGATCTTTATGACAGGAGGCAGTTTTGAGTGAGGCCCTTACTCAAGACAGGCTTTCTCCCTCCCCAGAACCTGGAAAGCAGTGGTTAGTGTCTATTTGTTGCCTGCATTTCGAGGAGATGGCTGCGAGGCCCTTGATAAAGTTATTTCTGGGTCATAAAGCTGACAAGAGGCATACGAACTTTAAAAACAATTTACCTACATTTCAAAGAGACAAAAGAACTTAAAATTAGAACTAAATGCTCTAAGGGGGTGAAGGGAAAGTCTTCCCCTATTTTCAACAGGGAGTATTAAACCTCTTATTTGTAAAAGTTCTTATTTGCTCTTATGGCTAAAGGGAGGGGATAAAATGATTTTATGAGCTAGAGTTCCCATGTGAGTCACTACTGTTTGATTTCTCAAAACAAAGTTACTGATATTGATAAGTGAGTTTTTTTTTAAAGATTTATTTATTTATTTATGATAGACATAGAGAGAGAGAGAGGCAAAGACACAGCCTGTCTGCTCTAGCATGTGCTGCTCTTCTACCTAGACTGGTAGCCTGCGTGCATGAGCCATTTAACCACACCTGTTTTCCAACTTTGCTCGTATAAAATACGAAATTGGGTGATTTCTAAAGGTATTTCATTTCTGCAATGTATGATTTTGTCCAGAAATCAGGTAGTATGCTAATGAAGTATGGGAAATAGAAATATGTTTAATGTAGCCTCTTTCTAGATTTCAAGGTCAAACAGGGCACACAGTTTCTTTCCTGTCCCTGTATTTTTTTTCTCAGTGTGCCCTAAAGCATTCTGAACAGATCCTCAGTGGATGCTGGAAGGGAGGTTGGGAGGGACCACTGAATTGTGCGTTTCTTCTGGCAGTAAGTCATCCAAAAGGCCATTACAAGAAAGAGCACATCCTCAAGCTCCCTCTGTATTTCTAATAACATGAGAATTGCGTCCGACGTGAGAGGATGCTGCATATGCTGCAATCTTAGAGGTGAACTGTGCAGGGTGGGAAGCACACAGGTCAGTATCAGGAAGTAAAGTTGGGGCTGCTGGGAATCTGGATACCCAGAGGAGGCTCTGCGGGTTCTGTAAAGTCACCTCATTGTCTCAGGTTCTTGAACAACTGCCCTCCTCCATCTCCTAGAGCTTCATTCTTCATGCTCTGCTCTGCTCCTATTGCCCCTCAGACCTTAGAAGGTGCACTCCAAATTAGGCATGGATGCCAACTCCCTCTCCCTCCCACCCCTCTCTCTCTCCCTCTCTCTGTCTCTCTCCCTCCCTCCCTCTCTCCCTCATTCTCTGTCTTTCAGCCTTCATTGTACTTAAATAAGAATTAAATGCAGGTGAATGCAAACACCCCAAAGTGACTCACTTTAGAAGGAATGCCTCATAGGAATTCAGGGAAGCACAGTTCCCAAGCAGTTGCCCTTCCTGGTACATAATTAAGAATCAGTAAGGCAGGAACAGACCAGGAGTTAGACCTGCCCTGACACCGTGATGCTGGGGTTCTGGGGGTGCCACTCCAAAATGTGGCACTTTGGCCTAGGGATTTATGAGCTGAGCTGAAGGAGTTTGAGGAAGTAGGAGAAGCAGGAAGGCCACTTCTTCCTTGAAACAGGCCATGGAACCCTCATGTGAAAGATGCCCTCCTTGTAGCTGGAAGAAAGGAGCATCCTTATCTCTGATGACAAAAGGACATGAAGAAGAGTGCTAACAAACAGTCCTTCCTGGCTCCCTCTGCCCCCCATTTTCTACAATGCCTTCATACTCCTCCATGACTATGCACTCTTCATTGGATGTTGCATGAAACACTCGAGTCTGTTTGGGGGGTTTTCATTCCCTTATGAAAGCTCCTGTATCGCATAAAACTTAGATATGAATAAGTGTGTGTTTTGTTCCTATTAATCTGTCCTTATCCATTTACTTTTCAGATCTAGCCAGGGACCCAAAGAGGGTCAAGGACAACTTTTTCCTTCCTATAGTGACATGATCATCAGAAGACATAGTGGCATTTATAGATGCCATAAAGACGATTATTCTGGGTCTAGACTCTGGCAAGTGTAGATCCAATATGATGTATTTTAGACCAAGATATTTGGCATTGCCAGCAGGTTGGCTGGGTTTAATAAGACATAAATGTCTAAGATTGAGAGGATTGAAGTTTTAAGAGATTGCACAGACAGGCAGTATAAACCACAATGCAGTTATTCACTCAGCTAGCTGAGAGATAAAGGAAATGATATGGTAGTTTAGTATTAGGAAAATAATATCATTTTCCAAAATAACAGCCAAAATGCAATATTATTTTCCCAAATAGGTAAACCACAATTAACTAAAGTATCCTTAAAATTAGGCCGTGCTTGTGAAATGAAATACTTAATTCTGTGGAATCAGAAGAATGGAATGTGCCTCTGCTTGTGTTCTTTGAATACATAAAAGAATCCTGAAAGTAATAAACAGAAGTAAAATAAAAATAAAATAACACGACATAATAGAAATGATTGGCACCGGAGCCAAAGATAGACTTAGGCATTGGATGTGAGTTGTTGGGGGAGTTTTTGCATGCAGTTGATGCTGTTTTAGCATGTAGTTGATGCTGTTTTACTGGAAAGCAGATAATATCATGTAGGGGAGAGAGGATGTGGGGAAGGGTGAAGAATGGGGCCTTGGGGCCCTTGGAGAAGAAAGTAAGAGGAGGAATCATTGAAGCGTGGAAGATCAATGGGAGAATAACCAAAGGGAGACCCCATGGATTGGTTGCAAAACACAGGAAAACTCCACATGGATTAGGATGACCTTGGGAGATTTTACAGCAGACCATTCTTCGCCTACTATAACTTCCAGAATACCATGGGGGCTCTTTATAAAAGGTTCAGGAAGTCCAAGAAAGGAAGCTTTCTTGAGGAACTCAGAATACACATATACCTGCATTGGCTGAACATTAGTCAATGGATCTTCTAGCTCAGAGGAACACGGAGCATTTTTTAAATAAACATAGGTTTCAGGACTGTATTAGTGATCTCTTACTGGGTCATGAAATATTCCTAATTTCAGTGGCTTAAAACAATACACATTTATATCTGACAGCATTTGTGGATCAAGAGTCTAGGTGACCTCCGGCTTCCTCTCTGGCTTAGGGTTTCTCACATGGTTCAGTTACATGATAAATAATTCAATAAACTGAGCATAGCTCTGGGTGGTTTCACAGGTATGAAAAAAGGACAAAACTCAGGGTAATTTTTACATTATCTGCATGATAAAAAGGATTAAATAAAACAAAGCAGCAGAATGAAATATAGAAAAACCAAAGATTCTGGTTAAGTAAACCTGCCATATTATACATCTGGATTGGATGAATATAGTTTTAAGATCTCCATATGGATATATATTTTTATATTTGTAATTATAATGTGTTTGTGTATATTGATCTTTATCTGTCATGTAGCTATTGATTTTATATCTATTACAAATGGATATAAAAGCTAAACCATCTTTTATATAAAAAAATAGATTTTTCAAGTACTAAACAAGGTAGTATATGCTTTAGGAACATTTCCCTTTTGAATTTGCAGCTTTATATTCTCAGCCTCTCATATTTGTGTGGGTTTTTTTGGAAAGATTTATTTATTTATTTGAGAGAGAGAGAGAGAGAAAATGAGTGAGGGGAGAGCCAGAAGGAGAAGCAGACTCCCCACTGAGCAGGGAGCCTGATGTGGGGCTCCATCCCAGGACCCTGAGATCATGGCCTGAGCTGAAGGCAGATGCTTAACTGATGGAGCCGCCCAGGTGCCCCCCTCCTCCCCCTACCCTGAATGTTTTTTAAGCAAAGAAATTTGGTTTATAAACAAGGCCCTGAAACCTGGAGACTGTTAAAGGGTTACACTCAGAGGTAATTTTAGATTCAGATGTAGATAATCGATCAGCAGTTTCTGAGAGTAAACCCCTCCAGAGCACACTCTTAAGCAATGTGAATACAAGAAAACAATGCTGCAGAAGGACTTATAAGGAGTCATCTAAGTAGGAAGAGAGTTGAGTGATTCCGCAATAGGCTCTCATCCTCTCTTCCCTCAAGTGTGCGTTTCAGAACGTCCCATAGCCTACAGTCCAGTATTTTCGAAGACAACAAACAGTCTTGGTCAGTTCAGGCTGCTATTACAAAAATACCACAGACTGAGTCTCTTAGACCACAGAAATTTATTTTGCACTATTCTAGAGGCTGAGATGTCTGACAATGAGGTACTGGCAGCGGGGGCATCTGTGAAGGTCAGGTGATTGGTTTACAGTTAGCCCTCTCCAAGCAGAAAGGATTATTGCAGGGGTTCAAATTAAAGAAAATTAGGTGGGCCAGAGTCATGATGTGATGGTCAGAGCCAATCATCAGATTGAAAGCCAGAAAAAGATAATGCTGGAAAAACTACAACAGCATCAATGCCAGACAGCCTCCAAGGTTATGGTCAAAACCTTTACTGGGCTGAGGAAGAAGAGCAGAATCAAGTAGGGGGATGGGATACTAGAAGGAACCTTGACCTTGGGGCTACTCTTACCCCTTTGACTTTGGGTTTTTACATCCTACCTAGTTTGGGACATGTAGCTGAGTCCATCTCACAATGCTGGGAATTGTATGGGCTGTGGCATTTCTGGAAGGCAGAGTTTGAAAATTGCTCTGTTCCAGGCATCATGAGGGTCTTGAGCGACTCTCATCACCTTTCCTATTGCAAACTCTTTCCACTCAACCTACGTGATCTATTTCTGGGTTCATGTTGACATTCAGCAAAATAACACCTGTTGATTGATCACTTGAAGATAGATACTGTGCTGGGCAATGCAGTGGGAGCAGTGGAATGACAGTGTCCGTCTTCCTAGAGCCACAGCTGAGGAGAGGAAGCCACACCAAGGACACATGTACGAGAGTGAAAGACGCAGCTACGATGACCAGCAACCCATAGGACACGTCTGAGATCAGACATCGCAGAAGCACTTCCGTTTTGAGAATCCCTGGTTTCTTTGCTTCCATCCTGACTGTCTCGATGTTCCCTGTCAGGACAGGTTCCAACCATCTCCGTGCTTTTCCAGTTTGGCAGTCAGACTGGGTCGCTGGGGTTCATAACAACGCTCTGCTGCCCCCTCTGCTACTTAGCAAACATCATACTTATCTCCTGGTTCCCCCCTGTTGTACCACATGTTGTACCACCACTGTGAGCCCGGCCCGTCCTATCAAGGGCAGATCTTCCCCTCAGCATGTGGCCTTGATCCTATCTTAAGGAGCAGATGGGAGTCATCTGGGGAGAAGGCCTTCAACCCTCCCCTTGGGGCTGCCTGCCAAAAAAGTCATCTCTGCACCGAAATATTTCTTTGTGGTTCCCTGTTTTTTAGTTCCTGTCTTCGAAGAAGAAAACAACAATAACAGCAACAACAACAAAACAATTTCCTTTTTTAGCTTTGGATGACCACTTGCTGCCTCTGAAATTCCTGTTCTCTGTCTCATTCTCCTGCACCCATTGTTTCTCCATTGAGTTCCTCCCATCCCTGTGAACACATATAAAAACCCCAAATGTAAAACACACTTTACCTGACCCTGAGATTTCGTTTAAAATACTACTCTTCTCCTTATTCATCATGTACCTCATCCAAAGATCCAAGTACATTTGGCTTTCTTTGCTCACCAATGATGCGTATTTCCTTTTTCATTCTCTTTTAAGTTTGGTGATCAGTTTTGGTCATGGCATCACCGTTAGCTCCTCTTTTTCTGCTCTGATTTGTGGAAAAATACCTCCAGACAGTGAAATCTCTTCAAGATGATTTTCAGGCACCCTTGCCATAGGAATAGACTGTCTGGATTTAAGTCCTAGCTCCAGCAAGTACTTGCATGCCAAATTGGCAGTACTTGGCCACACAAAATCTCAACTTTACTTTTTTTATGAATTTTTATTTTTTTTAAGATTTTATTTATTTATTCATGATGGAGAGACAGAGAGAGAGAGAGAGAGAGAGAGAGACAGAGACAGAGAGAGAGAGAGGCAGAGACATAGGCAGAGGGAGAAGCAGGCTCCATGCAGGGAGCCCAACGTAGGACTCAATCCTGGGTCCCCAGGATCAGGTACTGGACTAAAGGTGGCGCTAAGCCACTGAGCTACCCAGGCTGCCCCCTACCATCAGATATTTTAAAGAAATCAAGCCACTAACTCTGTGGTTTGCACAATGTCGATTATCAAGAAATTCTGATAAGAAGAGTATAGAGAAATGAAGGGTGCCATATGGCCAAGCTTTCACAGGCACACATTCATTCAGAAGTAGGGAGGTGGAATTGTCATTTCAGATGAGTCTTCATTGCTCTCAAGGGTGTATGTGGAATTTCTACTGTGCATCTTATTCTAACTTTACAATACATACATTTTATTTTAATTAAAATACTTTTCTGGAATTTATCATACTGACACATTACTTAGATATATGGCTTCTGTTTTATTTGCCAGCTGTCACCTTGTTTAAGTATGAGGGGGCATTTCACACCATGGCCTGTCCACATAGTTTGAGACCACACGGGATTTCCATGGTGTGCCGGCTGGAAGTTCACAGTGATCATGTTCACAGTGACCCACATTCATCGTATCCATCCCAGGTAGGTTACCAGATTGCCATCTTCCCAGCACCTTGGGTGTGCTGCAGTGTAGTTACAACAAACTTCTGAACCTCTTGTATCAGAAGCATGCCTCCAAGCTGGTGCCCATGGAGTGGAGACGCAAACTGTATCCTCGGTTAAAGCCTAACAACACCACTGAAGGTAGGCAGTGTGTGAACAAGAAATTGGTTTGTCTTTCTGGGCAAAGCAAGTTAATAAACACAAAATGTTCTTTGCTGTGAACTCCATGACAGAAATCCATTTTTAAACTCCTAGGACTGCATAAAGCATGTCCATAGGTTTCTGGCTTTTAGTATCTTCTAGGTTCGTGTGGGTAACTAGGGTATTTTTTTTTTTTTAAAGATTTTATTAATTTATTTGACAGAAAGAGAACAAGTAGGCAGAGCTGCAGGCCAAGGGAGAGGGAGAAGCAGACTCCCCTCTGAGCAGGGAGCTCAACACGTGGCTCGATCCCAGGACCCTGAGATCATGACCTGAGCCAAAGGCAGATGCTTAACCCATTGAACCTCCCAGGTGCCCTGTAACTAGTGTGGTGTTCAACTTATAAAGAGATGTCTTTTTATATGTACTGCATATTTTTCACATTATCTAATTATTTTGCATACCTATTTGTCTCATGTTATCTCAAAAGAGAAATATTAACAGGATTTAAAATATTAAATATTTTCAGGATGTAGAAACTAGACCCAGCCTATAGATAATGGATACAGTCATGTCCTAGAGATGTAGCTGCTACCAGAAATTAATTTCCTTTATGTTAATACCAGTCATCTTAGTGGACAATATAAAATGCTAGCAGTAATGGCAGGAAGAAGTGAGGGGTTTTATCAGTTTTTTTTGAGCAGTGTTAGTCTGCCATTTTGAGGTAAAGTAGTTGGATATAGCAATCATTTTATTTGAAGTAGACTCCAGCAAAATCTAGGATGTGGGTGGAGCTTAGAAACAAGGGAGTGCCTGGAGTAAACTTATCATGTGTTTAGTGAAAAATTCACTTAATATAACCCACATATAAGTTGAATAGATGTTTCAACTTTAATGAGATATTTAGTCAACTAATCATTGAGTAGTTGGCTAAGTTTGATGTGTAATATATGAAGATTCAAAACGAACAAATAGATGAATAAACACGGACTCTGGCCTCAAAGAGCTTTTAATTGTGTTGATAGATTTGATGTGGTCAACGACAAATTTACTACCACAAAAGTTAAACAGGCACCTCAGTCGGTTGAGTGGCTGAGTCTTGATTTCGGTTCAGGTCATGATCTCAGGGTCATGAAATGGTGCTCCATGCTCCATGGGGAGCCTGCTTAGAATCCTCTCTCTCTCCCCCTTCTCCTGTTCATTCTCTCCCTCTCTAAAATAAATAAATAAAATAAATCTTTAAAAAAGAGTTAAACAATAATGATAGTGGAAAGACATAATTGTATGCATTATTTATTTAACAGCCTAAGGAAAATCAGTTAGATAAAATGTCAGATGATCAGAGAAGGGCACACATTATTTCCTTAGTAGTTCATGTGGGAAAATACTGAAATAAAACACTGAAAAAAATGGGGAGAAGCCACATTATAGAGATCATGTTCTCCATACATTCACCTACAAATAAGGCAATATTTGTAATATTAACTGCATATAACGTTTTAGGAAGTAGGATTTTCATATCCAATTTAACCTTGAGGAATTTTTCTTCTAAATTAGAGTCACTAGCTATTCAGGAAATGCCTCTATGATACCTTAGGAAATAGTATGGAGTGATAATCCATTTGGAAAAAATTACTTTAAGGTGATGCATACGCTGTGGGAGGCATCATCTTACTTTCGGCACCAAGGACATAGAAACGAGGAGGATCATCATGAAGATTCCCTCATAAAACTGAAACTCAGGTACTGATGAATGTGACAGGGATCTGCAGAACCAGAGGTCATGATGGGGACATCAGGTTTCTAACCTAAAAGCCTGGCAGGCACCCTCCATCTTGTCTAACAAGGGTCAAGTCTCCTCCCTGAAAGAGACCCAGGAGTGTGTAGTGGTGAGCAGGGTGAGAAAGAAGGACAGGGAGCTGGGGAAGCCATATACTCCAGAGTAGCCTGACAAAGAGATTTGCAAAGAACTGAAGATCTTGAAAAGCATCCATATTTCTCCTTAGAAGTTTATGGCTACAACAAAGAGAAAAATATTCACTAAATGCAGTGAACTTTGATAAATCTGTTGCCAGATGTACTCATCCAACAGTGTTGGTTCAGGAGAAAGCTGGAGGAGCCCAGAATGTTCTGTGGAGTAAATGAACAGAGGCTGACAGTTCTCTGTGCTCGCCCCATTTCTGTTCAGTTCAACAGCTCGGCAAGAACCAACTAGGCCGTTAGTTAGCACAGCCATGGGTGGTGCCTGGTGTCTGAGGTGCTGAGATGGAAAGACGTGGTTCTTGTGCACAAGGAACTTACCAGTCTGGAGAGAAACTGTCACAGGACCAGCGGTGAAGGTTGATGTCAGATTGTGAGCTGAATTCTGAGCAGGCCAGATAGTTGGAACAGCAATGAGGGGCACTTTTTTTCCCCTTAAGATTTATTATTTGAGAGAGAGCATGAAAAGGAGGGGCAGGGAGAGGGAGAGAGAGAGAGAGAATCCTAAGAAGACTCTACATTGAGCCCAGAGTCTGATGTGGGGCTCGATCCCACGACCATGACCTGAGCTGAAATCAAGATTTGGAGGCTCAACTGGCTAAACCATCCAGGCACCCCCACAGGGGGCACTCATTTAGCCTCAGAGGACAGAGACTATTTCCCAGAAAAGCTGGTGCATGAGCTAATTTATGAACATACGTCATTTGGAAATTTTTAAGTTAACTACTTGGATAAGGAATGAGAATCTATTACATAGGAAGCCCCATGAGGTCACAGGAAGCACTTCATCCCACTGTTAGCGTTTTCTAACACAGAAGAAGATAGAGAGATGTCACATAAAAAGATCAAGAGAGAGAGAATTTTTAGTTTATGTGTGAATGCAACCAAACTAAGATAAATTTTTGATGAATAACAAAATTGAAAAATATATGTACAGGCTGGAAAAATCGCTGTCCTTAATTCAAGGAAATGAAAGAAGGATAAACATAAAGGCTTCCATCAATTTTAATCAAATGCCCAAGTATTCCACCCAAGGAGTGGAGCAGCCCAGCTACAATGACCACTGTTCAGTGTGAGTCTGCGCCGTGGGGTGGCTTATCAGAGAAAACCAGGGCGTCAGACCCAAGCAAGGCACACATTTCACCAGTGTCCGTCCACTTGACAGCTTCTTTCTGGATGATGGTGACTGGTTCTTAGCACAACAGTTTTAGCCGGGATGGTAGCAAAGCTAAATACGTTGGCAGGAAGGCAGTGAGTCTAACAGTTATTTAATGTGAAAGATGGAGTGGCCCTACTGCAGTCCAGATTGTGTGATTCTATCAAATTAGAGAAGAGATTTTCATTGCAATTGGAAAATCCACCAAGATAAATAACTTCCCCGGGTCATGGTATCCAGCCTAAGGGAGTTTCAGGACAAATTCATTCTGTTTCTGTAATTTTTAACGTCAGAAGACAAAGGCAAAAGAATTATGAAGGAATATACTATGAAGGAAAATACTGAATACAGTATTTCTTTTTTGTAAATGTACTTTCTTGGCTTCTATTTGGATTCAAGCCTTTTCTTTTTATCATGGAATCTTATTCATTCGCATATGGAATATAATTTATAAACCTAGTAAGTTCAACCATTTAAAGTAGATTTCACATTTCTAAGCAAAGCCTAGGGTTACAAAGAAACTTAGTCTCCATATTTTTTGAACTTCAAATTCAAAATAAAATTGCAAAATGATCTTAAGAATCAAGGATATAGAGCACTTTGATTTTTAATACATCCTGGGCAGGAGAGAAAGAGTTTCGAATCAGAACTGCCCGTAGGAATGGAAGTGATAACACCTGATAACGTCTGGGGTCTTTAGTACATTTGAGTAAATTTTCCCCATGACATTCCTAATGACAAGGTGGCCAACCCCTGCTGCCTGTTAACCCATTGGCATGTGGCAAGGAAGGGGTAGCAAAGCAGGCTGGTAACCCTTATGAATACTTGAAAATAAATATGTTTTACTGGGGTTAAGAATTTTATTCTCCTGGAAACAAAATGTTATTAGCTCTGCAAGGTGCCCATAATGTGTTTTAGATTATGTTGAAGCAATCAAGAAGGGAAGGGATATGCATTTCTTTGAGTTTATGTACTTTTTTGGGGGAGGGAGGTTAGAAACCAATAAGACCAAGCTGAGAAACTAAAATATGATAATATAATAAAATATTTAAAATATTAAGAATAGAAGGTGAAGTCTCAACATACTCCAGGACACAAGTATGGCCACCAAGTATGACAAGGTACCCCTATAAAGAGCTCCTGTGTAAACAACAGGAGTGATTTAGTAAATGTACGACATGCTTCGTCTGGAAAAAATATGTCTTTTATTTTGTAGGTGCTGCGAAAATGTGTACGGAGGGGAATACAAATATAAGGAAATACAAAATAAGGAGGGAAATACAAAAATAAGGAGTCTGAGCCCCCAAAGTGAAACACCAACCATGGTTATCTAGATCTAGGTATTTGTCTGCCTTGCGTTTGCAATTGTGCCCATGGGCAGGATTAGAAGAAACACAGAAAGTCTCATTTCACCCAACTTGGTCTGTACCACTGAGCTCAGAGGGACGGACCAGCAATCCTACTGAGTTTCCCTGGGTGCTGCTTCACTCTTCCCCTTCGTTAGATGACTTTCTGTCTTCCATATCTTCTCTGTGTCCTTGCCTAGAGTTATTATGTGGGGGAAGGGTCCACAGTCTCATTTAAGGCCCATCCCTTCCCTTGCACATATGCTCATTGCATCCTTGTGGACCACCCAAGAGCCTGGCCCAGCTACCCCCTCTCCCTTCTGCATGAACGTGCTGTTATTTATTTTTCCCCCATTCTCTAAACATGCTCTTGATTCTGCTGCTTCCAATCACTGCCCGTTTCTCTGCTTCTTTTTACAGGAGCATTTCTCAGATGAGTTGGCTTTACTCACTGTGTCCAAGTCCTCTTGTTCTCTCGCTGTTCCTCAATCCCATGCAATGTAAACCCCAGTGAGACTGCTTGCTAAACACACAAGCCAGCCCCCAGCTTCTTGATGGATTGGCAAGATCTGACGTTGATATGTTGAAAACTTTGGTCAGCGCCCTTGTGGTTCACTGTATTTCATCTCTGTACCCTCTGGTGGCTCCTTCTCTGAGCTGTTTCCCTTAGGGGCTCCTCATGTCACCACCCTTCTGAGGGTGCGAAGCCCCAGGGCTCAGTCCTTGGGTCTCTCCTCTTCGTCCAATCGAGTCTCCTGGGAACTTCATCCCAGTCTTATGATCTAAACATTAGCTATCCGCCAATGACTTCTCAACACGCATCTCCAGCCCAGGTTGTGTATATACAGAACCTTCCAGAACTCCTCACATAGATGTTTAAAGGGCACCTCAGGCTTCATATGGCCTCAGTAAAATCCCATTACTCCATCTCAGCTTGGATCCTTCTTGTGTCCCTGGGCCCTTCACTGGTGTGGCACCTCCTTGAGTGAGTCCTCTTGTACTCTCACACCTCCTATCCAGTGTGCCAGAGGCTTCTTTTCGCTCTAATTGCACTGAGCTCTGAGTCAGACCACACTCGCTGCCTCCAAGGCCATGCTGCTCAAACCCTACCATCCTCCTGGGTTCATTGCAGAAGCCTCCATGAGGGTCCCTTTGCTCCCACCCCAGCCTCTCCATGGGCTCTGTACAGGACACAACAGCCAGCACGGGCTTGATGAAATTAAAGATGCTTTTGTTTTCCTGCTTAACATCCACCAAGGCAATTTAAGAGCCCCGTGACACTAACGGTTGTTTCTGCTGTGGGCAAAATGTTCCCTAAAATGCTCTTTTAAAGTTAACATGGCAGGGCATTATTGGTCCTCTACGATCTTGCTGTAATGCCTACATTCATACAGAATCAGTGGTAGTGAAGAATAGATCAAATGCTTTTGGCTAGTCTACAAGAAAACAGAGGAAAAGCGAAAAAGCTATTAAATCGACACTAGTATACTTTCTTCTTCATGTTTACTGGATGTTCTATTTCTTGTGAAGCAGCAGTATTATTTTTTGGTTCCTATCTTGATCTGGAGCCTAGTTGTCTTGGTCTATATTTGCTTAAAGGAATAGTGATTTAGTAGTAATTCTGGGTTTTGCCAAAAAAAAAAAAAAAAAACCCTCAATGTGCAAATAGTTGCCGATAATAAAAGGTCACTGTTATGTTCGATATGTTCGATTAATTCCAGAAACTGTAGGTCTTGCTTTGTCTTAAGACTTATAGGAATAAAGCTATAAAAG
Organism: Vulpes vulpes; assembly: GCF_048418805.1. Classification (NCBI taxonomy): domain Eukaryota; kingdom Metazoa; phylum Chordata; class Mammalia; order Carnivora; family Canidae; genus Vulpes; species Vulpes vulpes. The sequence goes on along the minus strand of NC_132789.1, from coordinate 33,446,300 downwards.
CCAAATTTGATTTGAAATCCAATCTTTGATCTTAATAAGATAGAATAAAGAGTAGTGCTTTGCCCTTCCTATATTGTGCATACTTGCCTCCAGCATTTATTTTCAGATTCAAGAGATTCTCATTTCAACAGCTGTGTTCTAAAAATGAAGGTGCTCTTTTAGTCACTATTAGCTGTAAATAAATTTTTAATAGAAACTGTATAATTTCTTATCTAAAGGGTTTAAAAGCATGTCTGAAAAGATGATTCTTTCATAATCCAGTAAAGTTTCCTTCATTTTAAAGGAAATCAGATTTCTGCATTTTCCATTTTCCATTTTGACTGAAATTGCTAGAAAGATTATAACTTTTCACTTGCCAGTGATGATTTCAGTAAATACATTTACCCTTTGTTTTACTCATTGCATTATGTCAAGAAAGTCCATCTACTGAAGACCACTGTAAAAACTAATGCCATAAAGTACTCAGTGTATAAAGCGTCTTTCAATTGAAAACATTTAAAGAAATCAGCGTGCTAGAAAAACACACAAAAAATATTGAAAGTTAAAGGAGAATGATTAAATCAGGAAGGATGTGGAGTGATTGGAGCTATTATATACTCCTGGTGGGGGAGTGTAGATTTGTACAGTTACTTCGGAAAAGTGTTTGCTGGTGGCATGTCCAATGACTCAGGAATTCCTCTAATGGAGATGTCTATATATGTTTGAGGAAAACCATTACATTGGAAGCATTGTTCATGGTCTTTTAAAACTGAAAACAACACAAATCATAGATGGCTATCAAGAAAATAAACTGTAGTATACTCATGCAATGCTATATTACATATATATATACATTATATATTATAATTTTATATTATTATATATACATATATGGTTTGAATAATTTTAATAGACAAACCTACATGTGGCAATATGGATGATTAGAGTAATATAATTTTGAGTGACATGATCAATAATAATCTCGACGCAAAGGGAATGTATAGTTTATGATTCTGTTTTCATGACGTTAAAAAGCAGACGAAATTAAACAACGGTAGTTAAGTCAAAATTCTGGTTACATTTTGGGACTTTATCCTGAAATGAGGTTTGGTGTTGAGGGGACCATGAAATGATCATAGTTTTCTCTTTCTGGCTTCTGGTTACATAGGTGCGCTCAATTTGTGAAATTTTATCAAACTGTATTTATAATTTGTGTTATATATATATATATATAAATAATTAATATATATTTATATATATAAATATTATATTTATATATATAAATAATTTATATGTATATAATTTAAATGGAGCATTTCATAAGTTGATGTTAATGAGTGTAGTTTATTAAGAGAGGATAGCGGAATGGCTATACTAAGTGGCCTCACCAATGTATATTGGTACTGCGTGCCAATACTTTGGTATAATTTACCTGCAGTCTGGCATTTGGTCTTTGTTAGGGCCCTCTGTGTTGGCTAGAGTAAGAGATGCCAGTTCATGTTACCTAAACTCATGAGATCCTGATGAATGAGCATGTAGACCATACATTAATTGACAACGAAGAGTGTTCTTTTCCGTGATCTGCAATGTTCACATTCCCTAGTTAGACCTTTCATTATCATCACATTATAGAGAGAACAGAATGAAAACAGACGAGGGTGCGTATCATGAGGGCCTTTTCATCTAGAAGATGGTGACACTCAGTTGCGTATTCTTTTGAGTTTTGTTTCCAACAGCCACATCAGGGTCCCTCACGTTTTGCGTCTCTTGGTCTAGAGGATTTCGGGTAAACTGTACCACTTGATAACCATCCTTTTCTCTAACTTCCAGGCTCTGTGCTTTCTTCCCATTAATGCAAGTTCGCAGTAGGTAGAAGGCAACGCAGATGGTACTGCGTCCAGCTGTAGGAACATACGTTGTTCAGAAATTGGAGAATATATGCCTCTTTGAGACCACAGATTCCCAAGCCTCTCCCACTTTTTGGCAGGTCCTAGAACACAATGGCTTCAGGAGCAATGATGGCAGAGTCAGAACAAAGCAAACTAGTATTCTCGTTGAGGGAATCTCAGAGTTTTCAATTAGTTTGGAGAGAAACATGATGATTTGACAAGCCCCTGCCTGCTATTCATCATCTTTTACTGATATACTTTTCAAGTCAGGCAACTACGGGGCTCGGACAAAACAAAATGAAGATGGATTATAAATTCACATGCTGCTGCCTTCCCATTTTTCTCCGTATCTCCCGGGAGACTCATCTTTTCGGCTCACTTGGCCGAGGGAGCGTGGCCACTCTCGCATACTTGATAAATTCCCAAACAAAGGCGTATTTATACAAGTCAGTGGTCCAAGTCAGCAGGTGATAGTATGATTTTCTAGCATGCTGACCCCTCAGCAGATCTTATAAGGAGAAGCTAGAGCAGCAAGTTAAAATGGCATCAAGCATGAAGTCAGAGAGACTTGAAAAGCTGGCTACCTGCTGTGAGGGCTCAGACAACAAGGCAGGAGGAACCCACACCAGTTAATACCTTGAAAAATGATCTCCTCACATCAGGGTTTGTCCTTTCCCAACTTTTTTTTTCTTTTTTTTCTTTTTATGTAAGCTCTGTGCCTACGTACTTGAACTCACAACCCCGAGATCAAGACCTGAGCCAAGATTAAGAGTCAGGTGCTTAACCGACTGAGCCACCCAGACACCCCAATGTCCTTTCCTGACTCTTACAGCATTTGTGTCTAGCAGTGATTTTGAAACTTGGTGATTTACAGTGTCCTTCATTAATCAAAAATCCATGTTTATTTGGATTTGCTTCTTTTTCTGAGGGTGATGTTAGAGCCTTGAGAGCAGAAATTGCTACTCACTCTGCTTCTCATCTTCCGTGACTCCTGGCAGCATCGGACGCATAAGTGAGTCATTTATTAGACAGTTGTTTAGATTTTAGTCTTTTGAATCAGCAAAGTTTCCTAGTGGGAACAAGGGGCAGAGGAGTTCATGGCATAGCGAAATAATAACACTACGGCTGAAGGTCTGCTAAGCCTGAGATCATAGTGGGAACTTTATAGCAATTTTCCATGCTTCGCCTTCTCAGAGCTTGTCAGAAATGTAGGAATTATATTGTTTCCCACCACCGCGTTCCCTCATTGCTGTGGAACTGAGACTCAATTTTGTACAATGGCTTCCCAGGGTCAATGGTTTATTGTTACACACTTGGGCCTAGAACCCACTGTTGTTTGTACACTTGGATTAGTGACACTTTCATCATTCTCATTTTGCATTTGCATCGTGATCAAAATTTGGTTCTGTCTTCCTGTCCAACTATATTACTATAACTAAACCCCGAACTCTTTTTTTTTTTAAAGATTTTATTTATTTATTCATAGAGACACAGAGAGAGAATGAGAGGCAGAGACACAGGCAGAGGGAGAAGCAGGCTTCATCCAGAGAGCCCGATGTGGGACTTGATCCAGGGTCTCCAGGATCATGCCCTGGGCTGCAGGCGGCGCTAAACCGCTGCGCCACCCGGGCTGCCCCAACCCCAAACTCTTTATAAGAACCTAGCCTATTTCCATCCCTCTATTTTCTATGTTTCCATCGCATAATGGGTCATTAGTTACAGTTTGTATCTTGAGTTGAGATAACAACAAAAATGGAACAAAATCATGTTCTGGTAATTATTTTTTCTTTTGAAAGAAACTCTTCAGTGTTCCATGAGAAAATTGCTGGATCCTTTTACTTTTAGTTCGTGTTCTTTCTTCTTCTCTTTATCCTCTCCTCCTTCCTTTACAATGAAACATTTAAATTAAAAATATTTCATGTTGTTATTTTATCAGAGTAAAATATATAAACTACCATGAATCATTTCAATAATTTTTCTTGCAATTAAAAAAATATTTTATTAAATAAATTCATATGTATCAAATCAAAGGATATTATCTTTTGAAAAGAGTGAGAAGAGACTAATCCTTTACGATTATAGGTATTATTTTTGTTTTCTAATTTTCAGCTCATATCACTGTTAAAGAAAGCTAACCATTTTTTTTCTTAGAAGGAACTTCTTTCTCTTGTAATTTTTCAATTTTGAAAATAAGCAACATGAAATGTTTTAGTTATGCTAAATTATGGCTGCATCCAGTTGTGAGTTGATAGAAATAATAGTCATCATTTCTCAAAAGCCCAGTTTTGACATTAAATTCTGCTTTATTCTTATCATCTAGTAGTAATCTTGCTTTGGAAGAATAAGGTATGGTATTAGTGTTCAAACACTTTTTTTCTTTCCAACTGGCAGACTATTAAATGAAAGTGTAAACTGTCATATTTGCTAATTATATAGTTGGATGTTTAGCTTCATTTGCTCCTTGACAGTGCACACAGAAGTTTATCAGTATTGTAGAGAATCATTACCTTTGTGTGGAACTTATGAGAGATGGGATCAAAATGATGCTTTTCAGAAAGCAGTGTAAGAGAGAGGATAGAGTAAAAGAGAGTAAATTCTGTTGGCGAAACTTCCACCTGGTAATTATTTCTGTTTTCTTTGTGACTATATCAGTGTCACCTCTGTCTGACCAACAGCTTGGTATTTAGTTGGTATGAGAGTTAAGAGCCACATAGTGAGTGGTTGAGAGTGTGCATGGGACGCCCTCATCCCGGTTGATTGAACTTAACTACTAATTAGAAGTGCAACCTCGTGCAAATAACTGAAACATTCTAAATCTAAAACTTTCCTGGTTGATCAAGCAGCAATCATAGTATTACCTGCAGTATTGGTGGTTATGAGGATTAAATAAGGTTTTATGCTTGTGGGAATTTAATAAGGATATTAAGTAAAAATGGCGCAAATCTGGAATGTGGTGACCACGTGGTAGCATTATAACCCAAATGGCCAAGCTGATCTCCCACGCACATAGATAGAAACCGTGGCTTAAATTATAAACCAGGATTAGCATTGGGCATTAGGTCGTGTGAAGGAATATATAAGCCACAGAAAATGTCATGCTCCCTGTGGCAGCATAGGGAGTGTGGTGGGAGGAGAGAGATACACGAGACAGAGAGAAGGAAGCTAAGATGAAAAAGGAGCCTTCTCCATCATTGAATACAAAAGTGTTAGCCTTTTATTGTTTTTGTGCATTAGAAGTTTGAAAAAATTGGCATGATGAAAATACAGAAATGATGGTTTCTATCTTAAGATCTGAGAGATTAGATTAAGGAATGTTCTCAAGCTGGAAAATGGGCAGAAGAATGGGAGTTGATGGGAAAGCATTTATGCTTCCAGACCCAGATGTGGACTCAAGTCCTGGAATTCTGTGACAAACGTGTGGAACGCCACATGGGGCTCTTCTCGACACTCAAGTCATTCCTATGTAAAGAGTAACTTGGAAAGAAAAAGTGATTTTTGACATGTGTTTTGTATGGATGTTGGGTTTCCAGTTCACGCAGTGTGAGAAATGCTACGTGCACTGTTTCCCTCTCTGACTCCCCAGTGACTGAGCTCATTATGGAAAGGCTCTGAAAGTCCTGCAGGTAAGACACCTGGTTCCTCCTATTTCACCCAGTCCTTACAGATTATCTAACCGTGCGGGTCCTTTTTCAGGTTAAACTGCCTTCCAGTGGAGTGAACTTGGGGAAGACTTGAGGAGAAGGGACTTGTCTTCTTCCTGTTAAGGAGTCTCTTTCATGAACTGTGAGGACAGAGAGATTGCACATTAGCTTCTATGGGGAAAACCTGACCAATTAACCATTCCCTTCCAATTCCTGTGAGAATGATGACTAAGGAAGGGGAAACTTGAGCTATTAACTCTTTATTTTTCCATGTCTAGAGGGAAATAGGAAATCCGGTTTAGTTTACCAGAGCAAAGCAAAATGGGGCATTTGTATTGTTTTGTACCGTGATGCAGGGATATTCTCAGAAGATCATAAATGATGGAGTGTATCCATACCATAGTAAACAATCGAAGATAAATAGGGAACTACTGAATTTCTACGTCTATACTTGTTAGTTACTACAATGGCAGGTTTACTCTCCTTAAAGTCAAGTGAAATCTAGCTCATATTTTCCTGTTGCAGCTGAGTAAACAGAAGTATAAAAGTAGAAGTGTCTCAGAGAATTGTTGCCACTTATTGGAGATAGGGAGCACATTGGTTAGAGTAACATTTCCTATTTTTGCTCGCAGAAACCATTCTGTAGGTTATCCTACCTAATACCCGTCCTCTGGCCTCAGAGACTCAGGTGTACAAAATTAGCCATCAACTGATGGCCATGTTGTGATTATTAGACAATATAACCTTGGATGAAGTAGGTCACTCAAGGAATGATGCATCTTACCTACAGGCTTGGATCTGGTCCTCGTAGGAAAGATCATGGCTATGGGTTCCCTGATGAGGTCATTATAGTACTTTGTTGTAGTGTGTGTGTGTGTGTGTGTGTGTGTGTGTGTGTTTTAAGATTTTATTTATTTATTCATGAGACACACAGAAAGAGAGGAGCAGAGACATAGGCAGAATGAGAAGGAGAAGCAGGTTCCATGCAGGAAGCCCTATGTGGGACTTCATCCTGGGACTCCAGGACTATGCCCTGAGCCAAAGGCAGACGCTCAACAGCGGAGCCACCCAGGCGTCCCCATTATAGTACTTTGGAATCAAGCTTGCTCTTTTGCTCCCAATGGAGACACAGTGTCTCCTAGTGTTGTTCGCCTATCCTTCAAAACATAAGACAAAGGAAGGGCAGAAATGTGAGGATCCCATAGATAATAGTTTCTCCCATAAATTCACCTGTTGTCACAAATCTGTACCATTTTGGCATTTGACATTTTCAAATGTATGTTCTTATTCATCTTTTGTAAGCCCTATCTCCATCATCCTCATGGCACCCACCATAGTATTTGCTGGTTTACTGATCACACTTGAAAGTTGAGAACTTCTAAAGATAGCCAAGAATACAATACAAAGGAAGATCTTTCACATAAGAGGCAATTTGTTCCTGTCTGTCCTTTTTTTTTTTTTTTTGCATTTATTTTAACACATTTGTATTTGTAAAATGAGCCTTCTGTGCCTGTCTGGTGACACAGGGAAGGAGGGAGAATTGTATGGTGATTACATGTTTGTCATTGTCCATGAATGTACTTCAGAAGCTTGGGAAATGTTTGATTCACTTCATTTATTTCATTTTTTAAATGAAGGAGTCATCGCCAAATTTGGAAATATCAAAGACCATCAATATGTTAATTTGCATTGGTTTCTCATGTTTTCATTCGACTTTAGTGATGCAGTTGATTTTTTAAAATATCGTGAATCGGGGCACTTGGGTGGCACAGTTGGTGAAATGTCTGCCTTCAGCTCAGGTGGTGACCTGAGGGTCCTGCGATCAAGTCTCACATGGGACTCCCTGCTCAGTGGGGAGTCCGCCTCCCCCCTTCCCCTCCCCCTGCTCCTGCTCCTTCTCACACACTCTCTTTCTCTTAAGTAAATAAATGAAGTCTTAAAAAATAAATAAATATCATGGCTCTGAGGTGAGCTGTTTAAAAATTCTTATCCTTTGCCATTATCTGTAAGTGTTTGAGTCAGGAAATTGCACAATCAGAAGGAAATGAGAATTAAGAATTGAAATTGATACAGATATGCAATTAACATCCACTGGTCTTATTTTCAGGTTTTAAGAAATTGTCTTTATGAAGTAAAACTATCAACATACCGATACTTAGAAGTAAGTTCTGAACATCCCCTAGATCAACGTCTTTGTGTACATGTGCTTTCAAGAAAGGCCCTATTGCCTAAAAAAACTAAAATCCCTGAAGAACCACTGTTGAGTTCCTATTAAGACAATAGAAGATGTGAAAAAGACTGTATTTTCATAATAACTGTGATGTGTAACTAAATGAGCATTCATTTTTAACATGATTGTTGAGCACCTACTATGTGCCAGGCCTTATGCTAGGTACCCCAGCAAGCAACAAAGAGAGACCTCCTTTTCCTTGTGGGGCTTATCTTCTAGCAGTTTTCATTCTTTGTTCAATAAAAATTCTCACACTCTGCCTTTCTTGTAAAAGAAGAATAAGATGCATTTCGGGCTTTCCTGACACTTCGTATTACTTGCAATTGGCTATGTCTCAAGTGCTAAAATTTCTCATTAGACGTAGTTTTGATTTGCTTGTTTTTTAGTCATGTTAAAGCACAACGTAGATGGTGGGAAAAAGAAACCATGAAGTTTTAGGCAGAATCATAAAAAGAGCTGCACTGAATTTCAAAATACTGACCCTGTTTTCCCACCGATTCCATGACTGGAGGGCAGTGTCTTACCCTGGGGACCTGGGTGGGGGTCCGTAGCTATGGATAGGGGCACTGAGATGGAGCCCAAGCCTGGGGGTTCCCCCACAGTGGGCTGAGAAGGGGGCCCTGGGGCCAAGAAGCCAGTGGACTCCCCTTTGCTGCCTGCTTCCCGTTTCATGGCCAGTAACAGAACATTTCTCGCCATAGGCCTGTTACATCAAAGGATGACCTGGGTCTCTGTTGCCTTTTTATGCTGTTTCTTCAGGCTCGAGGCACTTGTATCAAGCTGTAGTTGAGACGCTCCTTCTACAGAGTTGACATTTATAAAGTAAACCCGGAGCTGGAACTTGTCCTCACCCTTTTTCTAGCGCAGCCTGGGTGACTCACTGACTCTCCTCATTCTCCGTCTTGTCATTTATGAAACAAGGACAGACTTGGAATGTTTTTAAGATCAAGTGTTGCAATGCATTGAGCATTTGTGAAATCGTTTTGAGAAGAATATTGGGGTGAACATTTCAGTTTTTTTTACTTATTTTCCGATAAATCAGATGCTTGATTTGAGAACATAAAGGTGGAGACATTTTTGTCCTTGTGATTTTTATATTTTTTTCGATGAGCTAAGACCTCCTAGGTGTTAATCTGGTGTAGTGACTTGGAGCACAGACTCTGGAACTATGTGGGTTTGAATAGCATTGCTGTCATTGTCTTGCCGTGTGGCCTTTTCATACCTGCTTCCTCATTCATAACATGGAGCAAGTCAAAGTCATAACGTCTACGTCATTGGGCTGTCGTGAGCATGGCACGGGCACACACTTCATATTATCTACATCACGTCTTTGAACAAGCTCCTTACCGTCTCTGCCCAGTTCAGAGCCAGCCCATTATTAAACCATGAGAACTGATGGTTAATATTTCAGTAATTTTGTAAGCTAATGAAAAACGGCGTCATTACTGAAAGGCAAAATCTATAAATTTACAGCTTATAAATTATATGAAAAACAAAATCTGTAAATACTCAAAACTTCACTTGCTAATTATTTTAGCGTATCATACTAGGATGCACGCTCCTCAGACACAAGGAGACACGCATGCCCATTTTCTGATTGGTATAAACACCACGAGTCTCTCCCCAGCTCCGCATCCAGTGATGTCCTATGGGTAGCTTGAAACTGATGATGACCATGGCGAGAATGTCTACACCGTGGAAATTGGCTCCCATTGCAAACCAGGTCTCATCCCTGCCCTCCAGGAGCTTGTTGGATGTTTAAGGGTGCACCACTGTATCCTTGCTTTGTTACCCTTAATCGGAAACTGAGATAGCAGTACCTACTTACGGCACCGTGGTGACAATCCAATGGTTGATTGTAGGCAAGGTGCTTGGAAAGTTCTGATGCAGAGTAAGCTCTCTCTGAGAATGATCAGTTATTACTATTATCATCCCTGTGGTGTTTGGGCCTGCTAGTGAGGCATTATAACCCCACGAGAGCTGGCACCAGAAACAGTTTCTCCATCCAGCTGCAGGCCAACCTGTTGTCCGTGGGATTGGTGTTGGCCAGCGGGGACACCTCAGTTAAGTTGCTGTATTAACGCTCATTGTGTGTTACTTTGCTAAAAAACACGATCACATTGGGCTGTGTCCTTAGGAAAGGGTCATCCTCACTAAAACACAGCCATACCCATCATTCTAAGTTCACATTTATTGTAAACGTTGTTCATGCCTTATTTCTGGGCAGGGACTGAGCTGAACTTCATCATCTCTAGCGTCCCAAATTGGGTGAGGACACGGGTTCAAAAAAATGAAATTATTTGTCAAACTATGCATTGCCTTTTTGAAGCTCGTTTGACCAAGCATTAGGAAGCATCTGTGACCTTGTTGAAAAATGCATGCTACTAAACAAAGTTTTCAGAAATTTTGTGAAAAGTGTACATCACAGAAAAGGAACGTGAATAACCTTAAGTCGGAATACTTAAACCAGTCATTAGGACCTCTGACGTGGGTCTTCCTGCCGTGCTGGTTCTCACAGAGGACTTCACTACCCATGACGTGCATTCTGAGGCAAGGCCTTAGGTGTTCCGTGGGAGCTAAGGACCCACGAGCGAGACGAGCGAGATGATCCCTGCGGAGACGACACAACACTTCCTGAGAGCTCAGAACCAACCGTCTTAGCTAAGTTTAACTGGCAATCTTAGGGCCCACCAAGTTTTCTGGATGCTGGTGTGAAGCCAGATGCCAATTCGGACATTATTTCAGTTCAGTCAAGCTTTGGATTATAAAAACATATTAATGAAGCATTTTGAATGCATCATATTTTGTTAGAGATCTCCGGTTGTAAATTATGTTTTTTAAATAATGAAATGTTTTGTAGTCTCTATGAAAACCAAAGAGAAGCTACAGATTTCCAAATCGTAGTGTAAGGCCTTTAAAAACCTAATGAGATTTGTAGTGTTTTCAATAATAGCATAATCATTTTTTTAAAAAATAGCGTGATTATTGTTATTGAAATATATCATTGTTTCTCACAACTTTTTTTAATAATTCCCTTTCACATTCCACCGGGTTTCTTTCTTTCTTTTTCCTTTCTTTTCTTTTCTTTTCCTTTCTTTTCTTTTCTTTTCTTTTCTTTTCTTTCCTTTTCTGAGCAGGTAGGGAGGGGCAGAGGGAGAGAGAGAATCTCAAGCAGAATCTGCTGAGCACAGAGCCTGACTCTCGGGACTTGATTCCATGACTCTGAGGTCATGACCAGAGCCGAGATCAAGAGTCAGACATCAAACCAGCTCAGCCACCCAGAAGCCCCACTGTGGGATTTCCTAAAGAGTGGTGAATAGATTCAAAGTAAAAGCAGTTAGTAACTTTTAGTTATACATATTGGAAAGTGGTATCTGCTATGCGGAATTTTTTGTTTTTAGTTTAAGAATACTGGCTGATGGGGATCCCTGGGTGGCTTAGCAGTTTGGCGCCTGCCTTTGGCCCAGGGCACGATCCTGGAGTCCCAGGATTGAGTCCCGTGTCGGGCTCCTGGCATGGAGCCTGCTTGTCTCTCTGCCTGTGTCTCTGCCTCTCTCCTCTCTCTCTCTCTCTCTCTATCATAAAAAAAAAAAAACAACAACAACAACAAAAAAAACTAAAAAAAAAGAATACTGGCTGGTCGTTGAGCCAAACAATAAAAAAAAAATAATTATATGTCTTTGCATCATTAAGTCTTATGAAGAGAAGGAGTTGGAGAGCATAGGTATATTGACTAAATGCCGAGAAGGTGAACTTGCTTTCATAGGATGCCTTTAGGATTGACAGCAGGCCTTCTTTGGACCTCAACCCTGTAATTCTTTGTGGCCTGGAGGGCTTCCTGCCTAGTTTCCTGTTGGTAGACGGGATGAGCACTGGGTGTTATACTATATGTTGGCAAATCGAACTCCAATAAAAAAATATACAAAAAAATTAAAATAAAATAAACTCCACCAGAGAGAAGGGTCTTGATGATGCTCTTATCTGCACAACAACTGGACAGGAGTTACCTGTGAATTGGACCTCTACCTTACTTTCAAATTGTTACTTCCGATTTCTGTTTTGCATTGGGAATTGTCTCAAATAGAACAGATGCACCATCATTAGATGCTAAATGGTAGGACCTGTGCCATATTTCATTTTAAAACATTTTTTATATTAATAGACTACCTTTTTTAAGGAAAATTTTGGGCTTACTAAAAAACTTGATTAAAAAATGCAGAGAATTCCCAAACACCTCCTTTTCCCCCACCTCACACAATTCCCCCTAGTATTTTACATCTATCGTTGTGGGCCATTTGTTGTATTGTTGAACCAGTATTGATATGCTATTATTAACTGAAGTCCACAGTTTACGTTAGAGTTCATTCTTTGTGTCCTGTATCCTCTGGGGTTGTATACAATGTGAATGACCTGTGTCTGCCTTCAGTGTCTCATATAGGGCCGTTTCAATGCCCTAAAATTCCTGGGTTCCATCTGTTCATCCTTTCCCCCCCCCTAAGCCCTTCTGTGACAACCACTAACCATTTTACTGTCTCTATAATTTTATCTTTTCCAGGATGTCAGCTGGAATCCCATACTCCTCCTCAACTGGCTTCTGTCACTCATAACATGTGTTTAAGTTTCCTCCATGTCTTTTTGTGTCTTGATAGCACATTTCTTTCTTGCACTGAATAATGTTCTGCTGTCTGGATGGACCACAGTGTATCCACGCACTTTCTGAAGGACAATCCCAGTTATTCCTGGGATTCATCAGTTATGAATAAAGCTATTAGAAACATTTACGTATAGGTTTTGGTGTGGTTGTAGGTTTTTAATTCATTTGGGTAAATGTCAAGGAGCATGATTCCTAGGTTGTAGGCCAAGAGTCTGTTTGGTTTGTAAGAAACTGCAAAGTGTCTTCCCAAGTGGCTGACCTATGTTGCTTTCCCACCAGCAGTGAGTCAGAGTCTCCATGGCTCCCCATCCCTGCCAGAGCTCGCTGTGGTCTGGGCATTGGGTTCTACTGTTCTGGCAAGTGTGGAGTGGTATCCTGTTATTGTACCTCAGCTTCCACGAGGACCTGTGATGTCAAGCATCTTTCTGTATGCTTATTTGTTATCTACACATCTTCTCTGTTGTGGTGTCTGTTCAGGTCCTATGCCCATTTTTATTTTTTATTTATTTATTTATTTATTTATTTATTTATTTATTTATTTATTTTTAAGATTTTATTTATTCATGATAGACAGAGAGAGAGAGAGAGAGAGAGAGGCAGAGACACAGGCAGAGGGAGAAGCAGGCTCCATGCCAGGAGCCCGATGCGGGTGGGACTCGATCCCAGGACTCCAGGATCACACCCTGGGGCAAAAGCAGGCACCAAACTGCTGAGCCACCCAGGGATCCCCCTCTATGCCCATTTTTAAATGGGATTGTTTTCTTGTTGAGTTTGAAGAGTTCTTTGCATATTTTGGATAGCAGTCCTTCACGATATTTGTATTTTGCAAATATTTTTCTCCTACTCTGTGTCTCATCATCCTCTCAATTGTTTTTCACAGAGCAAATGTTTTTAATTTTAATGTCTCTTTTATGCATTGTGCTCTTAATGTATTTAAAGTCATCACCAACATGTCACCCAGATTTCCTTTTAGTTTTATAGTTTTGCATTTTACATATAAGTCTACGATTTATTTTGAATTTTTGCGGAAGTTATAATAGCTATACCTAGATTCTCTTATTTATTTATTTTTTTGGTGGTGGTGGGGGGTGAATTCGTGTATCTGTTCTAGCACAGTTTGTCCAAATGACCTCCCATTTCCCCATTGGATTGCTCTGCTCCTCTGTCAAAGATGAGTTGACTCTTTGTGTGTGGTTCTGCTTCTGGGCTCTCTGTTCTATCCCGTTGATCTACTTGCCTCTCCTTTCTTGAGTACAAACACTGTCATGGTTACTGTAGCTTTAGAGCAAGTCAGCAAGTTGAGTGGCGTCAGCCCTCTGTGTTGTTTTTCAATATTTGTTGGTATTTGAGTCCCCGCATTTTATTTTTTAATGAGTACTTCCTAAGAGCAGTGGATACAGTGGTGAAAAAGAGGAAATCCCAGCTCTTATCAGGCCTCCAGACTGGTTTGACTGGTCTGTTCCATGAAGATCCCTGATACCTCTGAGATGTCCTTTCTGTGCTGTTCTGACCTGTACGATTGATCTTCCTTTATCAAATCCTTGTGCTAGACGAGTTATATTTACTGTTCTTCAGTCTGTTGCTTGCTGATATTCATTGAACGCTGCTATATGCCAAGTGATTTTCTCATCTAATCCTTATAATAACAGATAATATTGTTATCATCATTTTACAGTTACCAAAAAGTCAGCCTCAGAAGTTTAAGTAACCTGTCATACAGCTGCATGTGGCAGAAATAGGACTGGAGCCTGGATCGGTGACTCTAGAAGCCAACTATGAGCCACTGTGCTGTAACTCTTCCTCCTCACTTTAATTCTTTCCATGTTCTTTCTTTACTGTCACGTTAAAAAATTTTTTCTTTTAATTATTAAAATTTTTTATTTATTTGAGAGCGAGAACAAGAGAGGGGAGAGAGAGAGAGAGAGAGAGAGAACAGGAGGAGGGAGAGGGACAAACAGACTCCACATTGAGCATAGAGCCCAACATAGGGCTCTATCTCATGACCTTGCAATCATGACCTGAGCCAAAATCAAGAGTCTGATGCTCAACCGACTGAACCACCTAGGCACCCCTCCTGTCACCTTTTTATTTATTTATTTATTTATTTATTTATTTATTTATTTATTTATTAAATCTGTCCTCTCTTTTTTTTTAAGATTTTATTTATTTATTCATGATAGACATAGAAAGAGAGAGAGAGGCAGAGACACAGGCGGAAGGAGAAGCAGGATACATGCAGGGAGCCCGACGTGGGACTCGATCCTGTGGCTCCAGGATCACGCCCTGGACCAAAGGCAGGCGCTAAACCACTGAGCCACCCAGGGATCCCCACCTGTCACCTTTTTAATGCAACATCAGAGAGGTGTGTGTTGGAGAAGGTATATGTGTTGGCGACAGGTGATTGTTTTTCTGTTTTTAAATAACAGGACTTTTCCTATCTTTAAATACACCTGCAGGGCCTTCCTCCTGAGATCCTGATAACTGTGATGGCAGGAAGGACCCAGCGGTGTAATTTCATGGGAATTCTGATATTTCCTCTTTGGTTGAGAACCACTGAGATCACTTATATGTTTGGTGGGGGAAGACTTAGAGTCTCTGTAGAGCACAGATTGCTGTAGTATTACTGAATTAAGTTCAGGAGGCATCTCCGTAATAAACGCTGCATCCCACACTTTCTTCTGCTCGCTCTGTCCTGCCAAGCCTGGTTCCAGCATGCTTTCGACCTGTTGGCATTTCTGACCTTCCCTAATCAGACTTTCTTCTTTATTGGAGCATCTGGCCTTGTTTTCATAGAGGGGTGGGGGTGCCAGTGCCCTGTGTGACCCTGCCTCCCATCAGCTGCTTTCAGAGAGACTCTGGGCCTTCAAGAGGTCTTGTGGCCTCTCCCCACCAACAGTCACACACAGTCTCTTTCTCCCATTTCATCAATTTTCTCCACAGGGTTTGAGAGGAGGTCAGTAATAGCAGTGCCACAGACATATAGGATCGATTGTGTGCAGGAAAGAGCCCTGGGAGAAACATGACCAGACGTCCATTTTAGGGCTGAGATTGTTCCAAGAGGCACTCGATAACTTCCCAACAACCTCTGGCATCACTTATGTATTTGGTGGTAAAAGACTTTGAGTCATTGTAAACTATTTTCCTGACTTCACAAGGTAAAGTTCAGCAGACATGTCTTCAATACTTAAACAAGGTACTTTGCTAAGTACCATGGATGACACAAGTGACAGCTGCTCTCAAAAACTGGCATAGAAAAAGAGAAACAAAAAAAAAAGAAAAGAAAGGAAATGAGAAACACAGTCAATTATAACACTACAGAGAAAACAGCAATACATTAAGATCTAGGCAGCAGCCAGTAAAAGTGCCCAAGAAGTCCCTGGAAGCTCTTTGAGTTGTCTAAGGAACAGACACTTCACGGGTTGGCGTCCTAGGGTTTGAAGGGTACAGAAGACGGTGGATATGGAAAGACAGATGGAGATGCCAGTCTGGCGAGGCCCCCATGGAGGTGTGCATTAGGGACATCAGATTCTAACAGTTGTGTGGTTTAGGGACACAAAACTCTCAGCGATTTAGGGGCAGGAGAGTCCCTTTCTCCAGCAGCACAATGGTCTTCGTGGTGTAGGGAAGTGCCTCATGAAGGTCCGGGCCCTGGAGAGAGGGGAGTGTGCTGACTCTGGGGAAGGGGTTTGATGCATTTGTGCCAGTTGGTTATGTTGCCCTCCAGAGAAGAGGGCTGTGATTCATGTGAAGCTCTGGGACTTCTTGGCCCCCTCAGACTGTAGGAAAGTCAAAAGTCAAAACATGTCACCCCGTGGACCGTAAGATCCATGAGTGCAGGCACTTTCTCTGCTTTGTTCTCTGGTGCATCCCGACAGCCTGGAACCTAGAAACCTGGGTTCAACCCTGCGCACCTGCTGCTTTGTTCGTTGTGTGACCAAGTGTTGCAGCCCGAAGGACTCCATGAGGCATATGAATTCTGGTTCTGCAGAAGCAAAACTGAGTAGTTACCTAAGTTGCCATGTTGCTTCCTTGATTTCTTCAAGGGCTGGTATATTTCTCGTTTTTCCCCATTCACAATGTCCTTCTTTTGGGTGGCTTTTGGGAGATCCTATTTCAGACTAGCATCTATGGTACCTAACCTCTGAGAGCAAATAAATTCTCAGCCCGAGATTCAGAGCACTCTCCAGTGTGGTGACCCTATTCCTCTTGCAAGTTTCCCTCTATTTCTTCTTCGGACAGCCCATCTATTCTGGACAGAAGGGGTGGTTTTAAGCTGTCAGGGGTGCCCCTCATTCAGCTCAGCCTCCCCTGCAGCCAAGCCAGGCCTGTGGTTGCTTCTGCCCTATGACCTGAGAGTCCAAATAGCAGAGCTTCAGTATGAAGGCAGGTGTCACGACCTGGGAAAGACGTGGATGTGGGTGACAAAGAGTGCTTTATTGTGCTGCCCCTGAAATGTCCAGCTTTTCCATCACAGTGCTGTTTTCTCTGACCTGGACGACATCCAGGTTCTCAGACGTCAGCTATGTTGTCAACCTGGGGACACCCGTTTCCCCAAATCTCTGTTTATCAAAAGACCCGTTTCTCTTCTTTCAGGGCCAAATCCAATCTTAGCCTTTCTGAGAGGGCTTTCCTAATCATTTCAAGTCAGAGGAGAGGGGTGATCTGCCTTCTATCTGATGGACTCTTCCCATTGCTTGAACCTTCACTATCTGTGGCTGAGATTCCAGCCAGGGTGACTCTGGACCTCTCTGAGTGTGTAGAGTTTTTTCCCACCAGCTGTATTACAAGCCTTTGCAGTTTATGATACTATGGGACTCTCACGGGACATAAGACATGGTGCTTGCTATCTAAAGACAGTGATTGATCCCTACAAATCAGAAAACCTTTTTGTTATTGGAAATATCTACTCTGTCAAGGCCAGATGGACATCAGAAGTTTTTCCTATATGAATTTTTGGAATAGGACTTGCTTCCAACTAAATCTATTTTTATTATAATTTTCATGTTCCCCTATCCAAGCAAGTTGAAAATGGTAGAAGGAATTATACTAAATGGTTAAAAACAGCATTAGCCATTGTTCCCTGCACGTGATTCAGTGGGTAATTTAAATGATAATCTAGTGGTCTTCTCCAGGGAGAACTGAGTATCTGCAGTGATATTCAAAATTAGAAAAAGAAATCATACATCTCGGCCATAATATTCAAGTGTGTTGTGGTCGAGCCCACATTCATGGCTGTGCATATAAAGCCTGTGCCAGGCCCTCTGTGGGAAGCAGTAGCAGAGAATCATTCACAGCCTTTGCTCTCCCCATCTTCACTCCAAATGCACTTCTGCAGTCAACCCACACGCATTTGCAAGGGCATCATAGGGGACAGGATTATCTAGAGTCCTGGAGCAAGCTCATCTCATCAACTACCAGATAAAAAGCATGAAAATCACCAGCATTAAAGTGAGCTATTCTCCCTAGATTAAAATTCGAGGATACGAAGCCCTTTTGAATTTATCAGTTTCTATTTATGAGATCAGTGAATTTTGCTCTCGGTGTAACCCGACTCTTTCATGCGTATTAAGCTGATGTGACTCTTTTTAAAAAATGTCCTTTTTCTGAACAGATCAGAAGCTGTCAAGCTGGCCTATCAGGGAGCCTCCTTATCTGGTCCAGCACAGATGCAGCCAGTTGAAGGGGACGTGGGGTGTCCCTGTCTGGATCATGGGTCCACCCCTCTCATTTAAGCCTTGGAGAAGTAGGCCACATTTTACTTGGAGCCATTACACCTTGTGTTCTGTGTAATGAGCCTGACGGGACACTGATGGAGCTCTGATAGCCCTGCCAGGGTCTATTTGCTGCTGACCAGTAAAGCAGCTCTTCTTGAGTATGTGTTAAAACAGGAATGCTTTTCCAAATAAATGGTAGCAGCTATATTAACTCCAAATTTACTCCATTATAAACCTTTGCTCTGAAAAGTCAGATGGAAGTCAAAGTTTATTTTGAATGCACAAGGATACCATCTATGTAAAGAGGCTCTGGGCTAATGCTTTGATAGCATTAGCACTTTGTAAATGGGCTTTGCAGAAAGCAAATACTTCCTGAAATGAATTTCCAAGAAGCCTGTGTCCATTCCAGTTGTATATATGCACTAAATACACATATATGTATTTGTTATTTTTATATATTAATATATATTCATTATATTTATTTGTTATATATATTCATTTCCTATGTGTGTATGTGTGTATTTTTTCTTTATCTTCCCCTGCAGCCAGCCCCACACAAAAAAAGATATTTTTTTAAACATTTCTTTCTATTACAACTTATTGAAAAAAAATGCTGAAGTGCCTTAATAGTAATGTTAATTTTCAGGAGATGTTTTCCTCCTGGAAATTAATTACACAGAGAGCTCAGGTATGCTTGCCAGGGAAAGTTCTTGGGCAAACGGGAAATATCAATGACTGTCTATTCAAGCTTTCAATGTCCAAGGCTAGAGGTGGGGGTGGTTGCCATTTGTTTCAGTGATCGTGCCCTTTTTTGTTAAGAAAATCTTCCTTGTTTTCATTCTGGAGTTAATCGTATCAGAGTGGTTGGTCATGAAACTTTTAAGAATACGACTGCTGTAAATTACTTCTATGGGGAGGAATGGCGCTGCCCTATAAGGAAAAAGATTAAATGTATTGACTGGAAACTTCCTACACAATTATGTAACCACAGTGTTTTTTTTAAGATTTTATTTATTTATTCATGAGACAGAGAGAGAGGCAAAGACACAGGCAGAGGGAGAAGCAGGCTCCGTGCAGGGAGCCCGATGTGGGACTCGATCCCAGGACTCCAGGATCGTGCCCTGAGCCGAAGGCAGACACTCAACCGCTGAGCCAACCAGGCATCCCAATAAGTACAGTTTTTTTAAGTAAATGCAAACTCCTGAAAAGTAAACTGTTCACCTGCTTGACCATAATGCTTGCTTTTTACAGAAAGTCAGTATTCCCTGGGTAAGCATGGCTGATCTCTGAAAGCAAATTGTCTGGGCTTAAGTGTTAGCTCCACTGCTTGCTAGGTGTATAGTTGGAAGCTCTGTTAACTAAATAGCAGCTATACCTTTTGGAAATTTTAGAGCTCTGTTGACACATTTTGTTTCCTACATAACTTTGACCAAATTTCCTAGCAGGGGGAAGTGGCCTAAGGTAATAATCTAATTAATCTAAATTATTAATGTAGTTGATTAGCCAGCATCAGACTATAGTGGAGCCAGGCAGGAAAGTCAAGTATATTGACTCAAGGGTGTTGTGAGTGAAAAAAGTTAAAAAGTAAAAAAGAAAGAACGTGTGCATCATGCGAGGATGAGAGACAAAGGTACGTTGATATCAGGAATCAAATATTATTGCAAAAGGAGAGGCCTTTCCACCAAACAGAGCTGGGCTGAAATGGTGACGCGGGACCCGAGGTCTTAACAGAAGATTCTAGGCAGTTCCAATCAACAGCATTTAACCAGAGCCCAAATGCCCCAAACATATCCAGAAGCTAACGCATTCTGTCAAGGGGCAGTGAGTTGTGCAGAAGGCTCCTGGAGCCGAAGGCATTGGAAGGAAGCCTGTGGAGCTATGGTTCAGTGCGGAAGCACAGCACAGGGCCTGTTTGTCCAGCCCCGGGAGTAAGGCAGGCAGGACTGGTGCTCACAGGGGGGGCCCCTTAGGCCAGCAGGCCTCCCCATCTCCCTGCCAGGCTCTGCACTACTTGGTCTTCAGCTGTTCCTTATCTGAAGCTTCCTGAATAGAAGCCAGCCCTTGTCACCCTGCCAGGCTGTCCTGGTGGCCTTAGGTCCCTCTGGGGATGCTGAGCTGCTCACGTCAGGACAACTGGTTTCTCTCCTTACCATGAGACACAACCTAACACGAGGGCTTGCCTATTTTTAGTAAAGGTGGAAAGCAGAGAGAAGAAAGGAATAAATAGAAAAAAAAAGTGAAAACAATATTTTATAAATAATGGCTTATTATTGAGTGTTTGATATATATTAAGTGCTTTCTAAACATCATCTTAATTCTACCAGTAACTTCATGGTGTAGGCATTGAATAGGGTAAGTAAACATGTGGTAGTAGGGGGAAATTTTTCACATTCTGTTTTTTTTTTTTTCCTACAGTATATTTTAAGTGAAAATGGCAGTGCAAAATATCCCTACGTCTGTGGTCTGAATGTCACCACATAAATGTCTATACATGTAAAACACATATAAGTAGTTCTTTTTACATTTAACACTCTTAAAAATACATTAAAATTTAAAGACTTTATTTATTTATTCATGAGAGACACACAGAGAGAGAGAGGCAGAGACGCAGGCAGAGGGAGAAGCAGGCTCCATGCAGGGAGCCCAATATGGGACTGGATACGGGACCCCAGGATCACGCCCTGAGCCAAAGGTAGACGCACAAGTGCTGAACCACCCAGGCGTCCCACATTCAAAAATTAAAAACTAAAAAAGAATACATTTTAAAATGTTTTATGTTCAGTAAAATGATGAACTCTGTGAAAAACAAAAATCACTCCTAGTTAATGAGGAGAAAGAAATAATAGGCAAAATGTAGGGGCAGAGGAACAGAGAAAGAAAAGAATGTAGATAAATAATTACAAATTAGGAAAATGGCCGTCTAGAGACATTTTTTACCCATATGGAAATAGGAGTCTTTCAAGACCTCCTAAAGAATGAACTTCATGCTGGTTGTACTCTTTCCATCTCACCAGAAACACTGGTTCTGGAAGAAGTAGAAAGAAAAAGAGACAGAGACAGAGAGGTAGAGGCAGAGATAGAGACAGAGAGAGAGAGAGAGAGAGAGAGAGAGAGAGAGAGAGAAGAAGAAGAAGAAGAAGAATGAGGATAGAAAGTTTACATTTACTTACATTTATTTCCCATGTGCATATTTTTGGTTCTCCTGATTGTACCAGACAGTAAATCTCAAATTTCCTTGATTCCATTTGACTCTCACATATATATCTCCCATAATATAATTTTCTATTGATGAGTCAGATTTCAAAAGGTGTGGGCCTTTCTTGAGAGAATGGTAGAGCACAATTGAATGTGTCCTCCCGACATTTACTTTTCTGATAGCCCAGGTTAATATATCTCAACCCCTGGAATCCGCCCAGTGGATATTTGCTGGTTTGAATGGAAACGAGGTGCTCGCTAACACTGTGTTTGGTGTGGGGGAGTCTGTTGCTGGCCACGTCGGTGTCAGAATTCAATCTGTTGAGCTCTGCTTGTCTTTTCACTTTGTGTTCTCACCCACCGGAGTAGCGGGAGCTGTAGAACCCAGGTGGGTGACCCAGATCAGAGGCTTCCTGGATGCTCAAGGGACGTGGGTCAAGGCCGTAAGCAGTGGAGAAGGCAGGATGATAAACTTCAAATATCCTGTGAGAACAATGGAGGAATGGCAAGAAGTCTCAGATGAGGATGACATATTTAAGAAAAGAGGAATGTAGTTTACCAACTGAATAAAATAAATACTAGATAAATAATTTATGTAAAATAAATAAAAACTAGGATAAAAGTTTATATTTTGCTTCTTAACACTTGCTAAGGTAGGATGCGAGAGACCCAGACTGCACAAAGCAGTGGTCTCCTAAGGAGTTACAGTCAAAACACATCTTCGTGGAGCATCAGAAGAAAGAGAATTCCAAAGGTGAATTAGAATCGCGAGTTGGCATCTATCATGTCTTTTTACAGATTTATTTATTTATTTGAGAGAAAGAGTGGAGGGAGGGGGCAGAGGGAGAGATTCCCAAGAAGACTGTGCCTGAATGTGGACCCCGACCCCGGAATCCATTCCAAGACCTTGAGATCACGACCTGAGCCAGAACCAAGAGTTGGACACTCAATGGGCTGAGCCACCCAGGTGCCCCTCTGTCATTGCGATGGATAAAAACCCTATCATGTATTTCATAATAATAAGCTCTCAAGTAGTTTTTGGCTAAAAACTTTATGACTTGAAGGTTTTTAAAAAATTCTTTCTGATTATCCATGTAAACATAAAGACTGATGTCAGGAGAGCTACAGCCGCAAGTGGTAAGTAGGACATGTTTGGAGCATTATCCCCATTGCATCTAAGGCAGCGCCATTTGGAAGAAGTGTCTTTCGCCCATTTGCAGGGAGTAGACCTTGCCTACGACAGAGAATAAAGTAAAACATAGATTAATTTCAGGAAGGAAATTACCTAACATCTCTGTGCCTTACTTTCCTCATCCATAAAGCAAAGATGATAAAAGTGCCAACCACCTACAGTAGTCGTGAAGATTAAATACGTTAATATGCGCAGAGCACACGTATATTCTTGGCACATAATAAGTGCAATGAGTGATTGCTGCTATTATTGTTATTATGTGAGAGCAGGTGTGATAGGAGAAGCCCACTGCGTGGTCACTGAACAAGAGGGAGCTAGACGGGATGAAGAATAAGGGCTTGGAGGGACACTGAAAGTCAGCTCATTCATCATACACGCATGTGCACGTGTGCACCCACGAACACACATGCTAAAAATCACAGAAATCCTAAGAGAACAATAAAGACACATAAAAAATTAGGAAGTAAAGATAATTTTAAATGATCATATAATTTTTCCTCATTGGAGGATTATTTGAAGTTAATCTCAAGGCTTCTACCAAATAATAAAACTACATATTTTCACAATTAATAAATGTGGTTGTGATGCCGGACAGGCCAAGGCCCCAAGAGAGCGTATCAGGCCCTGGCTGAGAGGGTTCTTGGATTTGTGTGAAACGAATTGGAGAGGAAGCCATTTAGAGAAGGGGACAATGATTCATTAAGTATAGAAATGAGAAAGGAGCTATTTCCCAAAGTAGGGGTCTCTCCTCGCAGAGGGGAAGAGGATCCCCCCACTTTTGCCTCTAATGAAGAAGTTTTTTAAGTTTTTTATTTAAATCTCAGTTAATGTACAGTGTAATTAGGTGTACAATATAGTTATTCAACAATTCCACATCACCCCGTGCTCCTTAATCCATCACCTGTTTGACTCGTGCCCACACCGACCTCCCCTCTGGTGACCATCAGTTTGTTCTGTGCAGTTAAGAGTCTGTCCCTTGGTCTCTCTCTCTCTCTCTCTCTCTAGCTCTCTATCTCTCTCTCTCTCTCTCCCCCCTTTGTCCATTTGTTTTGTTTCTTAAATTCCACATGAGTGAAGTTATGTGGTATTTGTCTTTCTTTTTTTTTTTTAAGACCTAATTTATTTATTCATGATACAGAGAGAGAGAGAGAGAGAGAGAGAGAGAGAGGCAGAGACACAGGCAAAGGGAGAAGCAGGCTCCATGCAGGGAGCCTGACATGGGACTCGATCCTGGGACTCCAGGATCACGCCCTGGGCAGAAGGCAGGCACTAAACCGCTGAGCCACCCACAGATCCCAGTATTTGTCTTTCTTTGGCATATTTCACTTAGCATACTTTCTAGTTCCATCCACGTTGTTGCAAATGGTAAGATTTCATTTTTTATGGCTGAGTAATATTCCATTGTATATAGACACCACTTCTTTATTCTTTCATCTATGGATGGACACTTGAGCTGCTTCCATGTCTTGGCCACTGTAAATAAAGCTGCAATAAACTTAGGAGTGCATGAATCCTTTTGAATTAACTTTTTTTATTTTGTATTTTTTTGGGGGGGGGGTAAATACCCAGTAGTGTGATTACTGGATCTTAGAGTATTTCTATTTTTAACTTTTTGAGGAAACTTGACACTGTTTTCCAGGGTGGCTACACCAGTCTGCATTCCCCCCAACAGTGCATGAGGGTTCCCCTGTCTCCACATCCTCACCAACACCTATTATTTCTTGCATTTTTTATTTTAGCCATTCTTACAGGTATGAGGTGATATG
This sequence comes from Vulpes vulpes, assembly GCF_048418805.1. NCBI lineage: Eukaryota > Metazoa > Chordata > Mammalia > Carnivora > Canidae > Vulpes > Vulpes vulpes. The sequence goes on along the minus strand of NC_132789.1, from coordinate 33,422,040 downwards.
TCATTGTGGTTTTGATTTGTATTTCTTTCAAGATGAGTTATATTGAGCACCTTTTCATGGGTCTGTTGGCCATCTGGGTGTCTCCTTTGGGAAAATGTCTATTCATGTCTTCTCATTTTTAATTGGGTTGTTTTTTGGATATTGAGTTTTTTTATAGATTTGGGGTATTAATCCTTTATCAAATATGTCATTTGCAAATATCTCCTATTCTGAACTTTGCCCTTTCCTTTTGTGGATTGTTTACTATGCAGCTTTTTATTTAGATGGAGTTCCAGTAGTTTACCTTTGCTTTTGCTTCCCTTGCCTCAGCAGACACATCTAAAAAAAAAACGTTGCTACAGCCAATGTCAAAGAAATTACTGCCTGTGCTCTCTTCTAGGATTTTTATGGTTTCAAGTCTCTCATTTGGGTCTTTAATCCATTTTGAGTCTATTTTGGTAAATGGTCTTCTAATGAAGGGTTTTATATATTTTTTAAAATTAGCTAACCTTATAGGGAGGGGCTTACTCTTTCCCTTTGGATTTATTACTTACACTGGATGGCACATTCTTCTATTGTCTTAGGGTTTGGAATTACCCAGAAGGTGCAATTTTAAGAATATCCAGCCTTTGTAGCTTTTACTGTCTGGAGGAGTGGGGTCTTGTGGTTTTCCTTGAGTTGGATTTTATGACTCTTTTTATGACCTGGCTTTTAGGTTAAAGGTCAGCCTAACGGCAAAGTGGCTTCACTTTGGTCAACTTATCTCCCAAGTCTCCCTTCCGTCTTGCTCCAGTTTTAGGTTTATTCTCCATTAATTTGACAAAATGACTTTTGAATCAAGGTGTTTCTTTCCACCTTATTATTTTGTTTTCACTATTTACTTCTAATACTGTGTTAATAAAAGGAAGGGTTCCCCCAAAAGATTATTTTTCCAGTTTCCTCTAAAAATCACTCAAAGGATAGATTTCTTTTCCTTCATTAAAGACACAAGGAACAGATTGTTGGCAACAAGATGCAGAGGGCTTGGGAGGAAGAAGACTGAAGGGAGCCAACTTTGAAGGAGTGTTGGACACAATGTGATGGAACCAGTGTCCTCAATTCCTTTGGGTCCTGGTTTCAAGAGAATCTAGGATAGTAGAGGAGAAAACAACTGCAGAAATTAACAGCTATAGGGCACAATGAATCCTCAATATATTCCTTAAAGCAACAATGGGAGGAATTATGTGTAAACCAATGAAATTGTGACCTAAATAAAAGACCCTGAAGGTAATTAAGATAAAATTAAAGCCTATCAACTAAACAAGAGCAGTAACCTTTACTATTTCTGTAAAATTACAGAGAAGAAAGGTTAAGTGAACAGCTTCATGTGAGATCTTATCTCTGAACAAGATCCTTGAGGGAGGATGCATGAAGTTCTAGCTCTTACCACCAGGAGGAGCATGGGCAGGCCAGGGCTGGGGGTGAGAGGCAGGAGAGCAGCACCGCTAGCCGAAGCCACAGTGGTGGAGTTAGAGGGGGGACGCCCATCAGGACCAGGTTCTTCCGGAACTACTGAGGGTCACCATTTTGCAGAACTGTGTTTCCTCTGAAGTATTTAAGTTAGTGGTCCAGTTTCATTCTTTTACACATGGCTCTCCAGTTTTCCCAGCACTATTTGTTAAAGAGATTGCTTTTTCTCCATTGTATATTCTTGCCTTCATCAAAGACACTATTCTTTCCTTCCTGTATATTCCTGGCTCCTTTGTCATAAATCAGTTGACCATATATGTGTGGTTTTATTTCTTGGATCTCTATTCTATTCCTTTGATCTATAAGACTATTTTTATGTCCATACCATACTGGTTTGATTACTATAGCTTTGTAGTATAATTTGAAATCAAAGAACCAATCACCAGTTTAAAGACAATATAAAAGCTAAGCCTAAAGAAATAAGAATGTTTTACTCAGAAAATCTGGGAGTTTAGTAGATATAAGTTCTACTGGATACGATGGAAGGAGAGGAAGATGTGAAGTGAACTGAATAGAATGAGCCCTGGGAAGAATCTAAAATGAGTTTTTTTGGTGAGAGGTTGTTGAAGTGCTGGGTTCACATCTCTCATTACATGTTTTTGATACTGTACCTCAAACATGAGATTGATGGAGGAAGGGCTATAGATACAAGTAGTTATAAAAATATTTCATGCGAGACTATTATGTATTATACCCATTGTTATATATTACAGAGTCAAATATGAATAATTTATACTTTTTGATCAAGGAGGTCTTTTCTAAAAAAGATGTGTGATTTTTTTTTTAAGATTTTATTTATTTATTCATGAGAGACACACACAGAGAGAGAGGTAAAGACACAGGCAGAGGAAGAAGCAGACTCCATGCAGAGAGCTCAACGTGGGACTCGATCCCGGGTCTCCAGGATCATACCCTGGGCCAAAGGCGGTGCTAAACCACTGAGCCACCTGGGCTTCCCAAGGAGGCCTTGATCTAGTGGAGTCATAGGATATTTTACAAAATAATAAACAGCACCATGTGAAGGTACAATAATCAATTTAGATTGCAGTGTTATGGAAGTTGGGGGAAGGGGTCTTTAATTATGCCTGGAAAGATCATGAAATCTTCACTTTCTTACTGAAAGTAAGATTTCAGGTAAATTGTATTGGATTCAACAGTAATGTACCAGAGAAGAAAGTAGTGCATTCAGGGGAAAGCATGACCAGTGGAGATGGAGGAAATGCAAAAGCAGCATGTGTTATGGGAGGAGTGAGTCACTCCATGTGATGGAAAGCAGGGTTTATGGAGAGGAACACTGGTAAAGATTGAGGCTGGTTGGGTAGATTGGAACATTTATGTAGAGTCCAATGTTCCTCATGGGGCTTGGGATAAATCATTTTTTAAGTAGAAAAGTGACAGAGGAGTGTACTTGTGATGAGCACCAGGTCATGATTGGAACTATTATATCACTATATTATAAACATGAAACTATTCAGTTTTATATCAAAATATTATATGATATTTAAGCTAACTGGAATTTAAATAAGAACTTTAAAAAGTATTGATATTGTCTGAGAAATGACCACAGAGAAATAGAGAAATTCTTACCTGGAATAGCTGAGAGCTCATGTAATACAGTGTTTCAGAATTCTCAGCTAAGTCATTTTATAATCACCTACAACATTTTATTTCTATCACTCTTATAACAAACAACTGCAGACTTAATACTTTAATAGCGTAAAACAACTCAAATTAACCCCTGCTCTGCAACATACATGGTCAAGAGAATAAGAAGAATGGGAGGAAATATTTGCAACAGGTAATATCTGATAAAGCACTATTATCCAAAATACATGAAGAACTCTTAAAATCCAAAAATAATAAAACTAACAATCCAATTAAAAATGGGTAAAATATATGATAGACACCTCACCAAGGAATATATATGGTAAATAAGTATATGAAAGGATGTTCAAAATCATGTCATTAGGGAAATGCTTATTAAAACACAGAAATACCAGTACACACCTATTAGAACGGTCAAAATCTAAAACACCAACAACACCAATATTGGCCAGGATGTGGAGACACAAGAACTCTCCTTCTTTGCTGGTGGAACGGATAGTGACACTTTGGGAGACAATTTGGCAGGTTAATTGATTGATTGATCATACGTACATACATACCAAGCTAAGGACACTTTTACCATATGATCCAGCAGTCCCTCTCCGTGTTATTTACCCATACGAGTTGAAAGCTTACGTCCACACTAAGACCTGCATACTGATATTTATAGCAGCTTTCTTCATGGTTGCCCAAACTGGGTAGCAACCAAGATTGTCTTTCAATAGGTGAATCGATAAATAAACTGTGCTTCATCCAGGCAATGAAATATTATCAAGTGTTAAAAATAAATGAGTACTCAAGCTATGAAAAGGTATGAAGGAAACCTTAATGCTTACTAGACTTTCTCACAACCTCCAACCTTTGAGCACCAGGAAAGGGACCTGCCTGTGTGGATGCATTTTGATTTTTACTTTTGCATTTATGAGCTAATCCTTACCATTTTAGGGGCATCTGTGTGGTTCAGTTGATTGAGCCTCCAGCTCTTGGGTCTGGCTCAGGTCATGATCTCAGGGTCGCAAGGTCAAGCCCCGCATTGGGCTTTGTGCTCAGTGAGGAATTTGCTTGAAGATTTCTCTCCCTCTCCTTCTGCCCCTTCTCCTGTTCACTGTCTCTCTCTCTCTCTCTGTCTCCCCCCCCCTCTTAAATAGATAAATCTTAAAAAAAATCCTTGCCATTCTATATATACGTGATTTTAATCTACCATCTGGACTCGTAGGTACTTCATTGAGTGTATTTCTGGCTCAGTTGCTAACTACAGTAAGTTATTGTCTCCTGCATGTTTTTCAGTTAATCTTCTGATGAAGTTAAGGGTTTTTGCTTCCTACCCACTGAGATCCTGTGACTCTGGAAAAGTCTCTTAAAGATCAGAGAATGAGAATTCAAAAGTTTATATAGTGTACATTATAAGAAGTTTAGAATCAAAGGTATTTTAATTGTATGAATCGATGATAGTGCTTGTCAAGGAGAGTTCCAATCCTTCATGGACATAGTGAAATAAGAGCCATGTACATAGGAGTATGAGGCCTTTATCCCAATCCCAGAGGCAAATTCAAGAGAAAAATAAACTTTGCCAAATGTATGGTTGGCTAAACTATAACCTTTTCCTTCTTTTCTTTCCTTATTAGTCTTTCTCCTTCTCTTCTCTTCTCATCTGCTTTCTCCGCTTCTTAGTCTTCTACTTCAGTAAACTCATCACTAGCTCAACTGAGTGTAAGCACAAAACTCACAATTTGAGGGACTCTGTCATAAGCCACAGAGCATTTATTTTGTAGATTTTTTTTTAGTTTTGGAGGGTACACAGGAATAAGTCTGATTTGTGACCCCACTTTGAGTCCTAAGAATAAAACTTTTCTGAATAAAAAGTACACAGCAAACACCTCTATTTCGGACAAAGAAGGTCATAAGAGACTGTGATTCTCACACTAATAACACAAACAAGTGACATAATCATAGCCTATTTTTAAAGCAACAGACAGCTGAGGACAAAAATACATTTATATAACTACTAATAAGTGACAGGACCTTCAGAAGAGAGGACACCCACTGCTATGCTTAACCCTGATGGAAACAAAGGGAAGCAAGCATCTTCAACAGTCCAGGCTCAGGAAAAACCAGCTTGTGGACAAGTAGACAGACTACCCTCCAGAGGGGGGCAGGTGTGCAGCATGTGGACAGATGGACAGCCTACCCGCTAGAGGGGTAGGTGTGCAGCATGTGGACAGATGGATGGACTATCCCCCCAGAGGGGCAGGTGTGCAGCATGTGGACAGATGAACAGACTACCCCCCGGAGGGTAGGTGTGCAGCATGTGGACAGAAGGTCGGACGACCCCCCTCAGGGGCAGGTGTGCATGTGGACAGAAGGATGGGCCACCTGCTGGAGGGGGCAGGTGTGCAGTATGTGGACAGCTGGATGGACTACCCCCCCAGAGCGGCAGGTGTGCAGCATGTGGACAGATGGATCGACGACCCCCCGCAGGGGCATGTGTGCAGCATGTGGACAGCTGGACGGACTACTTCCCCAGAGGGGCAGGTGTGCAGCATGTGGACAGATGGAAGGACGACCCCCCGCAGGGGGAGGTGTGCAGCATGTGGACAGATGGAGGGACTACCTCCCCAAAGGGGCAGGTGAAGTTTAGAAGGCTTTGGTGCACTGCAAATCCCTTTGGGAAAATTGTACTATTAAGTCACTAAAAGCATCACATTTTAGAGCGAGGCAGGCAGTTTTTTAAGAGAGCAAAGGTAAAGTAGGGTCGAAAGCAAAATTCTACAGATGTGATCCGTGGAGCGGATGCATAGTCAGTATGCATCTAGAGGTTTCCATGGTCAGCAGGCTTGTCAAGCCCTGACTCAAACAAAGTGTTTCCTGGACAAGTGTCCAGAGTGCCCCCAAGGGAGGAAGCAGTTTCCTGTTATCCTACTTGAACAGTGCACCCCTGACACCTCCGGGGATGCTGGCCGTGTGCGCAGCACATCACCCTGCCACACAGTGAGAAGCACAGGTGCCTGGCTCTGAGCACCAGAAAACATGGACTAGGATTTACGTTTTTGCCTCAGAGCAAAAAATTTTAAGACCAACAATTTTTGAGCATTTAGTAAAGATAAAAAGTCATAGAAATATGTAAATCTGGCTACTGGATGGGAACACCAAGTGCACATTTCCTCAGAAAAGATTGTCATCTAGTAGAAATGTGACTTTCGGCACTTAAAAAAAAAAAGCGTGTTTCTAGAATATGCCATGAAACACAAGCTCACAAAATGCTACTTTAATAATGGAGTGTCACCGCTATCTGTCCCTGCTATGAAAAATACATTGTAGCGATTTATTTATTTATTTTCTGGAAAAGAATGGAAGCCCAGTTTAATGAAAGGCATATAGTTTTTTCATATGAAACACAGAATAACGTACTTTCTCTCTGTGTTTTTTTTCTATTATTTATAGAGGAATCCTGCTGGATAATTGACACGTTATAAAAACATAAATATCGGGTTATGGGAAGTGTACTGAAAGCTATCCACAAGCTAATCTTGTTATTATCTCCAGATGGAAGAAAGAAAACTGCGAAAATAATACTGCCGTGAATAGGACACAATCATTGTTTATTAAATGTAATTAAAATTTTTGCAGACAGTTTTCCATCCCTGAAAACTCTGTTCAAGTAAAAACAGCTGCCTCTAAGTGAGAGGCGACGGAGCCCACACCAATTTCACATGCAGCCTGTTCTAATCCAGGTGCACGGATGTAGGTGCGTCCCGCATCCGCCACAATAACTGATTTCTGCAGGCTTGGTGAAGGCCAAGGGCGGTGTGCTTGCATTATGGAGAAATCCGGAAGAAAAAAAATTAAAAAGAAGGATTTTTTTCATCCTTTTCTTATTCCCTCTGTCTCTTTCTCCCTCTTTCTGTTTCTGTCTTTCCTGATTTCCTTTCCTTCTGTGACCTTCCTGTGTCCCTTCCCTCCTAATTGCCGCCTTTTCCTGGTTTTAGTAAGTATAAATGTGATACATGTCCTTGGGGATAAATCTGAAGACATAGCATCATAAACAGAGGGGACCGAAGGGCATCCATAGTCCCACTGGCCAGAGACGACAACTACCATCATTTTCCCTCTAGTCTTACTCCACAAATTCAAGTTGTCTGCATCTCTTGCCCATAGTTGATTGTGTTTGGTTGCCTGGAGGTACAAGGTGAAGGTGAGGGGCAGAGAGAAGAAACAGAGAGAAACAGGGTCCTTAGTATTATTGAATGATTTAACCAGCTTTGGAAGGTTCCACAGTTTCATTGGTCGGCGAACCTCTTCAGTTCTTGTTTCTCTGAGTTGGGGGTCCAGCACTCTGACAGTGCTTGGACCACACTGTCATAACATGCGTGTTCTTCTTCCTCACCCAAAGCATCTGCTCTGTTTTGATTGTCAGAGACATGGTGGGGCAAGGGTTCTCAACATTAGCATGCGTCAGAACCCTGGAAGGCTCATCACAACACAGCCTGCAGGACTGTGCAACTACGTTGTCCACGTAGTTTCTGATCTAGGAGGTCTTGGGTGAGAATTTAAGTCTCCCGGTGATGCTCATAATGTTGGACCAGGAACTACCTGCCAAAAATCACTGATCTATGCCCGCAAGCCCAGGGTAGACATGGTACCATTTTAGTTGCCAAGTCAACATGGGAAACAACTTTGTAGTAGTGGCCCATCTTCACTTATAAAGCTGTACCTGACTTTTTTTTTTTTTTTCCGCCCTGGGAGAAGAGAGGGAATAATATTCCTTGTTATTTTTGAATTAAACACAAAGCAAAACAAAAAAAAATCTCATGAATCAACAATGTGCTACTTGATATAAATATAAAGATAAATCCTGGGTTGAGAAACTCACCGTCTGGTAACAGACAGAAGTCCAACAGACATTGGAAGTGCAATGGGTCATGGCTGGAAACTGTCTTCTTCAGTGTTTTGGAAGGTATGTGTGTGCACACTTGGTAGGGTCCTGCATAACTTTAGGGACCCAGAGGACAGGAGAAGGAGGGAAAGAACAATCCTGCTTTTGAGCTGTGTGTATTTGTACCTATATTCCCTCTCTGCTCATTCCCCATCCATTTCCCAAACATCGATACACCTGCTCACCTTGCTTGCAGGAAACAGATGCAATTTAATTTTCCCGAGTTCCTGTCACTTGGCTGTTTTCAACAACAAAGTCTTATACAGAGCTCTACAACTCTATTTCTCTGTAATATATATATATATTTTGGGGGGGGGTTGTAGAAAATTTCCATTAAACAAAGAGGAAAAAAATCCCCAATATTGGCAAGGACATGGATACATGGCTTTCTGGAAACTAAACTATAAGACAAAGCCAGCCCGAATTCACCTCTCTGGATGTGATGATAACTCTATTTATTGTTGTTTCCTGTACTTCTCCAGTGATATTCAGTTCTGTCCCTTTTCTCTTTGTCAACAACTTCAAAACGCACTCTTCATTAAAAAAGAGTTGAATTATTACCAAAAATACACATCACGTCACAGTAGGGCACATGGTTCAGGACCTGGCTTGTTCTGTCCGTGGAAAGAAAATGATTGGTTTTGACAGATTAACTGACCCCATGGAAATGCAAACTCTGTGTTTAAAATCCAAGTGAGTTGGCCACACATTAATCACTGAGGTTAGATGGAACCTTGTCTCATCAGTATTCAGCACTCTGCCGGCAGATGAAAGCAACTGAGAAGCTTCCTTGGATGAAGAGGAAATAGAACGAATCTTATCTGAGACCAAAGACTGACATCATTCACTCATACCCGACTCCCATGAACTTCAATTAGCTTCAGCTTCTCATCAAGAAAGAATTTTGCTGCAGGATAGAATTTTGAACTTCACTGATACTATTACAAGTGGATCAAGGCTTATAATGATGAGTTTAATATCTTGGATGCAGAAGGAATAATTGGATTCTCGCAAGTCTTTTAAAAATTATTGGTTCATCGAATTTTATTTTTTAATGTAAATTTTAGAGTAGATATATATTGCATATAGCGATCTAGATGCAAAGACCCCAAAGTACGCAGTATTATTGCAGTGTTGCATCAACAGTTGCAAATTATGGGTTGGAGTGTGACACCTGCCAGACTAAAGAATGTAATGTAATGTCTTTATGTTTACATGGATAATGTAATGTAATGATTAGTTTGGTTGTGAGACAGCGCTGGGTTCTTCAATCCAACCCTATTACCATGTGTACCTCTTTGTCTCCTCTTTTTCAGTCTCAAGTTAATATTAATAAGTGAACAATAATCAGCACTAATCTGAATCCTGTTACTCAATATTCTTAACACTATATGGGCTTCAACTATGAGCAGAGGTGATTTTTTTTTTAATATTTTTTATTTATTCATGGGAGACACAAAGAGCGAGACAGAGACAGAGACCTAGGCAGAGGGAGAAGCAGGCTCCATGCAGGGAGCCTGATGTGGGACTGGATCCCAGGTCTCTAGGATCACTCCCTGGGCTGAAGGCGGCCTTAAACCACTGAGCCACCGGGTTGCCCAGAGGTGAGTTTTACATATGTTATCTCCTCTGTTCTTACTGCAGCCCTGGGGGGTAGATAACATCACTATTATCCTCATCTTACCAATGAGGAAACAGGTGTCTGGAGAAGTTAAATTTTCCAGATCACACATACTCCGAAGAGGTTAAGACTGGAAAATCCAGCCCTGGTTTGTTTCACATTAAAGCTCACATTAGTTTGTTTAGTTTGCACACAGACCACAGAATCCCTATTTTTCTTCCCTATTCACAGCAGCTTAAAGCAGACTCCTCTTGCCCGATGTGCAAATCACACGTAACGAAGCAGAATCAGCAGCAAAGGCCTAGTCATTAGCCACCAAGCATTAGTGTGGCTGCGTGATTTGTATCAGCAACCACGCAGGGCAGTGTTCTGTGATTTTAAAAGACTTAGGTTAGTGCAAATGGCTGTGCTCCATGGGAATTTTAATTCTGAAAACAAAAAGACTCTTATCCCGAGGAATAAGAGTGGAAACCCCTCTTAATCCCTTCTTTCAAGCCTGTTTTATTTTAGATAACACGTAATAAGAAGTGAGACCGTGACTGTTACTGACTCTGCTGAACATTACTGGAAGATTTCCAACCCACCCGACCCCTTTTATTAAGGAATACAGGAATAAGCAAAAGTAACCTAGTTTCTTGCTTCAGGAAATACTCCATCTTGAAAGATAAACCTTTGTTCCAAGAAAAAATAGTGCATGTATCTAGTTGAGCTTGCTCATTAGTGTACTTCGAGATTCCCACCTTACTGCTGAGAACTCTGATGCCAGGAACTCTCCCCGGCCCCAGTCAGTGCCTTGTCTTGTAAGAAAAACTACAACACTACAGCCCGGCCCCAAACTTTGTAAGTCTCTTGGCCACTTTTTCCATTTTGAGACACAGCTGAACCCCTGCAAGAACTATTGACATTATTAACATATGACGTAGCTACTGAGAGGTCGGGCTCTGAAATGGCACCTTTTGGGTTGGAATCCTGGTGTGGCTTGTGGTCACTTGTGTGATACCATTAACTCCTGTAAGCCTCACTAAATATCAGCTTTCCCTGCAAAACCGGGTTAACAGGATTGCTTTCTGCAGCCCATTCCTGTGAATTAGATAAAACAACAAACGTAGAGGCCTTACAACAGGGACTCAACACTCATTGTCATTTATTTCCCACTTAGAAGTAAGGCTTTCATCAGAAGCGATGCCGATAATGTCTTAGTTTCACCCCATATTCCTTTGGGGTTTTATTCTCTGTCTCGTCTCCTTTTCAAACATTGCTTTTTCCTGCGTCGGACTCTGTCCCGGGCACACACAGGGTCCCTGTGGACGGCATGGCTTCTGCAGGGCCCTTTGCTAGTCCCCTTCCCCAGTGTGACCTAAACTACTTTCCCCTGTCTTCTTGCCAATGTGATCCCGTTGACTGACTTATGGTTGTGGATGCTATTGACACTTTCTCCAAATAATATGAGTCCTACTTTAGCAGGTATCCTCCATGCTTTAACTCAAAGAAGGGACGTAATAATACCTAAGTTGCTCACGTAAGGAAGGGAGACTATCACTATTTTGGAACTATTTAAATGGTAGCTCTGGACCCCATCCCTTGGAAGATTCTATTTTTGAAGACTGGAGGAAAGATGCTCACTGTAGGCTACTTTCTTCTCTAAGAACACAAGTCGTTGAAGTCTAAACTTTCACTGAAACATCCTCTGCCATTTAAATCCCAAGATTTGAACTGTTGTCACAGTTAACAGCTCAGAGCTGTCTCTGACACGTTTGATGATCTTCTTTAGTGAAATCTGCCAGTTTTGAAGCCAAGCAAGTTCTGGAGCAATTGGATGAAATTTAAGCTTCCATATGCAAAGCCGGTTCTATGAGAATCGTGGAAAGTTTTCAGAAAGTAATATTTTAAAATGGACTTATTACTGAGACACAGACATGACTTTAAGTAACTTCCTTCTCTGGACATTTTGTCTTACATGAATAGTTTGCTAGAATTAATCATTACATAACCTTCTGTGAGGAAATTATTCCCAGTGATTTTTTTTTTCATGTTTTTTCGTACCTCTTTTGAGCAAGATACTAATTGCCTCTGGCTTTGAACTCTCTTTTCAAGGAGATTTGTAAAGTGACCAGTCTTGGACGGTGGAGATAATGTTTCCTTCTGTGATGCTGATACTCTAGTTACTGCTGCTGCCAGAAAGGAATGTTGCCCTTGTCTCTGAACCAGGAGCCTCGTAGATCACCTGTCAGCATCTGTGAAAGAGCTAGCTTGCAGGTGCAGTAAAATGGTAGACTCTTCAAAGTCCTCGACAGCTTTTGTGATAATTTTCATGACAGGAGCTTGGCTTTTTGAAAGATGGAGGATGAAATCCTCACTGCCAGTTAGCAAATTTGAGGGATATCCATGAGAATTCATAGTAAACACATTAACCAAATGTATGGCCAATTGGAGAATAATAGAATTCCTATGGCCTGGAAATGGGGAGAAAATAATTGGATGGAAGTTGAGGCTGAGCAGCGAACAGTGGGCTCCAGGGTAGCTGCCTAAGCGGTGCATTGGTTGTGCTAGGTCTCCTGCATGAGGGGAGGATTCTTGGCCAGTCTAGTGGTCAGCCTCCGCTCTGTTCCATTGTAACAACTAGTACTGACATTCTTCCTGGGTGGGCAAAAGGTTTTCAGACAAGTAGAGAAGTTCTGACAGAAACGTAGGGAGAAAGCCACCTGGCTTTCATAAAGTAGACTCTGATGGTTTATAAGGTGTGTTCAGCTGGCTAGGCCTGGTCACATGGGTCACATGGGGACATGTTTGAGGTCAGTACTGAGGTGTGGAGACTTGTTAATAGTAAGGATTACTTAAATTATGAATGAGAAAAATTGAACAGATTGGGTCACAGTGTCTGTCAGCCAATCACTAACAATGACTAATGCAGGGGCACCCTCGTGGGGAATTTCTCCAGAAGCCAAGATTCTATAGAAATGAGTGAATATTGTTGGAGACCGTGTTCCATGAGTCATCTGCATTTTTGGATGACTTGTGAGAAAAGGGCGATGGTCCTTTGATAAGCATATTTATAGAAAGATTTCACTTATTTGAGATAAAGAGAGAGCAAGAGAGAGAAAGAGCACAAGCAGTGGGGGCAGAGGGAGAGGGAAAAGCAGACTTCTCACTGAGCAGGGAGCCCGATGCGGGACTCAATCCCAGGCCCCCGGGATCATGACCTGAACCGAAGGGTGATGCTTCACCCACAGAGCCACCCAGGCACCCCTGATATGCATATCTGATATTTACCTTTCTTTCCTCCAAAATGAAGGAATTACAAAAAAATATTTTCAAAGAATAATACCACCACCCCAACTACTGGTTTATAATAGTTGTTTAGAACATAGGGAACCTTCTTTTTTTTTTTTCCCTTCTTATTTTACAAATGAAGAATCTTGAAGAATTGTCTTCTGGAGCACGTACTTATGGACTGTAGCTGAATTAACAGTGCACAAAACTGAAATTGCATTTTATACAAGGCATTCTGTGTGGAATGGCTGTGGTGAGCCAGTGTAAACAAAGATTCAGGTAGATAATATAATAACATCAGTGCTTTCCTATTGTTGTTTAATCATGAAGTTAATCAAAGACTAAAAGAAACAGAATGGAACTCAGTGTAGAGCCGAGCAAGTAAAGAAAGCAGAAAATCAGGAAAGATTAAGAGCCAGATCAGAAGCTAGGAGCCAGGAATTAAGGTGAGCCTTTGTCTCTTAGAATTTTCTTTCTCAAAACCAAAAGGACCTCAGAGATTTTATCTGGTTCCCACTGGTATTGGGGAAAAATAATTGTTTGGTCCATGCACCATAATGCTGGGTAAGAGTAAATACTAACCTGAAATCCTGTCCATTGGGTGATAACTCTTCACACGTCTTTACATTTCTGCACTGGAGCAGAGGCACCAGTGGCTTTTGTTCTGGAATATCTGTTCAAAGACATTTGTGTATCGAAGAGCCTTGGTTGGATAATAGAGATAGTGTCTCCCTCGGGAGCAGTGGTCATGTTTGCTTATCGTCTGGTATCAAAGTGATATTTCTCTCCGGGGCACCCCAGGAAGACTTGCCTAGAGCCCACCATAAAAGATTCAGGTTTTCTAACTCGCAAATAGAGTAAAATCTCAGCCTTTGTGCAGTTCCTAACACTCACTCAAGTTACTTTGCCCTACGCTCTGTGTTCCCTGGCTACACCAGAGACGCGCTGACTTTGTTTCCACACTGGATGGCCCTTGCACTCCTCCCCTAATCCCCTCCCCCAACCCCAACACCAGCACTATAGACAGGAAATTGGCTAAGTCTTCTAACATGTAAGTGCATTTTGGGTTGGAAAGCTTGCAACCTTGCCTCCACTTTGTCTCCTGGAACATTTCTGTCCAATCTACTGACTGGTGTTCCCTGCTGCCCAGTTCTGGTGTCCTCCCACTTCTCTCCCCAATACACATTGTAACTTGGAGTCTAGGTCCATTTGCTAATATCTAATCCACAAGACCCAGTTCATTGACTTGACAATTTCCTGAATGATCAGTTAGCCAAATATGCATGTCTTTAATGCATATATTAAAGTTTATAGCTCTTCTGAAGAATAGCTGTATTTTTCCCCATAATTTCCCTGCACCTAATAGTTCTGTTTGTTTTTCCATGATTTCACTGGGACTAGAGCAAGGAGATGGGACTGCTCTGCTTAGGGAAAAGCCAAAGGGGGAAGAAACATGAAATTGGCTTTTAGCAAATTAGTACTCAGGGAAATGGCATGTTTTCTGCAACTTCAGACATGTAAGTTATATGTAAAGTAGTACCAGCTTCATAGGAAGGTGGCAGTATAGTCACCTCAAGATAGATGGAATTAGCTTCTGTTGATAAATGAAGGATTCCAGGTCAGGGACTCCAAATCCTATAAGGAAGTGGTATCTCATTGTGGTTTTGATTTCCATTTCCCTAGTGGCTAGTGATGCTGAGAATATTTTCATATGTTTATAGGGCATTTATATATCTTCTTTGGAGAAATGTCTATTCAGATCCTTTGCCTATTTTTTTAATTGGGTTATTTTTTTATATGAGTTGTAAGAGTTCTTTATCTAATCTATACAAGTCCCTTAATGGGCACATGGTATACACATATTTCCTCCCATTCACTGGATTGTCTTTCACTTTCTTTACGTGTTCTTCAAGCACAAAAGTTTTAAATTTTGATGAAATACAGTTTGTCTATTTTTTTTTGCTGTTTATCTTTTTGATGTCATATTTAAGAAACCAGTGCCTTCTCCAAGGTCTCCTAAATATTTTATTGTTTTAGCTTTTCCATGCAGGAAAAGTAATTGCTACGGTCTTTGATCCATTTTGAGTTAATTTTTATTCGTAGTGTGAGGGAGGGATCCCACTTCATTCTTTGGCATGGAGATATTCAGTTGTCACAGAACTACTTTTTGAAAAGATTTTTACTTTCCTATTGACTTGTATTATTGAAAGACAAGATTTAATGCTTGTTAAAAATTAATTGACTATAAATGTGAGGTTTTACTTCTGAACTCCTAATTCAGTTCCATTGATCTATGTGTCTTTCCTTATGCTAGTCCCATTTTGTCTTCATACTGTAACTTTATAGTAAAACCTGAAATTGGGTTGTGTGTCCTTCAACTTTGTTCCTTTTTCAACATTGTTTTGGCTACTGAGGGTCCCTTGCATTTCTATATGAATTTTGTGATCCACTTGTCAATTTCTGCAGAAGAGAAACTGGGGTTTTCATCTAAATGACATTAAAAATGTAGATCAGTTTGGGGAAAATTATCATCTTAGGTCTTGACACTTGTTTAGATATTCTTTTTTTTTTTTTTAAGATTTTCTTTACATACTCATGAAAGACACACACACACAGAGGCAGAGACACAGGCAGAGGGAGAAGCAAGCTCCCTGCAGGGAGCCCAATGCAGGACTCAATCCTAAGACCCTGGGTTCACGACCTGACCCAAAGGCAGACGCTCAACCACTGAACCACTCAGGGGCACTGTTTAGATATTCTTTAAGTTGTTTCAACAATATTCTAGACTAAGTCTTACTCTTTCATTAAATTCATTCCGAAGTATTTTATTATTCCTGATGCTTTTGTAAATGGAATAGTTTCCTTAATTACATTTTATATTGTTCATCGATAGTGTAAAAATACAAATTATTTTGAACATTGAACACTGAGACCTTGTTAAAGTTGCTTATTATTATTAGTTCCAGTAGCTATTTGTGTATTCTTAAGGATTTTCTATAAACAAAATCACATCATCTATAAATAGAGATAACTTTACTTCTTAATTTTCAATCAGATGACCGACCTCCCTACCTCATCCTTCCTTCCTTCCTTCCTTCCTTCCTTCCTTCCTTCCTTCCTTCCTTCCTTCCTTCCTTCCTCCTTCCTCCTTTCTTCCCTTCCCTTCCCTTCCCTTCCCTTCCCTTCCCTTCCCTTCCCTTCCCTTCCCTTCCCTTCCCTTCCTTTCCCTTCCCTTCCCTTCCCCCTTCTCCCTTTCTCTCTCTCTTCTTTCCCCTAATTGCCCTGGCTATAATCTCTTGTACAGTGCTGAATAATAGTGGCAACAATAGGCATTCTTCTCTTGTTTCTGATCTGTGGGAAAGCTGTCCTTCTTTCACCATTATAAAGTCCATGGCATTTTCATCGATGCACTTTACCAAGTTGAAATTGTCCCCTGGTGTTACTAGTTTTTTTTTTTTTTTTTTTTTTTTTTTTTTTATTGGTTTTATCTTAAAGAGAGCTGTCGGATTTTACCAAATGGTTCTTTTTTTTTTTTTTTTTTGATCTAATGAAATGCTCATATGTTTTTGTCATTTGTTCTATTGATACGGTATTATTAAATTTGTGGATTTTTGCATGTCTAACCAACCTTATGTTACTGGGATAAATTACAATATTTGTTATATATAACATTTTTTATATGGATTTGGTTTGCTACTATTTTGTTGAGGATTTTTTATGTCTGTATCCATGGAGATCTTGGTCTGCAGTTTTCTTTTCTTGTGATGTCTTCGTCTGGTTTTGGTATCAGGGTAATAATAGTCTCAAAGAATGGACTAGAAAATACCCCCTCCACTTCTATTTTTTGGAAGTTTAAGAAATTGATTCTACTTTAAACATTTAGTAGAATTCATCAGTGAAGCCATCTGGGCTTGGGTTTTTCTCTATGGAAAGTTTTAAAAGTTCCTAACAATATATTTCCTTACTTTAGGTCCACTCATATTTTCTCTTGTGTTCTCTCTCTCTCTCTCTCTCTCTGAGTCAGTTTTTGTAGTTTGTGTCTTTCTAATAATTTGTGCATTTCATCTAAACATATTAAGTTGTGGCATGCAATTGTTAATATCAGTGTTTTATAATGTTTTTTAAAATTTTATTTCTGTAAGGTCAAGAGTAAAGGGAAACTCCGTAGTCACTCAGGTGCCTTGCATTTACTTACTATATAGTAGTAAGTATTCTGTTCTCTGGTTAGTTTCCTCTCTCCCAAACAGTGCTTCTGAGTTACAGATATGATCATGAGATCTATCAAAATGCATAAACCAAACTGATCTATTTTCCAAATTCTGCTTTACAACATGCATAAGAGGAATTATATTTTCTTATACTTGAAATGGTTACTAGAAATACAAAGAAGTATAAGAACCATCTAGGTATAGATACTAAAATTGGGTGCAAATGTTCTGTTACTCCTAATACCTAGCTCCTTCTCAAGGAATGAGAAAATCTTGTAACTACAAAAGTAAATCATAAGGCATGTCAAATAATCATGTGTGATAAAAGCTGTATTTTACAATGTGTGATAAATCATAGAGCTAGTGGTATAACAGGTTTGTGAGAAGAACTCACAACTCAGTAGGTTTTCATATTTTCAGAAGTAACTATGAGGCAGCACTTTCCACTGCCCATTCTGCTGTGCCAGATTTATTTGATTAATTATGAAGGTTTTATTTATCAGAAACAAGGCCTTGTCTCTATAGTCTGAACTGATACATTAGTCAGGGTAATGTGGCAGGGTGAATAATGCTGTACCCCCCAAAATAACACCCCTGATTCCTGGAACCTGTGAATGTTGCTTTATATGGGGGCAAAAAAGGATTTTGAAAATGTTTGCAGATCATTTCAGGATCTTGAGATGGGAGACTAATTTGGATATCATCTGGTGAGCCCAAAATGCAGTCACAAATATTATTGTAGGAGGAGGTCAGGGAGATTCGACACAGGGACACACAGGAGGAGAAAGCTCTCCACAGAGCCAGAGACCTGAGTAATTATATGGGCAGCCAAGGAACACTAGTGGCACACCTTTGTGTAAATTACTTGATCAGACCACAGAATTCCTGATTGAGCTAAAATGTTTATTATATTCAAGAGTCTGTACCACTTCTTAAATCTTAATTTTATTTCGTTCCTCTTAACATTTAAAGAAATTTTGAGCATAAGTTTTTAATGTACCATGTGACTAGTTTAACACTATCCAAGTGGTCCAAATTCTAACATAAATACAGAGAAACTTAAGCTGTGATCACCCCAAGGTAATAAGCAGCCCTTAAAAATGGAGTGGGCCAGGGTTGACTTTTCTCCTCAAATACATAAGCTCATTTTCTTTCTAGATCTTTGCTTTGACAGTAATTCAGAGGAAAAAGAATACAACGGAAAGAGAGCTGGAGGGAAGTGAGTTATTTATAGTTCAGCTTGCTACAGGCACATCTACAATATGCAATTAGTTTGAAAAGCTAGGCTCTGTAAAGAAAAACAAGATCATCTTGCCTTGAAAAAGATGATTTGTTTTTTCACTTTGATATATTGCTTCTATTAATTTATATTAGTAATTTTAGTGGCAGTGATATGAGAAGAAGGATAGGCTTGAGTGAGGAGGTGATTATTATTCTGTGTCTGGAGGTGTCTGTGTGTGTGTGTGTGTGTGTGTGTGTGTGTATGTGTTTATTCACACTTCTGCTTGGAAAAGAAGAGTTATTCCATTACTTTCTCTTTACTTTGTCTTCTTAAAAATCAAGGTTCTATGTGAAAGATTGATTTAGAAATGGAAAACAGTTTGGGCACCTGGGTGGCTCAGTCAATTGAGCATCTGACTCTTGGTCAGGTCATCTCAGGTCATGATCTCAGGGTCCTGGAATGGAGCCCCACATCAGGCTCTTGCTCAGTGGGGAGTTTGCTTCCCCCTCTGCCCCTCCTCCCACTTAAGCATTCTCTCTCTCTCTCTCTTTTTCTCTCTCTCTCTTTAACGGCCCAGGGAAGTCATCTCTGAAGGGTATAATATCTGAACTGAGACCACCAAAGTGAGAAGAGCCAACCATACAGAGTACATAGGGGAACAGGAAATGTGAAAGCCTCATGGTAGGAATGAGTTTGGCACTTTTGAAGGATGAAAGCAGGTAGCATGGCTGGAGTATGTGAACCAAGGGAGGATGTAATGAGAGGGGGCTACATAGAGCCTTCCTCTTCTTGTAAGGAGGAATCGGGATTTTATTCTAAGAACACTGGGGAGCTATTGCTCTATCTTGGGAAAGTGATAATGTGTTTTAAATGATTGCTCTAGTATTCTGAAAATTTTGTGGTATCTCCAAACCAAACCCATATTGTTATTCAAGATGGTGGATCAAGAAGATGGAAGAAGAAATTTAAAACTTTGGAATGACAATTTTTAAATGAGAAACCATGATGATAATTCTGGTTTTTAACTCTGGTTATTGTTGGTGGCAGGATTTTGGCTTTGGGGTAGAAAATAAAATGACAGAAATATTCTTCCTCTGGGGTAATTTCCCGTCTATCTGGATGTTCCCACCAAAAATAAATCTTCTTTCCCCAGAGCAGAGATTAGCCCATTCAGCTGGAACTTTTCAAGATAAATGTTTCATATTCACTGGTTAAAATAAATGGCTCTTGAGACAGGGAAGCAATACTCATTTTCAGTTAAAATCTAGCAGTTTTCTCTTTTTCCGTCAAGGCTATCTCCAGTTAGAATGCAAAATACCAAAGAAGTGCTTACTTGACTCATCAAGGAATAGAGTTTAATATCTTTGGATAAATGAACCAGATTAAAAGAACCTGTGGTATTATCAGAGGGTGATGAATGATTATCTTTTGGGGATTCGTTTGGGAATGATTGAAATGACAAAGCTTTCTACTAAAAAACAGAAATATTGAAGGTACTTCCTTTTTTTTTTAAATTGAGGTTTAATTGACATGCAACATTATTTTTAGTTCCAGGTGTAAAACATCATGATTTGATATTTGTATATACTGCAAAATGATCACAATAAGAAGTCTAGTTACCATCCATCAACATACAAAATTGGAAAAAAAGACACATTTCTTAAGATAAGAATGTTTAAGATTTTGGGGGGCAATTTCCAATCATGCACTATAACATTATTAACTACAATCACTGTACAGTACATCCCAATGACTTCTTTATTTTATAACTGGAGGTTTGTACCTCTGGAACCCCTTTACTATTTCCTTCGCCCACCAACCCCACACCCCATGGCAACCTGCATTCTGTTCTCTGTATCTATAGGTTTCATTGTGTTTTACTTCTGCAGGCTGAAGAAATGTCATTTAATAAACTGTTTTCAATCCACTTGTTTTTGCTGCAATGACTTATTGGCATTCTCATTTTGTCAAATTTGTAGTTCCAAAACTCAGACTAAGTTTTTCATGAATAAATTGGTATTATTTTATTGATTTTATTTATTTATTTATTTATCTATTTATTTATTTATTTATTTTTATTTTTTTATTTCATTGATTTTATTTTTTATTTTTATTTTTTATTTTTTTACTTTATTGATTTTATTTTTTATTTTTATTTTTATTTTTTATTTTATTGATTTTAAACATGTTATCTCTTTTTGTGTAAATAGGAGACAAGTATAATATTCCTATTTCTTTAATGAAGTCTGTATATGAAAAATCACCACTGATGTAGCCTTTGTATGGAGTATTCTTTCTTTTCTGGATGCCTGTAGTGTACTATTTCTCTTAATTTGTGTTTTCTTAGCCTGTCTCAAATGGGATCTCTAGAACTCAAGCCCTAGATTACTAGTGTGAGTGAAGCGACAATAAGAAAATGAAAAGGAGAAGATGATAAGTAGGCTAGAAGACCTCCCAAAGATGAAACTGCCAGTATCCAAAGCCTGAGAGAAATGGCTGAGACTTTGAAACACTTCATATCAAGAAAATGTATTTTCCTTCTAAAATGAAACTCAAGATGTTAAGCCCTTAAAAAAGTCCTAACTTCCTGAAATCTTCTGTAGATATAACTCTTCTGAAAACTAGTTCTGAGAATGGAGATTTATTGGCATCCTCTAAATCTTAAATGTTTCAAGAGATAATTGAAATATTTTGTAAGGAAAACATGATGATGGCTCTATAAAGTTTTGCTTAATAGGGTGTATATAGCTATACAGGCTAAACTGTGGAGTGGAAAGAAAGCAAAATGGCCTAACTGCTTTTATTTATTTTTTAATAAATATAATTTATTAAAATTTACGGGGCCCCATGACCTGGGATGGAGCCCCATGACCAAAGGAATTTCTGTATGTTAAAGTAGACTTACAGGGTCCTGGAGGTGTGATGGGGAGTGTGGTTTGTGCTAAGATTGCCTGTTGCCCTTAGCAAAGTGTCAACAGGGAGGCAGCCAAGCTCCAGAGGAAGGTCACTCAGCATTTCAGAGAATTGTCAATGGGATGTAACTAGCAAGGAAATTGGATTTTTTCTTTGCCTTTGCTTCCCGCATCACATTCATTCCATAACTACCTATAGAAAGAGTGTTAATTATATATGCAAATGCTCCACTTAGAAGAGTGGGGAATCAGACACAGGCTATTGTAGGAAACAGTTGTAGAGCTTTCAAGAAAAGACAGACTATGGGATACTATTCTGCAGAGCTGGGAAATTCTGCTTTCCATAGTTACAGTATTTTGCTACAAAAGCTTTTGATATTCATGAGTGTAATGATTTATATTTATTAAGCGCTGAGGTACTTCTCATAATATCTCATGTAAAATTTCAACAGAAGCCTCATTTTACTAATGAGGAAACTAAGAAACAGAGGGTAAGGAGTCTTCCAAGGACTTGTGGCTAATAAGTAAAAAAGGAAAAAACAGAACAGAACAGAATTTATAGCATGCCTCACATCACCAGTAGATAGGTAGCCTTCTTACAGAATAAATGGGATGGCTCTTGCTCAGTACTTTCCGATCAACCACTGCAAGTTTAAAAATGAAAAAAAGGACATCGGGCTCCCTGCATGGAGCCTGCTTCTCCCTCTGCCTATGTCTCTGCCTCTTTCTCTGTGTCTCTCATGAATAAATAAGTAAAATCTTTAAAAAAATAATAAAAATTAAAGTGAAAAAAAGGGGCACCTGGGTGGCTCAGTTGGTTAAACATCTGAGTTGGGCTCAGCTCATGATCCCAGGGTCCTTGGATGGGGCCCCACAATCTCAGGGGCCTGGGATGGGGCCCCACGATCTCAGGGTCCTGGAATAGGGCCCCACGATCTCAAGGTCCTGGGATGGAGCCCCACGATCTCAAGGTCCTGGGATGGGACCCCACAATCGCAGGGTTCTGGGATGGGGCCCCACAACCTCAGGGTCCTGGGATGGGGCCCCACGATCTCAGAATCCTGGGATGGGGCCCCACGATCTCAAGGTCCTGGGATGGAGCCCCACAATCTCAGGGTCCTGGGATGGGCCCCACGATCTCAAGATCTTGGGATGGGGCCCATGATCTCAGGGTCCTGTGAGGGGCCCCATGATCTCAGGGTCCTGGGATGGGGCCCATGATCGGAAGGTCCTGGGATGGGGCCCCACAATCACAGGGTTCTGGGATGGGGCCCCACGACCTCAGGGTCCTGGGATGGGGCCCCACGATCTCAGGCTCCTGGGATGGAGCCCCACGATCTCAGAATCCTGGGATGGGGCCCACGATCTCAGGCTCCTGGGATGGGGCCCATGACCTCAGGGTCCTGGAATGGAGCCCAGCAGTCAGTTGGCCTCTGCGCTCATCAGGGAGTCTGCTTCTGTCTTTCCTTCTGCCCCCACTCCCATTTCTCTCTTTCTCTCAAGTGAATAAATCTTTTAAAAATAATAATAAATAAAAAAGAAAAAAAAAAAACCCTTAGATGGAAGTTTAGCCACTGTGGGATCCTAAAGTCAATGTCTGAGGAAGAACTGGTTAGAACCTAGTGCATTTCTGGTCTGATGAAGTAACAGAATTATGTAAGAAAAGCTGCGCTTTCCTTAAATATATGCTTAAGAGCAGATGCTTATTTATAATCCGCTTAATTATCATCAAGAAGGGAATTTTGCTATTAGGTTATTATGCATAATTTAGTGGCTTGAATTTTCAGTCGCCCTAATAACTTTGTAAAACAATCTGCAAATTGCTTGGTTTCTCTGGCAGGCAGTTGGGGGCAACAGAGGCCCCTCACTGTGCGCCCTCCTGCATCTTGATGGGGTCCACAGGCAGTGAGGCAGGGCCAGGTCCTGAGAGGTTGCCCTGTCAGTTTAATTCGGGTGCCGGTTTTGCTCACCTCAATCTCCGCGTGGCTCCCAGGATGTCCTTGAATCCGTGTGCCTGCGTCAGGGTGCAGGTGCATGCACGAGGCCCTGCATTTCCGTTTCCTGCGGTGGCTCCATGCAGGTGAATCTTGGGGCGCCCGGCCCTGGTTGCACGAGGGGGACATTGGAGACTTGGAGGAGCAGCAGCATGGGGCTCTAATCTGGGTCCTGATGATGGCCCTGGGCCGGGGCAAAGCGTGGGACAAGCCCTGGCTTCCTCCATGGGGCCTCCTCCTCTGCCCTCAGCTGGGGCTTGGGGAGATGGACGTGAACGAGGGCACCCCCGAGGCCCAGTGCCTGTCTTCGGTTCTATTGTCATTTATGGGGTCTGCCTCAGACAGAGATTTTCCTCCTTGGGAAGTGAGATTGGGGCCGTCTGCATCTGTCCACAGCTTGCCTCTGACCCCAACAGCTGCGATGCCTTCATCAGCCCCACTGGATTCTTCATTTTGGTAAACCTTGCCTGGGATGGGGAGACTGGAAACCAGTGCCCCCCTTTCCCACTACACTGGCTGCGAATCTGTGTAGACAGGCAGCGGCCTGGTCAGTGTGCTTCCCAGGGCCGTGGTTGTGCATCAGGACAGGTGGCATCCATGTGCGGACAGTGGATCCCCCTAAGGGGCAAACTCCTTGCTCATGGCTCATCAAGTGTCTGTTTGCTTGTTAAGGCTCCTTTCACGAGGGGAGCCTCGCTGTGTCAACCCATCCTAACCTATGATACCCTGCATCTCTGCCAAAGTTCGTGACACCCATCGAAAGGCCCGTTGAAACAACTTGAGGCTAATTCCCAAAGCCATAAATACCTGGCCCCCATCACTTTTTTTTTTTACTTATGCTCTAGGCCCAAAGTGGGGCTTCACAACCCCAAGACCAAGTCTTCTGCTCTACCCACTGAGCTGCCTGCCAGCTGCCCTGGCCCTCGTCCCTTTTAGAATCTGCCAAGACTCTGTACGGGGGCTTCTGCCATTTATTGCAGTAGACGGTAAACCCAGTTTTACTTGATCATCAAATTATGCCAGTGGCCCAGGGGAGCTACAGATAAGTTATATGAAGTTTGCTCGAGAGAGGACCATGATCACTACAGTGCTTCTAGAAGAACCTCTGGTCTCCTGCTTTGTGTATGCCACTGCTTTCTGGACATTTAGTAATGTAGGAACAAAATCCATTTATGGTTTTCAGTAGTTTCAATAGGAAAATCATGGCTTAAATGGACTATCTGAGATAAATGGTTTTTTAAGGTAAAAATGAAGGTAAAAGATGGAGACACTTTGCTAACATGCAAGAACTCAGGTGAGTCAATCGCAAAGTCGCTTGGTTAATATTGTAACCACCACCTGTATATCACCGTTCCGAGTCCTTTACAGAACGTGATCTCATTTAATACTCATAAATGTGTCCGAGGCATTTCCTCTGACTGTACTAGTGACAAGACTGATGATTTAGGGACATTCAGTCCACAGCCGACCCGGCTGTCTGTACCATGACTCTGTGCTCTTAACCACCAGCCATGGATTAGTTATAAGCCGTACAAAATGTTTCATTTAAAGTTCCAGGTGCAGGGACGCCTGGGTGGCTCAGCAGTTAAGCTCCTGCCTTAGGCCCAGGACGTGACCCTGGAGACCCGGGATCGAGTCCCACATTGGGCTCCCTGCGCGGAGCCTGCTTCTCCCTCTGCCTCTGTCTCTGCCTCTCTCTCTCTGTCTCTCTGTCTCTCAGGAATATATAAATAAAATTAAAAAAAAAAGTTCCAGGTGCTAAAATTCTATTTCCCCCCAAGTTTAGCATTTATAGGAATGTCACTTCTATTCCGGACGGTTTTATATGTAGTCCATTCTATGATGTCAAATACTTAATTTAAAAATGATATCTGCATAGACACCAGAAATGCCACTTTAATTTTTCCCTAAAAGTTGTGGCTTTTAGGTTTCTGCTGTACGAATGCGTTTATCAGGTACACCTGCTGCGTGCCATTGTGGCAGATGGGAAATGCTTACAAGAGGGAGGTAACCAAGGAAGAAAGAAACACGGGAAGGAAAGTAAGTCTGTCTCCTCCTTCATCACATTCCTGAGAGCTTCCTTCGGTGGCAAAATCTCTGCCTTATGAAATTTTCCCAGTGCCTGGCCCGCCGCTCCTTCCAAGCCATTAAGGTACGAGCTTTCGACTCAAGCAGCTGGAACCAAAGAGCGTATTAAAGGACTGACTCCAGATTTCCTCTCTGGCCTGTACCCAAGTGATAATAAGCTGCCCCTTCTGAGTCCGTTTGGCTGCAGGGAGTCAATCAGGGGGACTCCAGGGTCAATCTTACGACGTATTTCAACACCGTCCTGCAGAGAGGTCTTGCGCAGGTCGTACGCTCCTTGCATCTTGTCGGTTCTGCACGGCCACTGGTGACTATTTAGCCAGGCCGTGATATGACTGAGGCAAACTGTGGCAAACAATGAGGAGGAGATATTGCTCAAGCCGGTGGTGATTCTGGACAGGTTAGTTTTTTGTGCCTTATCTGCTCAGATTTTGGCGTTTGCGAGGCTATTTTGTCGCGCATCTTGCCACATAACTCATCTTTATCACTTAGGTTTTTTTTTTTTTTAATTTTTAAGATTTATTTATTTATTTATTTTTAAGATTTTTATTTATTTATTCATGAGAGACACACACAGAAAGGCAGAGACACAGGCCGAGGGAGAAGCAGGCTCCCTATGGGGAGCCCAACATGGGACTCGATCCCACACCCTGAGTATCACCCAAAGGCAGATACTCAACCGCTGAGCCACCCAGGCGTCCCTGTCATTTAGGTTTTTGTTGTCGTTTCCCATTTGCTTGCTTGTTTTGTTTTCTTGTGTGTGTGTGTGTTGGGAGACCAGAGAGGCAAACAAACAAAACTTCCAGTGTCCTTTCTGTTCTGATCTGCCCTCAGTCTAGTCCACAAACTGTATAAAGATTGATCTAATTTGCAAATCAGGCACTGGCTTTCCATTGCCCTTTTTATTGCCGTGCATGGCATGGAGAATGCATCAAGAGATGGAACCCCATCTCTTTCAACTGCCCACCTCCCTGATTTACTCCAGGCCCACGAGTTATTTTGTTCCTTCAATATGCTACTTCCTGTGTTGTTTCAAGGCCTCTACTGATGTTATTCCCTGCGCTTTCGAATTCCTACCCCACCTCTTCACATGGTGAAATTCTCTTGATCGTATTCCTGGATACTCATATCCCATCACAAGATGGGCCTTTCCATTGTGCCCAAAACCTGTGAGCAGCAAAACAAAACCATAGCAAAACAAGATGTGGTGTGTCTTCCTGCCTATTTTAGAATCAATCTACTGAAAACTCAAAGAGCCTAGAAGGGAACCTTCAGTGTCAGATACTACCGGCAACTTTATCCTAGAAGGTAAAATGGAGGATTTCAAACTAAGGGAAGACCACAAGAAAGCGTTTAAAAATTGCATGGAGCACAGGAAAAACACTAATAGGAATATGGGTAAAAATTGAAAAAAAATGCTAGGACAACACTAACTGTAGAAAGTCAGGATCTTTTATTTACAGTTGTAGTTTGATTCAATCTGGCACAAATGCTCCCCGTCACCTTTTCACACCTCCTTGGTTTCATGTAGTCCTTCGAATGTATACTGAAAGCCTAGTAAATATGTAAGTGCATTTGTGGATTTATATGTCCCTGGGAATCATGCAGGATGATGAAAAATATTATAGTTCTGCCTTCATAATAAATAAAATACTGCGTGTCAGATAGTCTAAAAGTTAAAAACTATAGATTAACAATATGATGTGCACTTTTCAAGCATTTATCTATTTCTCCTTTCAGACATAGTACTTACTTCCAGTGACTTCACCTGTTCTTCATCATGTGTATTTGAGTCTCTCTAAAAATGTATAGTTTAACTCATTTAATGTTGATATTTCTGTTTGCAGAGTATAAACATTTGTGCCAAATTATATTAGGAGTGAACTGACTTGTGAGCAGGAGGGCTCCCTTCCCTACTTGTTTCAAAACAATTTCTAGAAAGGGTAGGTGAGGGGGGAGGTTGGATGCTTGGTCCTACTCATGTTGTGCAAGAGAACTCAGGAAAGAGATGTTCCAGAATGGGAGTTCCTCAGCTGGTCGCTGAAGGATACGATCCTCATTGTTTCCTGTGCGCAAATACTTTAATATGACATCAGTCATCCTTTATAAAATTCATGGTCTCCGACCTTCTTTCCAGGGTCCTAGTTAGTATCAGTCTTCTTCTTGAGGTTTTGTTAGGCCTTTCCTTTCTTAGAGAAAGCTTTCTTTCTGCCACCTAACCCAAAACATGTTTCCCAACCATAAGTATTCTCTATTCTTACACTGCATTTGTTTAATTTTTATCCCATGTCATGATCTATAGATATTCATTGCTATTAAGTAGTTAATATTGCTTTATTCATTTGCAGTTGGTTTACTTTACCATACCATCCAGGAGAGCAAGGGCCTGGTCCCTCTGTTTCACTATAATACCAGCAGCACTGATATTAGGGAAGTTGAGTCAGTTATTTATTTATTTTTTAAGATTTTTATTTATTCATGAGAGCCACAGAGAGAGAGGCAGAGACCCAGGCAGAGGGAGAAGCAGGCTCCCTGTGGGGAGCCCAATGCAGGACTCAATCCCGGAACCCTGGGATCACGCCCTGAGCCAAAGGCAGATGCTCAACCACTGAGCCACCCAGGGGTCCCAGTTGAGTCAATTATTAGGAGAAACACCAAATATTAGCCTTGATATTTTCAGCTGGGATCTGAGATCTAACTTCAGCTTCAAATTCAACCTTGAGCTTAAGAAGCCTTAAAAAGCTGAATGACAAGCTCCAGTATAACTTTTTGCATCCCTAAACTTGTGCAAGACAATGACAGTGTGATCATGCAGATTAGCATGCTACCTAATTCCTACCTATTACTTTGTGACTTCTTTTTATACTGGTCACCATCTTCAGGA
The DNA here is from genome assembly GCF_048418805.1 of Vulpes vulpes. Taxonomy (NCBI): domain Eukaryota; kingdom Metazoa; phylum Chordata; class Mammalia; order Carnivora; family Canidae; genus Vulpes; species Vulpes vulpes. Next base: position 33,393,818 of record NC_132789.1, on the reverse strand, counting down.
TATATGTTCTCTGTTTTGATAAATTAGTATCTTTGAATGATATATAGCATTGCCTCTGTCACTAAGAGTTTATTTATTTATCTATTATCTATCTATCTATCTTCTATCTATCTATCTATCCTTCCCAGGTATTGATTTAATTCTTTCAATTCATAGAAAATGATTTTTTTTCTAGAAACTACACAACTTTCATGGTCTTGCTTATAGTTAGACTATAAATTACTAGTTTTACTAGTAATTTTCCCATGAACTCCAAGAAGCTGACTTGTATGCACATTTGGGGTTGGAGTTGGGGCCGAGGAATATGCATTTTTATTTTTATTTATTTTTATTTTTAAAATATTTTTCTTTTTTTAAAAACAGATTTATTTATTTATTTATGATAGACATAGAGAGAAAGAGAGAACGGCAGAGACACAGGAGGAGGGAGAAGCCGGCTCCATGCCGGGAGCCCGATGTGGGACTCGATCCCGGGACTCCAGGATCATACCTTGGGCCAAAGGGAGGCGCTAAACCACTGAGCCTCCGAAGGATCCCCGGAATATGCATTTTTAACATGCACCAAGCAGGTGGCTTCTCATGAAGCAGTTCAATGGCGATGAGTTACTGCCAATCCTTATCTCAAGTCCTGATGTTATTGATTGATCTTGATCTTTTGTCATCAGTGAGGCTAAAGTGACAGTTTTTCCATTTGCTGAAAATAACCACCAAGGCATGTGTGTGTGTGTGTGTGTGTGTGTGTGTGTGTGTGTGTAGCCTCAAGTCAAGAAGGCCAGGTTTTCAGACAAGGGCTAATTTGTGCTTTAACTGGCAAACTGAGTTTGTTTTCATTGATCCAGACTGAAAAGAGGACATGGCTAGAGATGTGGTTCTGACTGTAATACAGAAATCAGATGTGTGAGCTGTCAGGCAGAAGGGGAGTTTCATAATAAAGACAGAAATGGGGACGCCTGGGTGGCCCAGTGGTTGAGCGTCTGCCTTTGGCTCAGGGTGTGATCCTGGAGTTCTGGGATCGAGTCCCACATCGGGCTCCCTGCGTGGAGCCTGCTTCTCCCTCTGCCTGTGTCTCTGCCTCTCTCATGAATAAATAAATAAAATATTTTTTAAAAAGGACAGAAATGGGTTTGTGATCAGAATTGTAGGAAGAAAGAGACTGAGTAAGACCAGTTATTGTGTTCTCAGCTGTCCTCTGACCTGCAGGTGGCTCTTCTCCCAGGCACCGTCTGCCTGCCTTCTGCCTTGGATTTTGCAGCCGTGACATGGCTGGAGGAAGACCAAGTGGTTCCCATTGTCCCCCCAACAGGGCAGGGTTCTCTGGGTGAGGGCGATTGCCCTCAGAGCCTAGGCACTTGGCAGATTCTTTGTAGTAAAGGCTGATCCTGTGTGCCATCGCCTCACTCCCTCCAGCCTGTACTTCGGCCCCTCTGTATCGCACATTATCCTGAACCACTTGACGCTTATAAGACTTTACTGTTACTCATGTCCAAGCAGTGGAAACAGAAATAACTTGCCATCGATCATTAATAATATTTCCTGTCAATTATTTTATCCGAATCAGTTTTGAATCCTCTGAAAACAGCCAATTCTCTGATTTTTGGCAGCTCTAAGTTTTATGGAAAGCATGTTTTGAAAATTGTTTCTATAGTTGGGTTTTGGATCAAGAAAATAAAAATTATCCATTTGGAAATGAATCATGAATGACTATGGAAGTCCAGAAAAATATGAGGTTAGAAGATAGAGCTGTAAATCTAGAAAGTCCGGCTCTGTAAGTTCTAAACTTTATTTTATTTTATTCTTATTTCCATGATTCCATGCTTCTAAGGCTGGACTTTTTTCCTTGGTAGTAAACTACATTCGCTCCTTCAGGCATATCAGCTCTTAATAAGATACATATATATTTTTATGTTCTTTTACCAATGACTTTTATTGACTAATTAATTCAATCAGGAAAAACAACAGGACTTTGTTTTCAGCCGAAGTGTTTTCTTTTTAATTAATTCCAGTCCTGCAGACTTGAATGAAATCTTCTCTTGCTTCCTGTCATTTGCTTTCTTTTTTTATTTGATCTAAGCTATTCCTGACTTAATTTCTTTCTTTTGTCTGTGGCATACATTCTACCCTGATTCTTTACGTCTCAGAAATATTTAGGTAAGTGGCAATTTTGGGGGGGGGGGGGGGAGGTGATAATTTACAGCTATCACCTGTACCCTGGAGCATCACCACCCACCGTGTCCCGTGCATCACACAGGATGTGACCCGTGTCCGTGCTGGTACCCCCACTGTTCCCGCATCTTTGGGTTTGCTGTGGTCTCCCCATGTTGGCTGAACAATGAATGTGGCCCTATCTTCACTGCCTATCATGTCCTCGGTTTGGTGACAATCTGACCGCAAATGTGGTCAGCCTGCTGAGGCTGAGTTCCAAACTCCAACACAGAAGATAATTATCAGGACCCTGATTTTCTGACCCATAGCCCTTCCCGGCCCAACATGCTGTCTCTAGATATGACAATTTTGTTTTTTGAGAAGAAGTCCTAATTTGTCTCTGTGATTTTACCTCCAAAGCTAAAAAATAAACCTTGGATGTACTCATTAAAAGTATCTGTTAGGCAGCAAGAGTTTATTCCTCTTGTTCACATAGCAGCTAATAATCCACTACACGGCTCGTGGTGACTTAGTGGTGGAGCGAATGGGCTCTGTACCTAGTTGCCTGGGTCCTGACCCTGGTCCTTACCCTGACTAGATAAGTCACTTTGGGTGACTCATGGCCTCAGTTTTGTATAATGTAAAATGGGGAGATGTTTTTTCCAACCTCATAGAATTAACTGAACTAATCCACATAATATATTCAGAATATACCGAGCACATACTCCATATTAAGTAAATGCTAATATTTGATTATTTCCAAACAACGTACTAAAGATGCAAAGAATTCAGAATTTCTTTAGATAAGAAATTTATCTCTGGGACTTGACATTTATATGCATATGATAAAAAAAAATCATATATAATCTTGATGTGACTGGCACATTAGCCTGGCCCTGTGCTAATCTTGGGGATTGAGTCAGCCTTTTGCCATATTCCTCTTCCCCCATTTGTCAGCCTTTTTTCATATTCCTTTTCCCCCATACTGCACATCACATTGCAAAGGCAGTAGTGATCAAGGTGGATTTTACTCAGGTTTTCCCAAAGAGGTGGAGAAGCTGTTCCCAGGTATATTTATATAGGACAATCTGAACATCTCGGGCGGTCACTTGTCCTGTCTCCCAGGGCCGTCCCCTAAACCATACCCAATCTCTTGCACAGACCTTCAGAATGCACCCTCTGTTCCAAACCAAGTTACAGCCTCTGCTGCAGCAGAGCAAAGTCATTGCACTCAGCCAAACTCTTCCCCTGCGTAGTCCAAGGGTATCTAATGAGAGTTTCCGTTCTTCCAACCCAAAGTCAGTGGTTAAAAGGAGAGGGGTCTCAGAAGAGGTAACAACAGCTATGCCACTCAGAGGTAGTTTATTTCTGATTAGAGCTTCTGGAGGTGGGAGGGACTTGCACGTACAGAGTACATGTCTGCTGAGTATTGAGGAACGAATACAATTTGAAAATCTGGATGTGGAAGGGGGAGAGATGGAAACCAAGAATAAAAGCGGAGACAGCAATCCCAGAGAGAGGACAGTGGGAACGGAGGTGGAATCTGTGCCACACCTGTCCAGATCTGTGGGCACCATCACAAAACAAGATGGTCTCAAGGGTCTTACAACAAGTAGAAAGAGGCTTACTCATGTGAATTCATTCAAGAATATTCCAGGGAAAGAAAGAACCAACTGTAATGGCAAGATAAGTTCAGGGTAGGAGGAGGTCAATGGGGACCAGATGTATCTAGACCTCATGGAGTGTTGAGCTGACCCTGAATGGTGGGTAAGTGAAGACAAGCCATCGTAGACTAAACCACAGAATTGTTTTCTTCTATTTTCCTTTTTTTTTTTTAAAGATTTTACTTATTTATTCATGAGAGAGAGAGAGAGAGAGAGGCAGAGACACAAGCAGAGGGAGAAGCAGGCTCCATGCAGGGAGCCCGACATGGGACTTGATCCCGGGACTTCAGGATCATGCCCTGAGCAAAAGGCAGGTGCTAAACCACCAAGCCATCCAGGGATCCCTTTCTTCTCTTTTCCCATGTGCTCTATCTCCTCCAGGATTATCCATGAAATATAACATTTGATGATCAAACATTTTTACTCCCCCTCTTTGACAATCCTAATAAAATTGAGAGTGGTTTAGTTTTTGAAAAATCCTACAGAAAATTGGCTTTTATAACTTTGTTTAACAAAATGATTACTGGACATTGGTTCAGGTTATCTGCCCCTGCTATTGACTGGCTCTGGGAAATTTACCTTGAAAAAAGCTCCCCTGTACTAGACAGGCAAGAGTTATGCAGCAAGAAAGGAGAGCTCACAAAGGAAAATAAGCCGTACAGCAAGAACAAAACAGCCATGCCTCAAGTACTTCACTGGAGCTGCTTGAGTGTTTATGGCCCAAGTCTTGCCATTGGCTTGAAAGAGAAAGAAATAACGTCCTTCTGCAGTTTGTCACCTTTACCTTTATGAGTTAATAAGAGGAGAGCCCAAGTATCTAGGGATATCTCAGTCACAGCCAAATACTGCAGGGGTGGGGGGTCTCAGGCCACATGCCAGCCTCACGTTTCACAGTTGTGGGTGTCATTTCCCTGTGTCGAGTGACATCATTAAATGACAGCCTTCAGACCCCAATGGCAAGAACTTTAGAATGTGTTGTTAACAACCAACACGGCAGTAAGAGACACACAAGCCTCATATCTCTGGAATAGTTCTTCAGCGGGTGGTTTCAAGTGGAGGAGTCCTGGGTACACCCAAGATTCAGACAGCCATTCACCCGAGATTTGCAGGTAGCTTCTCCCCAGGACCCACAAACAAGATCCAGATAACCAAGGACAATTATCATAATGCTTATCTTCTAGCTTTTAAAATTTGCCTTTCTTCCTTGCTAGCTTATGGTTTCAGCGTGTTAACAGACATTTGCCACTTTTTAATTACGCTCAGCTACAAATATCCTATCCCTAAATGACTTTGTGCACTCTTACACCTTGGCGTGAGTTTCACACCTGACTTCATTTGGCTTATAACTTGGCTAAAATATGCACTCCAACCTGCTATGGGGTTTGTACTCAGATTATTATGAGAACCATCCGGTTTTCTTGGCAGTTCATTTCCTTGGTGATTAGACTGGATACTAACTAGATTTTTAAATAGAAAACAAACTAGCAGTCCAGACAAAGAGAAGTCTAAAACTCTTTCACAACACATAAATAGAAATAAAGATTTCAGTTTCTACGGAAAGAACACTCTGGGACTTTTCCAGGCCCCAGTCTTTGTGATCAAAGTTCAATGGAGGTAGAGCTGAGGAGCAGATGGGGTGTATTCAGAGGCGCCTCAGTTTTACAGACCTTATAACAAGGGGCTCCCTGTCTAGGCTCAATCTCAAGCTTTTTTGTTTTAGATGTGACAGGTGATATCTCTTCTACTATTTTATCCCTGACCCTGGAAGGGACTTTTGATGAACTGTCATAAAATATCACAACACTATTCAATAATTGAATAAGATTATTTTAATCTAAAAATGATGCTCCATAATAACGGTACCTCGTTCCAGTACAAAAGCTACTGTCCACAGGGTTAGAGAGGGGTGGGCGCTTATAATCTGGATAGGTCCTCATCTAGGAGCCTATCTAGGGCATATTTTAGCCCTTCATGTTGCTGTCTTTGGAAACGAGGGGTTCCAAGATTATTTAAATCAAAGATTATAGGAAATGGGCCACATAATTCCACTGCAACAACTTTAATAGCTCCGGGTGAAATTTGTTCTGCTTTCTTTTGTCCTCCAGCCTCTTAATTTCATGCTTTACAAACAGCATGAAAAATTAGGATAATATATTTTAGAAAATGGCAAGAATACTAATAATGCTGCTAAAACCATAAAACTTCTTTTCTGAGAGTTTCATGAATTTGGAAGGACGACAATTTAGAATATTTTTTTTCAGTAGAATATTGGCCACTGGAGATACAACATATTTTGCTTCAGGGAGAAAATGTACTTAAAATGCTACCCAGCTCTCTGATAGCATTGCTATTACTAAAAATAAATGAGAAATCTAGAAAGAATCCATGAAACATGATCAATACCGCCATATTTTAGGCAGCCTCTATATTGAGAAAGGGAGTCTGCTCTTAATTAATTTACTCATGGGCACCTAGATTAGATTACAGAGTTTAATAACAACCCTTCTTAGTATTTTTTTGTGTTTCATTGCTTAGATATGTGTTGCATAACCTCTAACCCATCCAGAGATCCAACCACTAATTTTTCAGCATAAAAAGCAAGAGAATATGATTGTTAAAAAGATTGAAAATCCTACCACCAGAAATTTTACCCACAAGCATGAAATGTTAGAGGAAATCGGGGAAGAGCACGGTCCCAAGACACTACCCAGTTTCTTTTGGGGTGAATAAAATGTTTTAAGAGTTAAGTTGTATTGCTGGCCATAAAACTCTATGAAAATGCCAACAAACCATTGAACTGAACACTTTAGACACAATTGAAATCTCCATGAAGCTGTTGAAAAATCTGAAAAAAAGAACGAGATCAGAAATAACATGTCATTCCCTCTGTTAAGCATTACTGTGTCCAGCACGCTTCCACACCCATATGTGAAACAACGGGAGAGCAAACAAAAATAACATAGATATTTCTCCCAAGAAACACTCCCTCCTGGAATGTAAGAGTGTGAGCTAACCAGAACAACATTCTTTAAAGATTTTGTCATAAAGGTACTCCTAGGCGTTTGCTCACGGACACTTATTTCAAGAGCCCTGTCTCCAGAGCTCTGGGTCCAGAGTTATCCAAGTGCTGCCTGGTTGGAGCTGAGTCTCCTGTTTGCAAGACCCACCTTCATTTCACCTGTATCCGGGTGTAAGACCTCTAAAGTCATCCCCCCTCATTTTCGTGTTCTGATATGCTGCAAGACACGGGGGATCTGGGACTCTCCCTGGCTGCATTAAGTCTAATAAACCCAATTTTACTCGACTGAGGGAATTTTAGGGAAGTTGTCTGTCACAGGTCTTCCAGGACTGATGTCTATAAGTAGCAAGAGAGAATGAGAATTAGCCTCATCACTTGATATCCCGATATTCGGCTTGTACCCCTTATATATCCTTTGAAATTACATTTGCTTTCCAATTTGGCATTTGAATTAAGTAAATAAATAAATATCTGCCCCCTGAAATTTATTAGGTAGTGCTGACCTAACTTTTTTATTTATTTATGTATTTTAAAAACATTAAAAATTATTTATTTATTTATTCATGAGAGACACAGAGAGAGGGGCAGAGACACAGGCAGAGGGAGAAGGAGGCTCCATGCCGGGAGCCTGATGTGGGACTTGATCCCAGGACCCCAGGATCATGCCCTGGGCCAAAGGCAGACGCTCAACCACTGAGCCACCCAGGCTGCCCCCTGACCTAACTTAAAAAAAAAAAAGAAAAAAAAAACTAGCTGGAATATTTATGATGTTGTATATAGTATAGAACAATTATTCTATTATATATATTCATATATCATTACTTAAATTACTTTAGATAATCAATATAACTAATATGTTATGTTGAATTACATTAATATGGTATTCCATTACTTAAAAAAATCTACTTACTATTGTAGCGATATTTGAGTTTAATATACGAGTAGCAATTTATGATTTATTGGGCCTACAAGGCTATTTTAATAAAATACATGTTCGTATAATAAATATTATGTCTGTAGAATTTCCACATATTGTATTGAATGTGAATTATAGGCCTGAATTGAATTATATGTTATATATAATTGAAATATATGCTACTTAACTTTCTAAATTTGAGCACTGCAATCGCAAGATTTTAGATTCCTTCTAAATCTAGAATTATAATGGATCTTACCAGTGTTTTTAAAACAATCCTTTTTATTTTTATTTTTTTAAAGATTTTATTTATTTTGAGAGACACACACACACACACACACAGAGGCAGAGACACAGGCAGAGGGAGAAGCAGGCTCTATGCGGGGAGCTCGACATGGGACTCGATCCCAGGACCCTGGGATCACAACCCTGAGCCAAAGGCAGATGCTCAACCACTGAGTCATCCAGGTGTCCCTAAAACAATCCTTTTTAATTTAGCTTTGATTTAATTTATATTCTGAAATCCCAACCACATCAGAACTATCTAAGAATAACACTTGTGAGTCGTGTGTAAGAATAAGATGATATTTTTCATTGACTTAGTACCTTTCATGTCAACAATTTAAATGAACTTTGGTGGCAGCATCTTATCCCTGTTGGCAGCAGGAGCAGCCAGAGGGAGCGGTTGGGTTGTAGGATGTGGCTAGAGCAGTGACAACGTTGGGTTTTTAGAAGGTGAACTCTTTGCTTGTCCTCAAGACTTAGTTAGATTCATTTTCTCGCTCCTGAAATTGCTTCTCCTTGTTAACATACTGATGAGAGCATTGAAAATACTCCCGATCGCCTTGCTCTGGCATTTGAGTAATGATATTATAAATATGGAGTATTTTCCCCCTTCTCTACTTTCACTAAATGTGGCATAATCACTTTGGTATCACCTTGTTTCTTGTCTTTAATCACTGAGGTTACAGGCAATCGATGGTATATTGAACAATATTAAAACTTGAGAATGTGAACATTAACAATTGTATTAAAATAGTTGTCTGGACTTTGAAATGCATTCATTACTTCATTTAAACATCATCACAACACTGTAATAAAAACATTACCTTCAGTTTCAGGTGAAAAGACTCGAGCATATACGATTAAGGAATTTCCCAACAACTGCTAAAATGAGATTTATCAAGTGCTAAAAACTGTCTTCTCACGTTATCAGAAAATTATTTGTTTTCCATGACACAATGAAGCAATTTATATAATTAATACCTTGTGACTTCATTTATCATAGAGGATGCATCTTGTCCAGTTCATCCTTTATGTTTATTTTTGCATAATCACTCATATGTTTTGCATCTGTTTCTTCATAATATCTCTTTTTCTTCACTTTATTTATCACTTAATTCTCACACCAAACAACTTCCTCAGTGGGCAGGATCGTTGTTAGGAAAAAGAATTCACCCAGGTGAGCAGAGGAGGAACTAACTACTTTCTAAGCTCTTGATCACTTTGGATAGAGATATGTGAGTTTGCAGTAGGAGGCTTCATGTATTTAATGCATTCTAGTCAAAGCTCCTGAAAAATTAGGAACGCTGTAGCTCCGTGGCAAGTGCATTAAAATGTCTTCTCACTAATCCTGAGTTGGGGGATTGGGAGTCTGTTTCTTTAACATCATTCTTTCTGTGCCTACATAGGATAGTACTCTGGTTAACCCTCTGGTTGGAAATTCCAAACCCACTTGCTCCCACCTCCTCGTTTGTTCGCTCTCCTCATTCCAAAACATCTTTTCTGTCTCTGACTGTTATGAATAACACGAGGCGACAGGGGCTCAGGACTGAGTCATTCATGTTCTGCTACCAGGAATCCTAACATAAAGATGAGGGTGGAAAATAAAATAACATCTCTCCTATTACTGTAATTTATTTTTAGTTTTAAAATATGCTTAGGTCAGAATTTCCAACAATCCCATGAGATTGGCTGAGCTTTTCTGTTTATCAAGAGGAGTTAAAAGGTTGGGAAATCCTCACTTACTGACCATGTAACAAGCTTCTGAAAGACTAGAAAGGGCTTCTGAGGAGAAGGTCTTGGGATCATAGAGATAGTGGGTGACATTTAGCACCACATGGTAGACATTAGCATGTTTTTAAAAAAAATCTCTTAGAACCTTTTACTTACTGGGTTATATAAATAATCCTTGTGACTCTGTACCCCGATGATTACATTTTCTTTTTTCTTCAGGTAATTTAGTATTTGCTTGACAATATCAACTTGCAAAAAAAAAAAAAAAAGAGAGAGAGAGAGAGAGAGAGAGATAGACAAGTCATCTTGTTTTTTTCCCCAATGGAATAAAATAATATTCTAAGTGATGTATGCTCTCAAGGAAATACTGTCATGAAGGGGAAATAAAGCACAGCTTTTGAAAAATGTAACATATATTTTTCTGTACTCCAAACCTACAATTTTTCAATTTGAACTTAGAAGGATTTCTAAGATTAAAAAAATGGATTACTCAAACTACTGCTGGTGGGTTGAGATGGTAAATATACTTTTCCATACTTTTATTTTGTTCAAGTTGAATATCGGATGTCATACTTATCATTCTATTCCATCTTCCATTTCATTATGCTCAAACTCCCAGAGGAGAATGACATTCCTTGACCATATCTGACAATGTTCGAGTGTAAGGCTAACGACAGACTCTTGAGAGATGTAGTAGGCTAAATTCTGATTAGCCTGAGAATTCATGATCTAAGCATATATGAAGAAGGCTATGCAGCATATTAAGATGAAGAATTAGTCTTTGGAGAAGACAATTTATTAGCTCTAAGTCTATCTAAAGATAATGATTCAGTGTAACAATGAAGGAACATTTAAAAAGACACCACTGTCTATGATACAGATTGCTGCTAAGATCTTCCTCATCCCTAAAGAAATCATATTCTGAGTTCTGAGGAGAGGAATCTATAACCAAAGAAGACTTTTATTTTGTTTCAAAAAGAGAAAATTATTAAGGAATTGTGCTGCACCTGCCCAAAAAGCACCAAGCCCAGAATGATTTCACAGAGGAGTTCTACCAAATATTAAAAGACCAACTCCTCTTATTGCTCTACAAATTATTCCGTAACATGGAAAAATACAACTCCCCAATTTTATACACATACACAAATACACACTTTAAGCCCAAAACTAGTATTTTAATTATCATGGAAAAGTAGAGGCACTTCCAGTAAGATTGGGAAGAAGGAAAGGATGTCTACTCTCTCCACTATATTTCAACATTTTCATAGAGGAATCAGCCGATGCAATTAGATAAGATACACCAATTAGGGGTATAATAATTGCTTATGAAACCTTAGAGTGCAAATGAGAAAGTAAGTGAACAGATAAAATAGAGACAAAAACTATTAGCCCCCATTCACACAAATTATAACAATTGTCAATAGCTAACAAATTAACTATTATGAAATTAATAAGGACTTTGAAAAATCTTTTTTTTTTGAAATTTGAAAAATCTAAAGGAAACCTTCTGACACTATTGAAAGACTAGATAAATAATAGAAAGCTCTCCTTTGTTCTTAGATGGGACAGATTAACATTACTAGCAGGAAGGTTTTTCTTACTTTATAAATGTAATGGAATCCTTATTAATATCCACAGGCATTTTTGTGGAGTTGACAAGTTAATTCAGAAGTTCATACTGAAAAATAAACATGCACAGATAGTTTGGAAAACACTGAACAAGTTAAACTACATGGAAAGACCATCCATGCTAGATATTAATGCATATCTTAAGCCTCTGTAATTACAACATTGATCCAATGCTTTTCCATGAATAGGCAAATCAGTGAAATAGAAAAGAAAGCCAAGAAATAGACCCAATGAACATGTGGAAATTTAACATATCATGAATATGTCATCTCAAAACATTGGGACAATGTTGTACTATTTAATAAATGGTGCTGGGACAATTGAGTAAGCTTCCAGAAAAAGGTAAAGGGAGCTCTGTTCCTTACACCAATCTCAAGAATAAACTCCAAATAGATTAGGTATTTAACTGTAGTGTAGTTACCATTGAGTTCTATAAGAAGACCAAGGGAATTTCTCTGTAACCTGAATATTTGTAAACCTTGCTTATTAGTACTCAGAATCTCAAGTCAACATAAGATTGATAAATTAGGCCACATAAAAGTGATTCAAATTTTGCATGACAAAAAAAAAAATAAACTCAAAAAGCATATAAGCAAAGAAACCCAAAAACTAGAACACTAGAATCAAAAAAAGAAAAAAAAAAAAAGAAACCGTAACAAACGGAGAGAAATTTGCGTGTGACTTAAAACTGACAGTAGGGGCTCATATCTGTGTGTGTGTTTATGTGTGTGTTATCATTTGAAGGACCAAGGACCAAAAACCCAATGGGAAAAATATACAGGATATTTCTCAAAAAAGTCCTTGAAATGTCCCTCGACCCTATAAAAACTTTAAACCATTCATAAATATACACATACACAAAAACCAATACAAATACACAATTTTTCTCCTAATCAAATTGATAAGAATATATTATAAAACATTCTGTAGACATTCTCAATATTTTCTAAAGGAAAGCAAACTGGTACCATTCTTTCTGGAGAGGAATTTGACCAGTGGTTAAAGTTTTCTGCATATACACTTACCTTTTGACTCATCTATCTGACTTGTAGGACACTACCCTGAAGATACACCACCAAAAATACAAAAATACTTATGCACACAGATATTTGTTGCAATATCGTTTCCAATTTCAGAATCATGGAAACAGTTTTGCTACTTATACTTGGAAGAACAGGTGACTAAACTTTGTTATATTTACACAGCGGAACTTTGTTATATTTATAGCGGAACTCTGTGCTGCTATAAAACAATACCAAAGATCTGTGTGAGCTAATATTGAATGAGCCCCTGTGTATAGTAATTTTAAAAAAGTAAAGTGCAAAAAAGGCATCTTAGTATAGAAAAGAAAAATAGAAATAAAGAGATATAAGAAAATACAGATGCATTTACTCATCATTTATTCATTTGTAGAAGAGAAATTCAGGAATAATAATCCGGAAACTCATGCAACAGGCTAGCAGTCGGGAGTCAGTGGGCATTCGGTACAATACTATGTCGGGCATGGGAACAATGTCGTAGGGACAGGGATGATAAGGGAGTGACATTGAGAAAACCTTTGGTCCAGGTTTGACTCTTAGAACCATGATACTGTTTCATATACTCAAAAAAGTATAGGAGTAATTTACCAGGATAAAAGGAAATAGTATGCAAAATGTAACAAATGAGCCTATGTTACAAGTAGAAAAAAAAAAAAACACAGTAAAATGGACAAAAAAAGAAATGAACTACACTAAGTAAACTTCCTAAAACAGCATTTTGACAGCATATTGTAAGACTAAAGATAACAATAGCTAGATAGGCGTTATGCTGTAGTTAGTACATTTGCATTTTGTGTGTGTTTTAGAAGTTAGAAATTGTAAAACTAACTTATGCATATAATAAAATTGGGCTAATAAAATATGCAGTGGTTAATGAGGGTCACATTTCACACTATAGGAGAAAGGAATTGCAAATAAGGACAGGAAGAAGGCTGGAATCATGTCTTTTGTGGTGGAATAAGAGGTATTGGTATGAAATCATGGATAGATGTATGAATGTGTGTGTCCAGGTGTATCCGTTATCTATTCCTGTGTCACAAATCACCACAAACCTAAAAACTTATACCAACAAATACTTACATCTCAAGCTTTTTGTATGTTGAAAGTCTGGGAAGCTTAGCTGGGTCCTGCTTTTGGGTCTCGCTTGGCTGCAGTGAAGGTGTTGGTGGGAAGAGTTCTCATCTGGAGGCTCAACTGGAAAACAAAGTCTACTTCTTGGCTCACCTGGGTGTCAGCAGAATATATTTCCTTTTTGCTGCAGGACTGAGAGCTTCAGTTTTTGGGGGGTTTTTTTGTTTTTGTTTTTTAAAGATTTTATTATATTTATCCATTCATGAGAGACAGAGAGAGAGAGAGGCAGAGACACAGGCAGAGGGAGAAGCAGGCTCCATACAGGGAGCCCGATGTGGGACTCGATCCCGGGCCTCCAGGATCAGGCTCTGGGCTGAAGGGAGGCACTAAACTGCTGAGCCACTCGGGCTGCCCGAGCTTCAGTTTTTTTTGGTGGCTGTTGCCACTGGTCTCCCTCAGCAACCAGAGGCTGCCTTTATTTTCTTGCTGTCTGGGCTCTGCATGGACCCGTCTACCACACGGCAGCTTGCCTCTTCAAGGCCAGAGGAGAGCTAGTCAGCAAGCAAACAGAGTCTCATGTACTGAAGCATAACCCCAGGAGTGACTTCACATCACCTTTGCTGCATTCTCTCATCTAGAAGCAAGTCACAGACCCCATCCACACTCAGGAGGAGGGAAGGAACACAAAGGCACAAACACCCAAGAGACCGAACTTGGGAATGGCACGCCTAGAGTCTGTCCCTTGTCTCTGAGTGTAAGTACAGAAACACATATATCCACTTAGAAGTTACAGAAGCAAAAACAATATAAATCAGTAATATGCAAAAGATTTATTTTTCTCTAAAACCTCAAAAATATAAAATGTACTCTGTCTTCTATAAGATGCAATTTCTCTTGGTGGGCTGTTTCTCCCCCTCCCCCTTATATGGCAGATAATAACTCATGAAACACTGACCTGGCTTAGTTTGATATATCCTATATCAAAAGTAACCATTTTCTATGAGCGTATGGATAATATTTTACAAAAATATATTGCACTTAATTTAAATGTTTTAATTTATATGGCTAATGGAATCCTATAGCCCTAATTTTACAGCTAGAAAGGAAATAGATTTTTTTTTGAGGATTTTTCTTTTCATTAAACTGAATTGCATTTAAATGTTAATTCAGTTTTAAAATCTTAGGAAACATGATTCTTTTAGACATGTAGAAATTTGTAAAAAATAATGACATAAAGTGGTGCAGCTTAGGAGCAGGAATAGTTCTTTGAATATTCATCGGAATAGAGGAGGTCGAGGTTAAGGTTCAGAAAAGGTCATCATTGTTACTCCAGAATGTGAAAGAGGTTAAATGCAGGAGAGAAGAATATTGAAGCAAGACTGTATAATTGTCATGTTCATGGGTAATAACTCAAGGAAATTAATAGCTGAACTGGGGTGGGGTGGCAAGCTAGCAAGTAGATTCTAGAAGGCACTACCAACATAGTGCCTCGTTGCACCCCTGGAACTCACTTCTGAATTCTGAAGTTGCTGTAAGTTAACACATTTTTATTTATATTAAAATTTTCTTGTCTTGGGATATGAACTGAATATATCATCTGGAACAATTTCTTTCTATGGGAGATTCCTTTCTAAAGGGAAGTTGACATGCAGCTGTATGCATTTGCAATAAGAAACTAGAAATTAGTAATAAAGGATGAGCATCGTGGTAGCAAAAAGTGGAGGTATCAAATAAAGGACAGACCACAATAAAGCATATGGTGGTTGGTAGTTGGGAAAAGGAGAGGGTCAGCATGGTTGCTATTCTGAAAGTTTTGAGGAGTCCAGCACTTACTATACATTACAAACAGTGCCAGTACCTTTTCCCTGTAACTTTACCATGTATCTTGTTGACTAAAGCCCAGTTTTGGTGTTTAAAAAATTCCGTCTTTCTTAGGGTTCCATTAGAAAACAGAACTAAAAAAAGAAAAGAAAGAAAAGAAAAGAAAAGAAAAGAAAAGAAAAGAAAAGAAAAGAGAAAAAAAGAAAAGAAAAGAAACAGAACTAATATGAATGAGTATTTATGGAAAAATAAATTTGGGAGAATAGGCTTTCACCTGGTGGGAGCAGCAGGGGTGTAAGTATCTGAAGGTAAAATTTGAAGATTAAGGTCAGCTGACCAAAGCTCTGGAAGCCAGGGACATCCCAGGAGATGGGAAGAACAGGTGAGGCCCGGGGAAGCCTGTCCCCTCTGCATTTATTGGTGGGCTGGGGTCACTGTTGCCAGCAGGCTGATGTCTGGGGAGGAGTTTAATGTAGACAGTGGCAGAGTAGGGACGAAATGGAGCCCACTGGTGTGTGCATCCATCTCCAACCATCACGGCGCCCAGTGAGGAAAGTCTTCTAATGCTTCACATTTGTCATCTAAATCTCACAAATTTCATTTCTGCTCAAATAACCCAGAATATGAAGATAGAAGATTCTCTAGAACTTGGTACCAGCTTAGTCAAGGTGTTGCATTACATTACAAGGTGTTGCATTACATACCAGGGTGTGACTAATGGATGAGAAAAAGGAATCCTCTGGAAACCTCCCTGTAAGTTCCCCCAGCCATACGGGGAACGCCTGGGTTGCTGTGTTGACTTCCCGGACTTTAATATCAGGTGTGTCAATGCAAATGATAATTTTGCCAACTTGAGACCTCCACTTTGCAACGGAAAGTAATTTTTATAAGCAAAAGAAAGTATTTGTACACTGACATTTTCTTTTTAACTATATCATAAGCAATAATGTCCTCTTGCACAGACCCCGCCACATACTCATAACCAGTGAAGAACTGTCACCAAGCAATTTGGCTTCATTATTCAAAGTGTTGCTGGACACGCGGGAAGGAAAAAAAAATGTGATGTGAAGTATCTGTGTCTTCTCATCTAAGGTTTGTGTGGGCTAAGTGTGCCATTCTTACAAAGCCAAAGCCATCGGTTGAAAAAGAAAAACAGAGTTTAAATAAATGTTTTGCATAATTGCTGCACAAGAAGAATAGATTTATGTTTACATTGATGTTACTTCTATTTTGCTGAATCGACTAGAGTTTTAAAGATCACATAGCTAAAATCCAGCTCCGTATTTGCTTTCTTGTGGTTGAAAGTTCTATTCGCACATCGTTTCAGAACCTGACCTGCATCACTTCCAAGAAGTGGTATCGATGGAAACGTTTGACAAATGTACCTTCCAGGAAGTTTCTGTTTGTGCCAAGTGAAAATATTCAGAACCCAGGCAAATTATGCACCATCAGCCCTTTTCTGTACCGTGTAGCATTTTATAGTGCAGGGCTATGAATATCTGCCCTTCCGCTTATGAGAAATCAGCCTAGAAGTAACAACCCTTCTGAAAAGTCTCTCTCATAAGTACCTTTAAGAGAGTAGCACTGGGGATCCCTGGGTGGCTCAGCAGTTTAGCGCCTGCCTTTGGCCCAGGGCATGATCCTGGAGACCCGGGATTGAGTCCCACGTCAGGCTCCCTGCCTGGAGCCTGCTTCTCCCTCTGCCTGTGTCTCTGCCTCTCTCTGTGTCTCTCACGAATAAATAAATAAAATCTTAAAAAAAAGAATAAGAGAGTAGCACTGAACGGTGCTAGATGCGACTCTCTGTGGGACTTGAGCCTTTCCCTCTACCACGCTATGCCCGCCAGGGTGCAGAAGCCTACAGAGCTGCCTATTTTAGGCTTTCTCTGAAACCATTCAGGTTAACAGAGTAAAACAGGGAGATTAAAAGAATTTCAATGGAAGATTCACATGCACATTTTCGAAATGCTCACATTCCTCATTTCTTTGCAGCACCTTGGGAAATGCTCAGTTACAGCTCTGCAGCTTTGCCCAAGCACACTGTTGTCATCTCAGGGATCTCAGTCCCCAAATTTCTTTGGAAATGTTGTGGGGTTTGTTATTGTGGCGTTCATAGTAAGACTTCCAGGCAAAGGCGGTGATTTTTTTTTAATATTTTATTTATTTATTCATGAGAGGTAGAGACACAGGCAGAGGGAGAAGCAGGCTCCCTGTGGGGAGCCCAATGCAGGACCGGATCCCAGGACCCCAGGGTCACGCCCAGAGCTGAAGGCAGGCGCTCAACCACTGAGCCACCCAGATGCCCCAACAAAGGTGGTGGATTTAACAGATGATTCTCCACCTTGGCTTTTCAGATCCTCAATGCAGTAGAAGGAAAAAGCTTTTCATATGACGTATATCATAAAGGACGTAGAGAATTGGAGACAAAGCAATGCTAATCTGGAACCACAAAGCTGAGGTCGGAGTTGACTGACTCAGCTCAAGGAAGCTGAATGAGTCAGGTCTGCAATCCCCAAAAGGCCCAGGGATTTGAGACATCCAGTCTCTACAGAGTGTTGGATAAAAGGAAATTGTTTTAAAGTTTGATTAAAGACCAGCTGGGGCCACCTGGACTCCTCTGCCCTCTGAGAACCTGGTTGATAGCCCCTCTCTCACTATGGCAGAAAACTGGAGATTTACTGTCTAGAGGCCATAAAATATAACTTATGTGGGCGGGAGGCAGAAATCATAGTTGAAGTGAGAGGGCCTGCAATTGAACACAAGAGGGCAAAGTGAAAGTGTATCTAGTGAATGTTGGGCTCCCCCTCTTCTGACGCACTCACACCATCTCTTCTCACTTGGTTTCCAAAATAGTGTCATGCAGGCTTTTGTCTCCCACGTTGGGGAAGGAAAACATAAATGTTAGAGATGGTTGGAGTAGGGGGGAGAACTTCACCATTCTGGGAGAAGAGAGTAAATGATATGGATCCCTCAACGAAACACTGGGTTCAGTCAGGTAACCCCGACGGTGGCATGGGTACTTCACTCTACGTAACCGATTATTAACTGGGAAGAGGCAACCTAAGATCATTAGATAGTTATGAAACCAGAAGCAAAGATAAGTGAGCATAACAAGTTTGGAGAAAACAGATCATGCAGGAGAAAGAAGACTTCAAACATCACCCAAAATAGGTTTATAGATGTAGAGAACATATTGCATTTCATAGTATCTATACTCAGTATAAAATAATCTGATAATGTCACATTCTGGAAAATTAAAAATAGGAAAGCGAAATTGGAAATATGTATATACAGATTGGAAGATGAAAAGAGAGGATCAGCCTGGGTGTCTGGTGCTACCGGATGTAAAGTTGGAAAGTCCATCGAAAGATGATGGATAAAGAGGATGTGGTCTATGTATACAATGGAATATCCCTCAGCCATTAGAAATGACAAATACCCACCATTTGCTTCAACGTGGATGGACCTGGAGGGTATTATGCTGAGTGAAATAAGTCAATCGGAGAAGGACAAACATTATATGGTCTCATTCATTTGGGGAATATAAAAAATAGTGAAAGGGAAAAAGGGGAAAGGAGAAAAAATGAGTGGGAAATATCAGAAAGGGAGACAGAACATAAAGACTCCTAACTCTGGGAAGCAAACTAGGGGTGGTGGAAGGGGAGTTGGGTGGGGGGTGGGGGTGACTGGGTGACGGGCACTGAGGGGGCCACTTGACAGGATGAGCACTGGGTGTTATTCTATATGTTGGCAAATTGAACACCAATAAAAAATAAATTTATTTTAAAAAAAAGAAAAAGAAAAGGTAAAGTAAGTGAGGACTAATTCGGGGTGTAATGACTGAGTAATAGGAACTGTGAAAAGAATTGGAGGGAGAGAAACCATCAAAGTCTAGTACAGGAAGATTTCCAAAACCTGAAAAACTGGAGTTTCAAATTGGAAAGTTATTTTTAACCAGCACATTGGTGGAAAATAGGCTTATTGTGAAATACATCACTGTGCAATTCAAGAGCCTTAGCGACAGAAAGTTCTCCATGAAGAGCATCCTGTACACTTCCAAAAAAGAAGGGAGAGAAGCCACATGGAAAAGAAGAATCAGAACAGAATCCAATTTCTCACAAGAACATTGTCAGAAGACAATGGAAAAAAGGCCTTTTGGGTTTTTGATGAAAAGTGCCTTCCAGCACTTGATTCTCTACTGCTAACTGAGGGTTAGCGTCTCTGGGACTGAGGATGGCTTGACTCCCCAAGAGGAAATTGCTTTCCAGCAAAGCTCTGTACAGGCCCAGGGGTGAGGGGTCTGCATGTTAGCCTCCCGTGTGCAGCCCTGCCGGGGGTCGCGGATGCTTCACCAGCCCTGAATGCCCATCCAGCAGCATGGGCCTGGAGGAAGGCTTGTCCCTATCACACTGCTGTGGTGTCCTAGCACCGGGGCACGCCAGGTATGCAGCTGGGCTTGCAGGGCCCTGTGGCTTCATGCCCCACAGCCTGAGGGGTGGGCCCCACCCCGGGTGATGCCTGGCAAGCACTGGACAGTGAGAAGCTTACACACCTGTTCACTCTTCCATCTGCATGAATTTCTCTTAAGAACCCCTGCCTCCGCTGCTCTGATACCGGTGTGTCATACCGGCCTATGTTCCATAAGCGCGACACTTGACTCAACAGTTTTCTTGGTACCCACCCAACATGCGCTTCTGAAAACAAACGAAGGAATCAGCTTAAAAAAAGAAAAACACCTTGGATCATGAGATGTGTACCAGAGGCTAAGTGTGCAGCCACTGGACTGGATGGCTTCTGATCGTCCACGGGGGTTAACTTGCACTGTTCTCAAGGAGCAGGAGAACCAGAGAAGTAGTTGAGTGGAAGGAAGTACCTTGTTTATGAACTACTTGGGATGGAGTCATGTCCTCCATTAAAGGAAGAACTAGAGCCCGTGATCAAGTCTCTCTCTCTCTCTCTCTGTGTCTCTTTCATACACACGCACACACACGCACACACACAAAGATGTTGGATGCCCCTCTCATGACCACCTAAGGACGTGTGGAGTCAGACCCACCGCCCGTGCCCGAGGCTGCAGGGGCTCTAGGAGAGGACATATTTTATCTGGAAGAGAAGCATGAGGGGGACCCCACCACTGTCCCCACTCCCGGTGAGTTCAGGGTGGTGACGGTCGTGCTGGTGGAACACAGCTCACTGTCCTGGTGCTCCTGCAGGGGTCTTGACCGTCCACACCGTCTCACTGTTGATTGCCTCACACAGAGTTGACATGTCGGGGGAATAGCCAGGCACCTGGACGCAAAGAACAGCCCTCTTTGTCCTCGCAACACCGAGCCATCCTACGTGGTGCACACATCGTGCGTCTTCTCTGGGTGATGGTTTCCTTTGTTGCACTCATGGATCTGCTAGTGAGCCAGACCTATGCCAGCGTCTCCGGAAGCCACTCCAGTGTCTCCTGGCAATGTCCTCTCACTCTCAGACTTTCTTGATTGAACGCCAGTGACAAGTGAGTCCACTCACCACATTCCAGACTGGGTGGTGTGTGCTTCTTGAATGAGTCCTACTGAAGGCCCTCTGCCATTTGCCTCAGTGGCTCCTTATCCTCAACTGGCAGTGGCCACCTGACAATAGCTAAACCCCCTTCCAGCTCCTCTCATGGGAATGCCACCCCATTTACAGGTTCAGAGTGTTTTCTCTCTGGAGAAAAATCTCCTGGATCACCGAAGAGGACTTCAGCATAAGGACTGGCCTATCCAAGGCTGATCTCCTATAGGCCGATACCCCCCCATAGAGAGCGGGTCCCTTATAAAGATCTAAATGAGTCGCCTGTTAGTGCTTAATCTTGGCCACTCACTGACCTTATTAAACCCCAATGCCCAGATCCTACCAGGTGAGGAGCTAGTGCTGCTTTTTCTACAAACACTAAGCTTACAAATGACCCAGCCAAGGTTAGAGTGCCACTCTCCGCTAGCTGTGATTACGATGGGGGCAGGGGCTCGATTTCCTGCTAGCGCAGCTGCCAAACCTCACGCCCAAAGGCTGAGAGTCTTCTTCAGAGCCTGGTGCCCTCATCAGCCGTACTGTTGCACGTGGAATTGGAATGCAGGCAGCAGCGTGCAACCGCTCACACTCATGGGTTCGGCCTCGTGAGTAGAGCTTCTGCAAGGCCAGTGTGAGTTCCTTGGCTCTTTACCCTTGTTCTCATTACATACATGTCACCAACCTGTGTTCTTTAGGAAAGAATGAAGAGAGTTTCGGCCTCCAAGCCTTCTCGCCCTCTTCTCACACTCATCCTCAGGAAGCTGCTGGTAGATATGAGGCCCACGACAGAGGAGAACCTGAGAACGAGGAAGATGTGAAATCCAGGACACAGGGTATTTGCACGCAAGGAGAGTTGGGGTCCCTTGGAAGGTGTTTAAACGCTTCTCCACCGTAGCCAAGGTTCATGCAGTGCCTAGAAAATGAGATTTAATCCTGTCATAAAGTTCCAGGTGAATTTTCTTCAAGAAGCTTAAATTGATGGAACACCTGATTGTTTTAACGATGTACTGCACAAAAGTTTGTGCAAATGAGGTGGAATTTGGAGCTAAATACTGCCTATAAATACTGCACGTAAGCCTGGAAGCGCCCCCAAGGGCTGGCAGCAAATATACATCGTACAATAAATACTCCATAGCGTTTACTAGTCATAACGATGCAATCTTTCATTCTTATCTAACTAAAGTCATGCTAGACTCACAGTCGAAAGCTTTGTAAGAGGATTGCGTGTGTTTCCCCGGGGAGGGGTGGCAGTGTGTGGAGGCCAGGCCTCCTCTTTCACGGGTTGGGGCCGGGGGAGTCATAACCAAATCCCAAAATTAAAAAAGGAAGTTAGTATGTTGACATTACATTAAAACTGTAGTTTTTAGAGCCATGACGTTGGAGATGAGAGGCAGCCGGCAGAGGCGGCCCTGGCTGTCGGCGAGCCGTGGGACCTGGGTAGGGACGCGTGTCGAAGGACAGGCCTGTAAACTGGGTGCTCTGCTTCCAGGGGAGCACACACACGGAGGCAAAGGGCACGGCTGTGAAATGGAAGAGAAAGTTGACTGGTTCTCAGGAAAACTGGCTTTTAGTTGTCAGAAGCAGGGCAGGCCTCTCTGTGCTGGCGTCCCGACCATCCTCCTGTGCTCCGTGGACCCCTTCCCCACGCTGCGCAGAACCACCGGGCACCAGGCGTCATTTATTTTGTGTCGGCTGTAGATTGAATGAATCATTGTTGTCTGCCTCAAGTGTCGGTGAGCAGGTGTTTTAGAGGTTGTCTCTTTTAATCATAAAACTCAGTGTGTGTTTTCTGAGTCACAGAACTCATACGTCGATGGGCAAACTTGTGTGTGTTTGTTGAAAACCATGAAGATTTTCTTCAGGTCTAACTTCGAATGTTGTAATAAATGTCTTGAGAGGTCATTAAAAGTGGACAGATGGTACATCTCCGCCTCCTACAAGTGGAATTTGTGACATTTAATCTTGAGCTATCAAGAGTATCACCCATCCTTTGGGTTTGGGGCACATCGTTCTTTATGTTCAAGTTGAGAAAAATATGTTCTCCAAATAGTTGGGTTGGAATCCTTTAATTTCTACTTTCAAAAGTATGTAGTTTTACAAAAGCCATTTAACAAAAGTAAATAGCATCTGTCTTCCATAATGTTTGTGAAGATCAAAAAAGACAAGATACAGAAGCCTTGACCAGTTCCTGACGTGGAGTATGTATTTCAAACTTCTGAGATCGCCTTTTTTCTTTCTTCCCGAAGCCACGATCTTTGCAAGCTAGAACTGTACGGGACTTGGATCCTATACTACACCTCTCCTGGGGGGAAACAAAGACATATTTTTACAAAGAGACAGCATGCAACGTGGGGAGAAGAAATGTACCCAGTACCACAAAGAACAGCAAATGTGCTACGCAAGTTGAGGAAGAAGGCATGAGCTTGGGGGGACAACCCAGGTCTTCTAAGTGAAGAGCACAAGTGGAGAGATGATTTAATCACAGCCCTAGAGATAGAAACCCCTGGAGAGACTCACAGGCTCTTCTCCCAGGAGCCATTTGCTCACATTCCAGGGGAGCAAGTGAGGGGACGGAGGTGGGAACCTTCCCTCCTCTCTCCTCTGCATTCCCCTCCAGGAGGCTTTATGTACATTCCAGAACCAGGCCTCTCCTCTGCTTCTCTCCCCACCCTTTTGGTCCCCTCTTCCCTTTCTTACTGGAGGGAGCTGGGGACAAACAGAAGTACAGTCACCCTGAGTGAGCCATGTAATTTCAGGGCTCCTACTGATTGTCCAGGCGGCCGTGGGGCCCTCGCCATCACCCTCAGGGGAACAGGAGTTAGAAACTGCCTCTGCTGGGTGCTGCTCTGGCTGGGGCTGGGGCTGTGCGGCATGACCTGTGTCCCTGGGGCCAGGGCTCTGAGGTCAGCTGTCCACACACCTGTACAAAACCGTGGCAGCCAGGTATTCCTCAACTCTTCAGTTTCTGTCTTAACACTCCACGTAAGTGGAGGACACACAAGGGCCTGATAGGAGGCTGTGGGGTTTCCCGTCTGAGCAAGCGGGCAGTGGGCTGTCCCAGGGGAAGGAGATGCAATACCAAGGACCCGCAATTTTGTAAACACATAGATTAAATTTACATAAAAATATTGAACAGAGGAAAGGCACTGAGCCGGGGCCCCTTCACTGGCGACTGAATAACCGTGGGAAACTTAGGAGGTACAGCTCTTTCAAAATCTAAAATAACTCATCCTGAGCACCCATCATGCTCCAGGCACCGTGGAACACACTTCATATAAGAGCTCTCATAGCAATAATTAAAGGACCAGGACTTCTGTAGCGCAGGGATAAAAAAGGAACAGTTAACGCAGGAACTTACTATAAGACATCTACTTTCTGCAATAGCGTATTTAAATTTATGTCGTTTATTCACTATTTGTCTATCGAAACAAGCTCCTTCCCTCCATGTGATTCTGCTGCTTAGATGTCACCACGATTTCTTTCACATCAACAAAACTATGTCATTGTCTACGATTGCCACTCTTAATTCCTGTAAAGAGCAAACGCTGAAGACAATTGAGAATTATCACAAACACATTGAACTAGAATATCTTAGGCATTTTCCTAATTTTACCTATTGCCTTGGCCATCCCTGCAGTGACATTTTGAGTGACTTTGGGTCTTATTTCATGTTTACATTTCTGTAAGTTAATTCATATCATCATCTCCCCGTTTTCCATGGTGCTTGGCATACGTAGGTCCTCCCTGAATATCTGTTGGATGGCAGGAGGATCTCCATCGGACAGTGAGAACACTGAGGCTCCCGGAGACTCAGGCACATGCCCTGTATCACACCGTCGGTGAGACGCGGTACCGGGCCTCCACCCCACATCTGGCCCCACGCTTACATCCTTCAGGACTAGGTTATGCCGAGTTCCTACCTGAAAACTTCAGGTTCCTCAAATTCTCCGTCACTAACTGGTTAGTTTAGAAACAAGATGTTATTGACAAGACTAATAGCAGGCAATGGAATTTATGATTTTGTAAATATTTAAAATAGGGCTTTGCAAACTAGATAAATTCATACAATTTTGGGGAAAAATGACTTCAGAGCATATCTGGGTTTAAAATATATATATATATATATATATATATATATATATATATATGAAGAAGCAGAAACAGACCAATTTGCCACTTGTCTCTGAGAACCTGGCTGTCTATAATCTTTGTGGAAATATGCAAAACATACTTAAAAACACAAGTGTTCTGAAAAATAAAAGCAGATGGAGTAACAACCAATTTAACAAATCTCTGTGTAATGGGAAATAATTTTGGTAATTATATATATATATATAATGGCAATTATTCAAAAAATTTTTAAATCTTTTCTATTTGCATTTTTATTTACTAAAGCAAATGTAACTAAAGCACTTTTTGTTTTACAGAACACTTCTCTGTTCCATCTGGTGCTATAAAGCAGATTCTAGAAATACATATTAAAATATACAATTTTTGGGCAGCCCAGATGGCTCAGCGGTTGAGCGCCACCTTCACCCTGGGGTGTGATCCTGGGGACCTGGGATCGAGTTCCACGTCAGGAATGGAACCTGCTTATCTCTCTGCCTCTTGCACTCTCTCTCTCTCTCTCTCTGTGTCTCTCATGAATAAATAAATAAAATCTTTAAAATATAAAAAAATAAAATATACAATTCTTGCATATTATATGCAACCCTGATATCAGGAAAAATCTTATGTTGTTGGGTTGTTGTTTTAACATCCTGCTTCCTCTGGAGAAGATACACAGAGGGACAAAACCAAGTTCACGTGTGTTGTGTTACCGTGGTAATAGGTTTCTGCCAATGACATATTCTGTTGTAACCAGGTTGGTGCAAACTTGGCATAATTCATATGCATTTTTCTTATCTTCCTTGAACGGTTTCCTCTGTTCTCGAAAGAGCACGGTCTAGATCAGTATGGTATAGTGATGTTCTTCCATTTTCAAGAACATACAACCCAAAACAGAGAGTGATTTACAATTCTATTTTCCTCTAAAGTTTTAAGCTTCTCTCTTCTCTAATGTTACTCCTTACTTCAACTGTCCACCTTACTCAGCAGTCACTAGTGTCTTGACTACAGCAGCACCTTATACCTGCTTGTATCGTTCACGTTGCATTATATTGTGATTCACTGTTGGCATGCATGTCTCTTACTAGACCTAAACCGCCCAGTAGAATGGATAGGAATATTCTGTACCTTTGCTGTCACTCCTAAGATGTGACTGCTTAGCATTTGGAATGGAGCTAATTCAAATGAGAAAGTGGATTTTTAATTTTATTGAATTTTTATTGATTTAAATGGCGTGTTTGGCTATGGTCTACCATATTGGGCAGCATAGTACTGGAACATAAAGCTTTCAACCATGTCTTATTTTAATCTAAACTGACTGGGAATTTATAAAATAGCTGGATGAATTGATATTCCAGACTATAGCTGGAGGGCAGTACTGAATGTATGACCAAGATATTTTTAACCCAACTCTTGGTAAATATAAAACGTCCTCTAAAAGGTGACAATAATTATTGGCCTTTCAAAATTCTAGCAGAAACATCTTATATTACATTCTATGTATATTAAGGAAATGGCTTAGGAAACAACCAATATTTGTAATTTCAAGTGAACTTTGTAAAACATTATTTTCCATTGCTAAATATGCTTACACTTCACACTAACAATTATGTGTATGTAAATTTGTATAAATATCTAAATATGTCATATATGTCTATATATCATATATATATCATATATACATATATATTTCAGAAACCTTATTAACTTATTTAAAAATACTATTTAAATTTCAGTTATTTTTCTCACTGGATCATACTCTTAGAAGTGATTTTTGCCAACTATATTCTCTTTTTTTGCATTGCTTTCTGTCAAAGATCTCTGGATTGCAGGGATCATATCTTACCTTGTTCGTATATTTTGGGGTTTCTTATGTTTTGTGTGGGAATCTATGTTTCTTAGAGAAAAGCATTGATAATTATATTTTAAATCAATATTACAGTAATATTTGTTGATTTAAAGTAACATAATTTAATTACTCCCCAAGTCTCTGGAAAATTTTGAGAAAAGGGTGTATATAAATGAAATACTAGAACAAAATTAATATGACTAAGTGATTTACTTAGTATGAATTTCCAAAACTGGTGAAAATTTATAATATTTTTAATCGTATTTTCAGTGATAGTATTACCCAATTAACATTACCAAGTCAAAAATTTTTAAAAAGGTAAGATGTGGAGAATATTTAAAAACCATAAAATTAAAAAAAAAGCAAGAAAAAAACAGAAATTCAAAAATATTGATGCAAAATCTCACTAAGGGCAATATTTCAAAGTTTCATCTGGTGTAATATGCAGCGATAAATGGCAAACAACCTTTTACAAGCAGATATGATTAAGACTGACCTATAGGTGCTATGAGCTATTCTCTTACAAGAAATTATATTCAAATTATTTTTCCCTTATTGGGATTGCTGGGGTGGGGCAGGTACTGGAATATAAACCATAAGGCAAGATTTTCATCTTACATTGATTAGATGGCAACTTTCCTGTGTACAAAAAACAAGGCTTAGACATCTTCATCTGTTTCATAAATATGATATTGTTAATCTCTCAAAAAAAGATAATTCCATAATTCAATATTAGAACTATTATTTCTACAAAAATAAATTGTCAAAGCCATAGCACTTTAGGGATCGGCATAAAAAGAGATCAGGGGAACAGAATTGGGAGCTCAGATGTAAAGCTATATATGTATATGGATAATTAATTTGTGACAAAGGAATCAAAAACTTACACTGAAATGTCTTTCTTTAACAAATTTTTCTTCAATTAATGGTGCTGGGAAAACTGGACAGCCACATGTAAAAAGATGAAACTAAACCACTAGCTTGTACTATACATGAACATTAACCCAAAATGAATTAAAAATTTGAACATAAGGTGTGAAACTGTAAAATTCTTGGGAGAAAAAAATAGTGAGCTCTTTTTCGTTGGTCTCTGTGTTTGTGGCTCTGACTTTAGAGACATGGGAAACAAAATAAAGAGACATTATACTAAAAAGCTTCTGGTCAGCAAAGGAAACCATCATCAAAACAAAAGGGCAACCTACTGAATGGGAGGAGATATTTGCAAATGATATATCCAGAAAGGGGTTAATATCTGTATTATATAAAAAACTCATGGAACTTAATAATAAAAAAACACAGAGAATAAAAAAATGGGCAGAAGATCTGAATAGACCTTTTTTTTCCCCAAAGAAGACATGCACATGGCCAACAAACACAGGAAAAGACAGCCAACATCACTAATTACTAGAGAAATGCAAATCAAAACCACTTTTGTGAAGTATCACTTCACATCAGTCAGAATGGCCGAAATAAAAAACAAGAAATAAACATTTACAAAAATGTGGAGAAAAAGGAACCTTCTTCCTACACTGCTGGTGGAAATGTAAGTTGATGCAGCCATTCTGAAAAACCTTATGGAGATTCCTCAAAAATTAAGAGCAGACCTACCATATGACCTAGTTATTACACTTTATTTACTGGAAGAGAATGAAAACACTAATTTGAAAAGATATTTGTACCCCTATGTTCACGGCAGCCTTATTTCCAGAGACGGAAACTACCTCAGTGCGGTGTGTTCATCAGTAGATGAATTTGGTACAAGGAGGATGTGGTCTGTGTGTGTGTGTGTGTGTGTGCACAATGGAATTCCACGAGGCTGTAAAGAAGAATGAACTCTTCCCGTTTGTGACAACAGGGATGAACCCTGAGGGCATTATGCTAAGTGAAATAGAGAAAGATAAATACTATATGATTTCCCTCAACCGTGGCATCTGAAAAACAGGGAAACAAGCAAAACGATACAAAAGGTCATAGATACAGAGAATACAGTGATGGTTTCCAGAGGGATATGGGGGTTGGGGGTGAGCAGAATGGGAGGCAGTCAATGGTGTGGCGATACTAGACTCTCAGTGGTGATCCCTTTATAGTGCATACAGGGGTCAACTTATAATGCTGTACCCCTGAGAGTTACATAATTTTCTCTACCAGTTTTATCTCAAAAACAAAAAAAGAGAGAGAGAGAGAGAGAGAAAGAGAATTGTGAGAACCATGGCATTTTAGATGTTATCCAAATTACTCTCAACAGAAAGGAAGTATAATGTCACACACACTGTTGACATGGAAGTGAAGGGTGGTGGGTTCTAATCACATTAATCATTAGCTTTGTCTTGAGGCAACTCACTTAACAAATTCTAGTCTCAATTTGTAAGTTTAAGTTGAAACTAGATGAGAACCAGATTTCTTACAGGCCTTCCCAGCTCTGTAGAAATATTGAAAAGAAAAATTACGGTGAAAACGAGTTTACCTGTTATTATGTCCCCATGGCACTCACATTACCTCTGTTCATTCTAGGACTGCATTGGACCAGCTCAGAGTCCGGCCCTGCGGTAGGCCGGGGGATGTGAGGATGAAGTACACGTGCCCTTGAGAGCTGCTATTCCAGGTAGGGGGAGGCCCGGAAGCAAACTCATGTGCTGAAGTGCTGCAGGTGTTGGGATAGGAAGTCAACGGGGGGATCCATTTAATTCAGGGACAGAACAGGTAATGGGGTAAAGACACTTCTGAAAGAGGGGTAGCATTTGTGCTGAGTCCTGAAGGGTGGTTGTGTCTGTAGACAAGGTAGGGGAGGACTTTCCAAGATTGAAAGAGCAGTGAGGAAAGGGATAGAGTGTGTAAGAGACATAAAATGGTGTGTTGGAGGAACTGCAAAGTATTTGTGTCCATTGTCCCATGAAACTGAGACCTGTATACGGGCCTTTGTAAGCATAGGTATACACCAAGACCTGGGAGTGGGAAGTTTTAAAGGAAAATGAAACTCTGGGACCTTATGGGGGCATTTCTTGGAGGACCTTGAATGTCCTATTAATGAAGCCAGATTATAACCAATGACGAGCCTACTGCTTGGTTCATAAAGAGAATATTAGAGTGCGAAGGAAAATGTTTTAATAAAAGCTGTACTGGGATAATATCCTCTTTATTCTTAAAGCAGCATTTTCATGCTTTATTTCCCCCTCACTTAACTTTGTCTTTTTTCAGTACCTTTCTTTAATACTCTGGGAGAAAACATTGCCTGTATTAAAAACCCTTTCCCTGTTAAAATGAGATAAGTCACCTTCACAGTCCTTAAAAGCTTCAAGGCAGCAATTCACAGTCAAGAGGTTATTTTTGCACTGGGAGCGTTGCTTGGGGAACACATTTGGTAATTGTTCTTGGCACAGTGTGAGAAACTGGGGCACCGGATGAACAAAAATGTCCTAGAAAAGTGTGTGCACCTAAGCCAGCTCTGCTCAGAAGGCGTGAATTTCCCCCACATGTGGCCGTGCACGCCCTTTGCGAGCTGGCCCCTGATGCAAGCACATCGCATATTGGGATCCAGGCAGAGTATAGATTTCCTGAAAGAAAGTTCAAGGAGAAAAGAGATTTCTTTGTTTTGTTTTTTTTGAGTGAAGCAAATATGCTGACGTATAAATCAATTAAGCAATGGTCAACGTACTTGTTAAAATGTAGTTGAAAAATAATACGACGATGCTCAGTAACTAAAAAACTTCACTGTGATATCTCAGGAAATCCATCTCCTATGCAGGTCTGCAAAAAAGCAAATCTTATCTTGATTGAGGAATACATATTTCATGCCATATACTGTAAAAAAATAGCATTTGTGGAAAGCCAATGGTGAATGGTTGCGCCATTCCCATCACCAAGGGCAGCAAATGATGCCACAGTTTGTGGAGTCCTGTCAGTCATAGGAAGGAGGTGAGTGCATCTTGGAGATGTGGGAGTGACAGGCAATATCCAAAAACTCTGCCGCAATGGCTCCATATCAATTCTATGTACAAATTGGGGAAAAATGGTAGATCTTTGGCTTTTAGTAGGTGTTCGGTTGGAACAATTGTGCAGGGTTTCTTACCCATAGAACTAGGTAATCGTCGCTGGGGGAGAGCTTGGATGAACATCCTTGAATTTAGGGCCTCATCCAAGTAGTCAAATAGCTCTTGACGGGAATGACTACTTAGTGAAACACCCGAGACTGGTCTTTCAAATGCTGGATGGTGCTGGAGACCCCTAGCATCTCGGAGGGCACACCCTGGGTTAAAACTCTCTAGTGCTTTTGCAAATGTAGTTCGGCCTCCTAACAGAATGTCATAGAAATGTCATCAAACCTCTGTTGGGACAGCGACGGGATTCCTATTATTTGCATATTTTAAACTTATCAGAACTCTGACCCCAATGGACATTTTTAATGAAGACATTAGTAAATATTCGTTAAACCGAAAGGCGCCTTAGCGCCTAATAGTTTCTTCTGGTATGAAGAGAGATTGAAAATGCTACATGACGCTGGGGCCAGTTTTGCACCTTGTAGAAACATGTAAGAGGAACAGGGGTTGTGTTACTTTCCTGTATGCCAGGGAAGGTCACCGAGCAGTGTAGTCAGCTTGTTTGGGATGCACAGCGTAAGACTCCACTCATTCATTCATTCGTTTGTTCATATACCACATATTTTTGTGCACTGCTATTGTGCTAAAATCCAAATTAACAAGTGATTGAGAGTCTTGCTAGTCTCAGAGTAAAGTTAACCTCTTTTTGCTTTGTGGAGTTGCATGTATCAAGACTATACCAGATATGCAGATCACAATCACGTTGGAAGATTTATCAAAAAAATTCTTGGGCAGCCCTAAAAGAGTGTGTTCCAGAAGGTTTGGGTAGGGCCTGAGGTATATATGCTTTTAAGATTCTTCTCAGTTTTTTTTTTTTTTTTTTGGACACACACCCTGATTAAATCTGAATATTCTGTTTGAAGACAGTTCATTTGTAACAGAACTCCAAATTTGTGCTCTCTGGGTTATGAGGCAACCAGGGACCCGGGTGTGCCCGTCCATGCTCAGCTCCATTCACTGTGTGGTATCTGAAGTGCTGGTGTGGCTCCAAGATGCAGCTGGACGGGGCGTGGAACCCATGGAAACCTGACATGCCTCAGAATGTGCAGTTAAGGAAGCGTACTAACTAATTCTATGCTTTGTTTTGTTGGGGTCAGAGTAAATCCATGAGCTTTGTTTCGTTGCCATTTTAATTTGGACCAAGAAATATTTCCTAAACTTTGGACTCTATTAGGCAGACAACAACGGGGAAAGAAATTAAAATATTAATGTTAGCCAGGGACTTTACAGTAATCTGTCTTCTCTTCCTTTCTTTTTCCTTCCCTTT
This sequence comes from Vulpes vulpes, assembly GCF_048418805.1. NCBI lineage: Eukaryota > Metazoa > Chordata > Mammalia > Carnivora > Canidae > Vulpes > Vulpes vulpes. The sequence continues at coordinate 33,361,645 of NC_132789.1, read as the reverse complement.
TATTTAAACGTGACTGAAAGACTAGGGGAAATAAATGAATTTAAAGAATCATGTAATTAGGAGACTTTAGGGTTGGAACAGCCCTTTCACACAACATGAAATAGGGACTGGAGAGATTCGCTTTCTCCCTGCCTAGATCTGATCTCATGCTTTGATTGCAGACAGCTTTTCCTTGAATGAAGTTAGATGAGGTGCAGAGAAAAGTGCAATCAGGCCCAGGATTGCACTGAATGCCATAAAAATGCCAGGACTAGGAGATGGAGAAGTGCTCCTCCCAAAGGGACATGTGTGTGTGAAAACTGGAGTGGCAGGTGAGGGCAGAGATGGGTCTCTGCAGGTGCCCATCGACAAGGAAAGCAGGTGCTGGGACAAGGGAACAACCTTGGCCCCCACATCTCGGAGCGTGAACCATCCAAACACATGATGGGGTCTCAAGAGAGCCTTTCCACCAGATTCTGGGCTTCACCAGCAAGTACTTCTCTCTCTGGCGTGATGTCTTAGAGTTCATGGGAGAACACCAGACTAACTACATTGAAGACATGCTAGAAATGCTAGAGACAGACCGTATAGACGTGTGCTCTTCATCCAGCCACGTTCACGGTGTACCTGGGCTGTTGTTCTATCAGTAGAGATTCCAGCTTGTCATCACCGTGGCTCCTGAATATTATAGTGGTTGTTAAGTTTTGTCATCAAAATCAAAGCCTGATGTTTGTATTATGCAGCTTTTGGCCAAATCATATTGTAATAAATGAAACCAGAATCTTGTGGTGATGTGAGGCTGTTTTTTTTTTTCCTTAAATTCCCTTCCTCCTCCTCCTTCCCCCCATGCCCATCATAAATATGCACTTTTCCGTACGTACTAAGAAATTTAAGAGTGTTTTCCTTTAATTTCATGGCACATCCAAATAGTAGTTTAACCCAAACATCAAGTAGAACAATGACTTCTTTTCATATTGCTCCACTGAGGAGCCTAGTATATATAAAAAAATGTAGAGCGTGTATTTTTTTGTTGTTGTGGTCGGCATATCTTTCTACATTTTAATGTTTTAAAATGAAAATATATTTTCTCCTTTCCCCTTTCTTCCCTTTCACTATTTTTTATTTATTCTATATGTTGGCAAATTGAACACCAATAAAAAATAAATTTATAAAAAAAAAGAAAATATATTTTCTAATTGATATCAAAGGATACATGATAGCCATTCTGTCTTTTTCTCTTCTCCCGCTATCACTTCTTTTTCCCTTCTTCTTTCCCTTTTATTACCCTAAAAATATCTTATTAAATTATGGTTCTCCTTCGGACTGTTGGTATTTTGCTAGAGAGGAAATCTGGTAATTCACATCACATTAGGTGAAGGCAGTTACAGGAATGCAGGTCACATCAGAGGAACAACGTAAGAAGGTCATTAACAAGCACACATTCCAGCTACAAACTGCCTCTGCGGCTGGTTCTGCAGCTTAGTAGCTGTACGACCTTGGGCGAGTTATTAAATCTTTCTGTGCTTCCAAATGCCCCATTTGCAAAAATCGGTAAAATAAAATTCCATATTTCATAGGGCTGTTAAAAGCATTAACTATGTGTAGTGCTTAGAATCATGCAAAAAATATTATGTATGGTATTTAACCATTATTATTAATTATATGTAATATATATATATTACAAGAAGCCATTATTATAAGGTGCCGCAAATGCCTCAGTTACATTACTTTGTCACACTCCACATAGAACGGCATTTATATAAATTAATAAAGATAAATATATATCTCAAACATTGCATAAAGATAGAATATATTATTTAAAAAATAATAAAAAAAAAAAACAAAAGTAATGAGAATATTCCAGAAAGATTTCTGGCTCATTTCCATGGCTGATGATAGAGACAAACAACACATTCTGATTGGAGTTTTCATGCCGTTTGTGTTTGTGGAACTCCACAAGGCAATCATTACAAATTGGATTTTCAAGAAGCCTAAAGATGATACCAATGCTTATGATCAGTGCAAACATGTGGCAACAAATGTGAGAGGTCCCCGCTCCTGTTAAAGAGTTAGCTGAGGTGACTGCATGCAAGAGCATCCTGAAATCAGAGCAGAAGCACAGCACGCTTGCTGCCCTGAAATGCCACACTGTTTTCCGCTCTGGGGCTCTGGGGATACATGTTGAAAACCTGCAACAAATAAACAGCAGAACCCACGACATGAAGCCAAAATGTAATACCATAAAAATTTTAAGATATTTTTCACAAGAGGCCCAAACATGTATTTTAAAACTTGAAATTATATTCTGAGGAACAGATACTGGGAACACATATCTATTACAATCGCCTCTCGAGTTTATGGAGGACCATTTTTCTCAGAAGTTGAAAATAGGCTTTCCCTTCTGGATTCTCTGTCTTTTCATAACTTCAGACTTTTTCTTGTTTTCCCTCTGCCCTGCCTCCTGATTTAAAATTTTCTCATCACGAGCGTAGGTCTTACACAGTAAGTTGCTAATTTTTCTGCTCTGTTCAAGGTAGGGTTCCAAGTCCTAGAAATGGACAGTTTCCATATGAGTGGTGGTTAGGATAATATGAGTAAGAAATAATTCAAGTGTAATTAGATGAAGAGCATAAGTGCAAACTCTTATAAATCAAGCCTGCCAAAAATTTTGATCCTTTCATGTAAGTACATATAAGTAAATACGATCTGAAAATGTATTTCTGCCTAATAATGTTGAGGAAAAATGGGGTATTTTTATATTTAAAAATATTGCCTGCCTAGATATTTTACATTGGATGAATGGTCTGCACCTAAAAGGAACCAAAAATTTATATGACACTTAGCACACACACGCGATATGAAAAAAATCATGCAAAAGAAGGAACAAATCCCTCCTGAGACAAGATGTGACATGAAGGGCTGGTTTACCTCATTTTGCTGCTGACATCGGGTACCAGACTGTGGTTCTATATGTGGAGCTCTCATGGATATGCAACGGTGCTTGAAGACCTCTTTATATGTGTTCATGTGTGCATGATGCGTGATATTTTTATGTGTGTGCCTTTTTAAATGTGTGAAAATAGCCTGTGGAGAGTTGTGGTCTCCAAACTGCACGGTGATAATGTAGTGTTTTAATAATGTAGATATGTGCACAACCCTGTATAGTTTAGAAAGTATAGAAGGTTCATGTGTGTATGTACTGACCCATGGAGACTACGATATACGTCTTCACTGAGCACTTGGTGACAAATGTTAGTGAATATGACTGAGGACGGGGTTCTGACCTGTACTGAACTCAGTGTGCTTGAATTTTGAAGATCGAATTCCAATTCAAATCCTCGTAGTTTGTGGTGTTCAATACCAACAAGTGCTTCTAAGGCTTTGTTAGAGACAGAATGTCCTTAGTCTTTACAGATTTGCTTGAAGTAAGTGCTTTAGTACAGTCTCAGAAATTTGATTTCTCAGCAGGACTTGCTTCCTTCCAATACAGTTTGCAAAATATTGGCTACTCGCTCTTTTTCCACAAGACAGGCTACGTGATGCTTCAGCCCTCTGTCCTTGAACTCTCTCTCTGTCTCCTCTGTTCTCTTGGCCAGATGTGTTTTCTGTGCCCTAATGAGCATCCTCTGGAAACTGGTTAGTTTCAGAAAACTGTGTATTATTGAACAACTAATGAGCACTCTTGCTTAATAAATAATCTCATTTCTTGTGTCATTTCAAATAGACATTTTGAAAAGTAGGAAATAAGGAAAGTTATATTAGCTTTTAAAACAATAACAGCATATTCAAATATTTCTAGGTTAATGCACAACATAAGTTACATAAAATAAATGAAAGGAACTAGGCATTTCATAACCTAATTTACCCAACTGAGATACTATGAATGGTATAGATATTAAGGAAACCAACATATATGGGGTTAGTAGGACCTTTGTTTTAAGTCTTATCTAAGTGCTGATTTCATATACTTATCATGTAATATTTTTGAATGGCAGCTCCTCTTTCATCATCATTTTGCACCAGTAACAAAAGTGAAGTGAGAAGAGAGTCCAGATCAATGAAAAATATACAGCAAACTCAGCAAACCAGAAATTGAGGAGAAGTTCCTCTATTTGAAGAATACTTACAAAAAACCCAACAGCTAACACTTGGTTTCATGATGAGAAACTAGAAGCTTTCCCACTGAGATCAGGTGCGAGGCAGGGATGTCCCTATCACCACTCTTTGTCAGCATCATAGTGGGATTCCCAGCTAATGTGATAGGGCAAGAAAGGAAACAAGAAGTGCACAGATTAGGAAGGAAAAAATAAAACTATCTCTGTTTGCAGATGACATGATCATTTAGAAAATCTTAACGAATCCACAAAAAAACTCCTGGAACTAGTAAGCTTTTAGAGCAAATTTGCAGGATAGAAGGTTGATACATAATAGTCACTTTTCCATAAACATGCAACAAACAAGTGGAATTTGAAATTAAAAGCATAACACCATTTACATTAGTGCCAAATGAAATAAATATAAATTTAGCAAAATGTGTACAAGATCTGAATGAAGAAAACAACAGAACTAGTGAAAGAAGACATCAAAGAAGAACTAAATAAATGGAGAGATATTCCATATTCATGGATAGGATAACTTAATATGGTCAAGATGTCCTTTTGTCCCAATCTGATTTATGATTCAGCACAATCCCACTCAAAATCCCAGTAAGTTATGTTGCGGATGTTGAAAAACTGATTCTAAAATTTATACAGAAAAGGAAAAATCTAAGAATAGCCAAGACAGATGTGAACAAGAACAAAGTCAGAGGACTGACATTACCCAAGTTAAAGATTTACTGTAAAGCTACAGTAATCAAGATGGTGGTGTGGTATTGGCAAAAGAATAGGCAAATAGATCTATGGGACACAGAAGAGTACAGAACATGAAGAAGAAGAAACAGACCCACACAGATATAGTAAACTGACCTTCAATAAAGGATCAAAGGCCATACAACGGAGAAAAGATCATCTTTCCAACAAATGGTGTCAGAACAACTGGACGTCTACATGTGAAAAGAATGAAAGTTCACACAGATCTTCCAGCCCTCACAAAAATTACCTCAAAAGGGATCATAGGCTTCGAATGTAAAATGCAAAATCATTAAACTTGTAGAAGATGAGAAAAAAAATCTACATGGCCTTGGTAAGGCAGTAACTTTTTAGATACATCAAAGGCACAATTAATGAAATAGTTTATAAGCTGGATTTCATTAAAGTCAAAAGCATCTCTGTGAAAAACACCATCAAGAGAACAAGGAAGAAGACTGTGTATCCTGAGAGGGGCAGGGAATATATGAGAATTCTCTGTACTTTCTGCACAATTTTACTGTGAGCCTAAAATTGCTCTAAAAATAAAGTTATATAAATAAAGTGGATGGCAGTTTAGTTCATGTTCCAGTTATCTTTTGCTGCATATCAGACTACCTTAAATGTAGTGACTTAAAGTGATTATTTTAGTGAACACCATAATTCTTGAAATATTGGTAAAATCAGGACGGAAGCCAAAATTATCACTAGTGTATTCATGCAACAAAGGGATAATGGAATGTTTACGTGTGAACCAATAAACCATATAATGCCTACTTGATTTTACATCAAGTCTGTAGATATCAACTTAGTCATGCCCTGACTTTTCACAAAGTCACTTACAAGTACATTTTTATCAAAATATGTATTATATATATGCATATTTTATACATATATTATATATACATATATAATATACATATAATAAATATATACTTCTAGGTATTCCGGAATTCACCGAAAACAAATAGTATTTCAAAATTTTCAATCATATGTAGATTTATGACATCTGCATCAATTTATGACTGAATTATTATGTGGAATACCACTTATTATTTTCTGTGGCACTATTTCTCCTCAAAAAGGGGGGAAATCTACGAATGATGCCACAAAGCTGCCTCTTGGTAGTTGATTGATATTCATTATGGGAAACTCTATTCAGTTATACTTCCAAATTTTTTTTAAGTCAATAACTTCCTTCTTAGAATGTATTGATATCATAATCACTCCAAAAGACAGTGTGGGTGATTAAAAACAACCTATTCTTTTAGAACAATTTTAGATTTATAGAAAAATTGAAATCACACAGACAGTTCTTGCATACCACACACCCTTACTAAGGGTTATTTTATGTTAGTTTAGTGCAAATGAACTAATCCTAATATTGAGCAACCTATCTTCAGACGTCCTTGGTTCTTACCTAATGTGATTTTTCTGATCTAGCATCCCATTCAGGATGCCACTTTTTTTTTTTTTTTTTGTCATGACTTTTTCTTAGGCTCCTCATGACTGGGAATTTCTCAGGTTTGATGGCCTTGGCATTTTGAGGAATATGGATCATTTGTTTATAGATTGTCTTTCAAGTGTGATTTTTCTGGTGTTTTTTCCTTTTGATTATACTGGGTTATGGGTTCTTTAGTGGAAGATGAGACAGGTTCAGTGGTGTCCTCACCATGTCCTGTCAAGAGGACATTATATCCACATGGCTCATCACTGTTGGTGCTGCCCTTGGCCTCCTGGATGAAGGACGTGTGCCAGGTTTCCCCATTACGGAGTTCCTCCCCACTCCCCACCTCTTCCTTCCGTATTCTTCAGAGGGAAGTAATTACATGCAGCCAACATCTGAGGAATGCAGAATTAGACTCCACCTCCTTGAGGGCTGAGTATTTACATAAATGATTTTAAACTGTTCTGCACAGATTTGTCTATTTTCCCACATTTGTTTATTTATTCAATTATTTACTTCTATCAGTGTGAGTCATGGACATTTATTTTATACTTTGACTTAGAATCCACTCCTACTTTATTTATTTTGTTGATCAACTTATTTGGGTCCGAGCCATTAGGAAATTCCTTCTTTGACTCCCGCATCCCTTTGACATGTCACAATACCTGTGTGATAATATTACCCCATTACCACCCTTGCAATAAGAGGCCTTGGATATGAGCTTGGACCATAAACTATAGGCATCGTATGATCTTCAGCACCACAGATAAAATACGAAGAATTAGAACTAAGCCCAAATACTTTGCCTAACAAAGAATGTTCCTTGCTATTCCAAACTATTATCACCTGATTGTAATCTTTGAAATAGTTATCTCGGGGATCCCTGGATGGCCTAGCGGTTTAGTGCCCACCTTCATCCCAGGGCGTGGTCCTGGAGTCCCGGGATTGAGTCCCATGTCGGGCTCTCTGCAAGGAGTCTGCTTCTCCCTCTGCCTGTGTCTCCGCATCTCTCTCTCTGTGTGTGTCTCTCATGAATAAATAAATAAAATCTTAAAAAAATAGTTATCTCTATAAAAATTAATCAATATTAAATGATTACATTAATTTTATGTTATTTATGTATCTTCAAATGTACATATTAACATATAATATCTTGATATCTGATAGAGCCAATCCTCCTTATTTTGCATTTTAAGGAATATCTTGACTGTTCTCGAACTTCTGTCTTACTAATTCTAAAATAGGTCTGGTTCTTCTAAGTGTGCCTTCATATTTTTATCATAGTTGAATTGAATTTATAGGTCAGTTTTGGGGGGAAAATGATTTCTTGATTACATTAAATTTTATCCTTGAGTGAGATACATCTCTGTCACAGGGCACACAGATTTTGAAAGAGAGATTTATGTGCCAGAAGTCCGTGGGACGTGCTGTCAAGATCAAAACCGTGGTGGGCGTGAGGAAGCAGTGGTAGATACAGGGGGATAGTGAGCCGTAATGTCATCACTGCAGAAGCCTCAGGGGATCCTCCAGGGGTTTCTGGAGTTAGGGAGGCTGTGCAGGGGGCAAGGGCCCCAGGTTTGGCCACTGACACCATGCAGACAGTGGACACTGGCCATCACATGGCCTAAGGAGCTTCACCCTGGGCAGAGTGGCCCTCTTAGGTCAAGGGACATAGCTGAAGGATATTGGCTGCATCACTCTCAGTAGCTAAGGAAGTGGATGCTTCAGCCCCGAGGAAGGGCATTTAGGCAGTGTTCTAGAGCATCTATTACAGCGTGTGCCCTGAGCGGACAAGATGCATTTGTTTCCTGCAAATCCTGGAAACAGAGCCTCCCCCCCAGATTCTGTTTGTCCTCTTATCCTGGCAGAACAGGGCAGGAAAGTGGTCAGTGTAATGAAGGAAGTGAAAGACCATTGAAACTGCTCTGGACAAGCCTGACACTCATCATCTGCTTTCACCGCCCATGCGAGGCCTCCCTCACTCCTGCTGAGCATGCAGGCATGCCCAGGTGACTTCTCTGTCAGGCCAATCAGACCCGCAGGCTGGGAGAGTCTGAGCCAAGTGTCCCCTTGCTCTTCTCAGTTCGTGGCTACCACACTTGCTCGTGTCTCGAGAAATCCGGGCAAGGTGGTGGGAAGAGATGCCCAAGTGGCAGTCCTATGTTACCCTGCCTCCTTTTTGATGGAAGCCCTGCCTCCCCCGAATGCACCTTGCATGATGAACGCTTGGTACAAGGAGCTTACAGTGAGCAAGCCACAGCCATAGTTTGACATTTCGTGGGGGTGCTCCCAGTGTCTCCTGGAAGTGTTTCCCGTATACTGTGGAGGCGTCTAGTAAGGGGGCCACACTTTATAAAGCCTAAATAAGGTGGAAGAGGAAAAAGGATTTCTCCAGGCAGGTCACTGGGAGTGACAGAAAGTGAAAATGAGTCTTGCTTTACAATTCAGTCCCAGGCCCATGCGTCCTAACTAGCAGACTTGCAGTGCCGAGTGATGATCATTGATTTAGAGACCCATCCATAAAGGTACATCCTCCAAGCTGACACCTCAGCTGCACCTTTAGTAAGTAAGCACGTTGCTCTGCCGGTTGGCAGCTTCAGGTTGATGAGGCGTTGAGAAGAATGGTGGCTCTCAGGACACACGGCGTAGCTCTTTGGCTGTAAGTCTACGTCTTGGTCCCGTGCCGTGTTATGTGGGATCCTGTTTCATTGGAGAGACAGTCTCAAAATCCTTAGCCACTGTGGTAAGAAAAGTAGTTTGTAGGAAGGAGAGATAAACTGATACCTAGAATATGGGTCTGCCCCTGTCAACATAATTGACTGTCCTTGCCGAGGAGAATGGTGTCTACAGAAGTCGATTTGCTACCAACTGCCTGGTTGGTCTTGAGGAAGAATGTTGCCGCATGAGGCTCACATTTGAGCTCCATGGATGGTATGTTGAACAGATACCTGCAGGAGAGACTAGATCGGGACTCAGCAAATGGGCCTCCCTGCTCTGAATCCATGAATAGCCTCCACTCCTGTGGCCATAGGCGGCCTCTTCATGCACGGGTTGTGCCAGTACCAAGGTACTAGTGGTAGTAGATGGCTGATGTCTCCTAGCCACCTCATTTTGTCTCCCCAATTAGTCCTTCCTCCATCCATCGGGGATCTGCTCTGACTGCCATTAGCGTAGAACCTGCAAAAAGCAAAAACAAAACCAGAAAATAACCTTCCTATTTTACGCTCACCTCTACAGATTCATCCTCATGCTTTGTTCTCCATCTTCCAAATATTCTCCTTCTAAGCATCTGAACAACCAAGTCCTTGACCAGTCATGCACCGGGTGTCATCTGAGGCTAGTCCTCTTCGCCAAGTGGATAAGTGTGCAGACAGCCTGCGGAAGTGCCTATTGGAAGTGATGTCTTTAGGGGCTACCGCGAGTGAGGCTGTAGAGCAGCCACAGGCCTCGTGCCCAGGTGCGAAGCCAGCCTGTCTATGAAGTTTGACATCTCTCCCTTCCATCAGTTGGTAATGAAAAACCTCCCATATGGCCATGGGGGGGGGGTAGGGGTGGGAGGAGGGGGGCTGGTGTAATAGCGATGGATGACATTAGAGTCTCGGTGAATTGCTTGGACGTGAACATTCACCTAAGATACTGTAAGTTTGCCAACTCATATGGCCATGTGGACTGTTTACACGACAGCCTGGACTTGCAGCCCAACTTGTTTCTGTCCTGGACCCCATTCACAACTGGCAGCATTTTTTTTTTAAATTTAAAGATTTTATTCATTCATGAGAGACACAGAAAGAGAGGCAGAGACACAGACAGAGGGAGAAGCAGACTCCACGCAGGAAGCCGGATGTGGGACGACTTGATCCTGGGACTCCAGGATCATGCACTGAGCTGAAGGCAGATGCCCAACCGCTGAGCCACCCAGGCATCCCAGCTTTTTTTTTTTTTTTTTTTTTAGTAATCACATTGCATAAGAATCAGATTAATATTCCATTAATATGCTTCCTGATGTGGGAGTTTTGAGATGCGACATTCGGCCCTTTCCCTTGCAGAGGGGGTACTAGAGTGCCCTGAACTGCTGCCCTTGTGACTATGGCACCCACACGATGGCACCAGGAATCCTCATAAGGCCTATCTCCCAGCCTTTGAAGTGCGTGTCTAGCTCAGGCCTCCCGTGTATTAGCACCTGGCCTACCCGGCTTGTTTGACATGATGCTGTACTTCCAGTGAGCCAGGTACGACATTCTGTTGCATGGCCCAGTCGCCCATGACTCCTCTGCCTCTATTGTCACACAAGTTGCAGAGATAACAAAGGCCTAAGAAAGGACCAGAGGTGTATATTTTCATCTATCCCCTGTGATCCGAGACACTCTGTTTCCAGTTTGAATTTGTGATAGGGACAGAAAGGGATGCATTTGTTGGATCCGTGGCCACTTTGCATGTGCATGAGGCAGTCTTCACATATTTTAGCAAAGTTGATGCATAAAAGCTATAGAGGTTACTAATAGGATGAGTTTGAAAAAGGCACTGTGATCCTTTAGGATGTGATTTGTGTAGGGACGAAATGAGTGTGTTGAATAAGAAAACGATGAGGCTTACCCGCTCCTCCATTCTGTGGGTTTTTAAGTATAAGCTGACTTTTGTAGTTCTTTCTAGAATAGGATTTTTTTTCTTTACTCTCTTGGCTCCAGAGACTTCCACTTGACCTTCTTCATGACCGTATTATTTCTGATCCCACAGATCAAGGAACCAGACAGCAAGCTATTGTGACCATTATGGGATTGGCTTCCTCAGGCACCTGATGATATAATCTCCATTTATTTTAGCTGGATAGACCAAAAACACCCACTTTGGCTGGCTATCTATCCATCTCGCCCATAAACATGTCACGTTCCTCATCTCCAGGGCTCCATGTGGGTCAAATGTGCCCAATTCCTAGTCTAACCTTGCCACTTATAATGATCGTTGAAACTGACTTCCCCATAATGCTCAAATGTTGCCACCTGGCCTCTATTATTTCTTGAATTTATCCTCCTTTTAGTCAATCAGGCAGGCAGTTTCCGGAATTTCATCTCCTAATCTTAGTCTTGACCTAGAAAAGACAAGGCACCGTGGAGCTTGTCAGTAATGCAGGTGCCTCTTCTGTAAACCATTCCTTGTTGCCATGGTGAACATGCAGGTGACCCACTCCCGTGGATGACCACCATCCATACGTGGCATTTCTGTTCTAGCATGTCCTTAATTGTGGGGTTTTCTTTAAATCCCTTCTTCCACTGTCTGCTGTGGCATCTCTAGTGTCTCTACTTGATAGGGCTCGTTGCTTTCTCCGAGCTTCGAGGCAACAAGGATGTCATGGCGGCCTTTCAGTGCTGTACCATTTCCCCATCCTGCTCCTTTAGCTCCAGCTCCTTCCGTTCCTGGTTTCCATCTCTGTCTCCCTGTGACTAACTCTCACTGGATTTCTCATGGCTCTCCTGTAGTGTACAGTTCTGTCTCGTGCGGTGTTTGACGTAGTGGTGCAACTCTTTGCCAAGCTTTGTTGTATTTCAAACATTTAATTTTTATTTTTAGATGTTCATCTTCTTCATATCTACCTATTATTTTTAATATATTTTATGTGTTGGTGATATTCCATCTTTTATTTACTACAAACATTTTATTCTCTTTAAATATTTTTATGTTTTATGTGAGGTAATATCATCTGCTACATCCGGGAGGCTCTCACCCGGTTGCCATCTGCTGACCCTCATGGTATTTTGTTTCCTTGTAACTTGGAATGAGTTTTATTGCAACTTCATATTTAGTTAACTGAAATCTATGGGATCCCAGGAGCCTAATTTGAGGACACTTTCTTCTACAGATCACTTAAACGTGCTTCAGGGGGTTTTGTGTTTGCAAGGTGTCAGGGATTCAATCAGCCCTCTAGGGTTTGTCCTGTCAGGTCACAATCTCAGCTAAGTTCTCCCTTTTGTAGCCTCCATGAGGTTCCCCGTCCTGATGACAGCAGGGATAGATGTGATGGCCTTGAGGCCAACACTGCATTCTTAGCCTGATGGGCGCTCATGGCCGGGCTCTGTGTGCTCCTTCCTGTGGGTCGGCGGAAGCTGGGGCTCTCAGAGACTATCGTGAAACCAAAAATACCTAGAAATTGCGTTTCTTCCAGGAATTGTGTGTTTTGTCCTAGGAAGGCCATCGGAATATCTCGTCTGTAATTTTTCCAGGAGTAAAGCTCATTAAGTTTTTTTAAAATTCTTTTTATTTGTATTGATTCGGTAGATGAAAAACTATTTCATGTCGATTAATTGACATCATCTCACCTCTAGTGAGGTTGCATCTTGCCGTATATTTATTGTCCCTTATCACTTTACCTGTGTCCCCTTCTCCTTCCGAGTTATCTTTCTCTTTGCCTCATCAACTTCTGAATACCTTTTGTATATTTACAACATGACTTTCTCTTCTCTAAACCATTATTTGTTTATTGCTCTTCTCTATGGAACCCTTTGCAGAAGAAAACCCAGGTAGTCACATAGGTATTCAGACAGTGGAAAACAAGGCATGCTTTCCCTCTGAGCTGAAGCCCCAGTGGGCTGTCCACTCTCCTGACTGCCCCTAGCTGCTCTGTCCTGACCCCCCCCCACATGCACTGACCCAAGGGTAGGACCATCTTTTTCCCAAGGACACCCTGCAATGTTTCCCTGCAGATCTTTTACTTCCCTATTCCCAAGATCCTCATTTAACCATGGAATGAAATAGCCATGTCTAGTTTTTTGAAATCTATTGCTAATGCCCTGGGTCTTTCAGAGCTTTGACTTTTTAAAATACAGGAGCAAAGTCTTAGCTTGATTGATTTCTATATTTGATTCTTTCATCCTATTCTTAGAGCAGTAGAGAGAGCATGTCAGTGCTATTTCCTGAACAGGGGAAAGTACCATGGTGTACCATGGAGGATGCAGATGGGGAAGACATGCCAAAGTCCATCAAAATACGAGTACAAGAAAAGTAAATAATCAAACAAATACCATATAATGCAATATAGTATCAGTGTTTCACATGAATGATTACAAAATAGAAACCATTCCTACCTAATATGATCACTAACCACATCAGTATAGGAAAAGAATGATAAAATATAGTGGCGAAGCTAAAAGACCTAAGAGCAACCTTTGTAGCAAATGAAGACTTAGCAAGCCATTAAAAGGAAAAACAAGGCAAATATCTTACTATTAGCATTGATATTTAACATTGCTTAGAAAGTTCTAGATAACATAATGAAAATAAAATATAAATATTGGGAAAAAGAGACAAATATATCTCCACATTTACATATTTACTAACATTTGAAAAGACTGTTTTGATTCATGGCTGACAATTTAGTAAGAAATAACGAAATGTTCAAAATTAAAAAAAAAAAGAAATGTTCAAAATTGAAATATGTGTAAAATAAAAAGTTATATTTAAGAGAATAATACCTCCCCAAAACTAATTCAAAATATTTTAGATGACTTGAATTTATTTTCATATAAATTTGCTCCTTGCAAGTTATGTTATAAAGCCATTGATGAATAAAAGTAAATTGATAGAGTTAAAAAAAATGGCTAGGGATCCCTGGGTTGCTCAGTGGTTTGGCACCTGCCTTTGGACCAGGGCTTAATCCTGGGGTCCTGGGATCGAGTCCCATTGTCGGGCTCCCTGCATGGAGCTTGCTTCTCCCCCTGCCTGTGTCTCTGACTCTCTCTCTCTCTCTCTCTCTCTCTCTCTCTCTCTGTGTCTCTCAGGAATAAATAAATAAAATCTTTTAAGAAAATGACTAAATGCTTCCCCTTTGCATCTCACCACACGCAAATAAATGTATGTTCCTCTTTTGTGAAGCTTCCTACTTCCCAAATTTGCAGATATTATCCTCCTTATACCTTCTAAAATTCTCCTATTGCATATCCATCCTACCTTAATGCTCCTGCTTTATAAAGGCCAAAAAAAGGCCTCTATAAAGGCCAACTAAGTGTCTTCCCTTGTCCTTCCATCTCTCCACCATACCCTTGTGCACTCTCATGAGCTGGGCACCCTCCTTCCTGTGAGAACACTTGCATACCCATCAAGACCTCTTCCAAGAACTCTAGACTCACACACACACATATCCCTAAGTCAGTCAGTCAAAATGGAAAATCACTAGAAATTGGCAACTCATTCCAGAAAAACCAGCAGCAAGCTTTGTTGGATCTGATGACTTACAAAACATTCCTCTAAAAATGAATGAATGAATGAATGAATGAATGAATGAAAGCATGAATGCCAAGTGTCTTACCACCTCTTTTGTGGTTTAATATCATTTGGAAGTTTCTAAATAATAAAAAAAGTAGAAGTAGAACACAGAAGTAGGACGCCTGGAGGACATCCCGCAGGATCTCCTGTGCCAGGAGCATCCCAAAGTCACCATGCCCAGCACTAAATATGCCCCCTCCCCCCCCACTCCGACCCCCCCCCCATTGTTGTGACTGCCCTCCTTCGGATGCACCTATCCCCCTCACCAAGGTGTACAACAGTGAGACCATCTCTCAGCTCCTCCACTTTCATATTCTTTTCGCTCTGGGCCTGTGGTCTTACAAAATCCCTGCTCCTCTCACCATCCCCGGACATTGCCCTCTTGCAGATTTTCTGTGCCACATGGATGCACAAAGAAGCTTGTCCGTTCTTTAACAAGACTCAAATGGCCAAGCCGTTCTAAACACTGTCGCCACATTCATCTTTCTGGAGTCACTTAGTAGGATCAGCCTTAACAGAAACAAACTAGAACCTCAGCCGAATTCCTGTCACCTCCTGAAAACCCACCCACCCACATCGGCCGGACTCCGTAGATGCACTTTGGGGCCCGCACGACCTTCTAGGTGACACTGAGCTTCCGTGAGCTTCTCCATAAGTTCCTGTCATCTCTGGCCTCTGAAGTTTCCAAGTGCCCTCCAACACTGATGCTTTTCTTCTTCATCATCACACAGTCAAATGTGTCCATTTTTTTAAGGTACAGCCTAGATGCCATCTCCTTAATGAAATACTCCAGCCACAAATCATCTCTCTGTGAACATCTCTCTACTCCTATGGCATTTATTTTCATCTATTTTATACCATGGTGATTTTCACCAATATTTCTCTGCCTTACTTGAACATAAGACTTGGAGTCAGAGCCATGACTTGAGCTTTTAAAAATTTTTTTTAACCCCTGAGTATTAAATAAAGTGCTTTTCACAGAGGATGAACACTTATTTTTTTAAAATGAATATTTTATATGAAATTGACCAATTGTGATTAAATTCACCAATTGGCTAAATTTCTATAAAACAGAATTTGTAGAAATAGCCTTAAGTGCTTATGGTTTTAAGGAAACACTTCTTTCTGGCTTATGCTTGAGCCTTTAGCTGACAATTTTATTGCTCCTGTTAGTTCAAAATCCATTAGGAACTAAAAAGCACCTCTGGAAGCTTTTGAAGAGAGACATTTTCTCTCTGGCCCTTGTGAGATTTGCTTCTTAAGGCTCAGTACAGCACTTCAGGCTTTTAGAACAAAGAACAAAGGGCATAGAAGTCCTGGGGGAAATGTCCTGAAGGAGATGTCCAGGGGGAGATGTCCTGGAGGAGATGTCCTGGGGGGAATGTCCTGCAGGAGATATCCAGGGGGAGATGTCCTGGGGGAGATGTCCTGTGGGAGATATCCAGGGGGAGATGTCCTGGGGGAGATGTCCTGTGGGGATGTCCAGGGGGAGATGTCCTGGGGGAGATGTCCTGGAGGAGATGTCCTGGGGGGAATGTCCTGCAGGAGATATCCAGGGGGAGATATCCTGGGGGAGATGTCCTGCGGGAGATATCCAGGGGGAGATGTCCTGAGAGAGATGTCCTGGGGGAGATGTCCTGTGGGGATGTCCAGGGGGAGATGTCCTGGGGGAGATGTCCTGCGGGAGATATCCAGGGGGAGATGTCCTGGGGGAGATGTCCTGTGGGGATGTCCAGGGGGAGATGTCCTGGGGGAGATGTCCTGCGGGAGATATCCAGGGGGAGATGTCCTGGGGGAGATGTCCTGTGGGGATGTCCAGGGGGAGATGTCCTGAGAGAGATGTCCTGGGGGAGATGTCCTGTGGGGATGTCCAGGGGGAGATGTCCGGGGGGAGATATCCTGGGGGAGATGTCCTGGGGGAGATGTCCTGGGGGAGATGTCCAGGGGGAGATGTCCCGTGGGGATGTCCAGGGGGAGATGTCCAAGGGGAGATGTCCAGGGGAAGATGTCCTGGGGGAGATGTCCTGGGAGAGATGTCCTGGGGGAGATGTCCAGGGGGAGATATCCTGGGGGAGATGTCCAGGGGGAGATGTCCTGGGGGAGATGTCCTGGGGGAGATGTCCAGGGGGAGATGTCCTGTGGGGATGTCCAGGGGGAGATGTCCAAGGGGAGATGTCCAGGGGAAGATGTCCTGGGGGAGATGTCCTGGGAGAGATGTCCTGAGGTAGGTGTCCTGTGGGAGATGTCCTGGGGGAGATGTAGTGAGGGAGATGTCCAGGGGAAGATGTCCTGGGGGAGATGTCCTGGGAGAGATGTCCCGTGGGGATGTCCAGGGGGAGATGTCTAAGGGGAGATGTCCAGGGGAAGATGTCCTGGGGGAGATGTCCTGGGAGAGATGTCCTGAGGTAGGTGTCCTGGGGGAGATGTACTGAGGGAGATGTCCAGGGGGAGATGTCCTGGGGGAGTTGTCCTGAGGGAGATGTCCAGGAGGATATGTCCTGTGGGAGATGTCCTGGGGGAGATGTCCAGGGGGAGATATCTTAGGGGAGATGTCCTGGGGGAGATGTCCCGGGGAAGATGTCCCAGGGAAGATGTCCAGAGGGCTCTCCTGGGGGGAATGTCCAGGGGACTCTGTCCCCTGATGCAGTCACATCCCTGAGTGGAGGTCCCTCTCCTCTGACCTGGGGGAGAGATTAGGAGGAGGGCACCCCCCACTTCTACTAGAAGAGGAGGTCCTCTCCTATGAGGGAAACCCATGGAAGGAACATAAATAGAGGGTTGCCCTTGACCCAAGGAGATATATATTGGCCTTAGTGTATATGGAGGTAAATTTCTTCAATGTAGGTGTTTTTTTTTTTTTCTAAAAATAACTTCATTTTTTATCTTTGAGTTCAGAGTACCCGGACACTAAATGGAGCTCATGTAAAACTCATAATAAATAAGAGGATGAGGTAGGAATTAATTTCCTCATTTAGTAAATGAAAACTTTGACAACGAGGAATCCTCAGCTAGCAGTAATGTAGTTGGTGTTGTTCTTCTCGTCAAGGGGTCATATGTTTGTAGCTTCGGTAAATGTGCTGGAATTTTCCAGAGAAACCGAGTCAGCATGTCACAGTATATCTACCGTAGCCTCACAAAGCTGACCTATAACTCATGTCACTGCAACCGTACAACCTACAGCCCAGGCTGCAAACTTCTGAGAAAAGAGGCGTTATTACTAATTATGCCAAGACCTTAGGCACAAATTATAAACTTCTTGGGCAAATCAGAGCTATTAGTCATCCTCCTCGCAGCTAAAAATGGGACTCCCAAGTCATCCCCTTGTCACTGTGCACATTCTAATTATATCTCAAAACTCTGGTATATTTATTTTATTATGTTCCAGCTGAACAAAGCAATCTCTGCTTTACTTTTTTTTTCTCGTTTTGTACCTAGGGTGAGTTAGTAGACATTACTTTGAATTGTATTTCTCAGGGAGTCAAATGATGGGAATATTATCATTTTTTGTAACTGTCAAAATTCACCTGTTGTAAGAGGTAGTCCTAGGACCGTCCAATACCACGCTGTTTCCAAGAATCTTTCTACTTCACTTGAAAGATCCTGTGCGGTTTTTTGACATATGCTAGTATTTTTAGTGTCTTCTGGAAAAAAATTACGGGTTTTGTGATTTTCTTGAAGAAAAAATTCAGATTTGGAAACTGAAGGAAGCGGGTGTGGGCTGGAGGGTACGAAACAGAGGTGGGGAGGGCGAACAAAGCAGGATTTGCTGAAAGACGGTCATCATTAAAGGCATTTAGGAGTGACCATCTTGTAGAATGTTTGCCAACGGTCAACTTCTGGTTTTGTTTTTCTGCAGACCTCTTGACAGGACAAGGCTACACCGAGCAAAACCAAACAGCATCATGGTTACGGGTATGAGCGGGGAGTCACAGCCTCCCAGGTCATGTCCCATGGCGGATGGTGTGGGTTGCCCCCTTCCTCATAAGGGAAGTGACTTGGAGGTGGCTGTGTAGTTTATAAATCACTGATTTTCTGACCCCCGAAGAATTTGATCGTCCTCCAAGAAAGGCCTGTGTGTACACTACTGCAAGTAGCTGTACCAGGACCTAGATGACCCCTCCTTTGAAGAGTATTTTAAGAAATTCCTCATCTCTGGGCACAGCATTCAACAATCTCCATATGGTCCCCAGGGGGCTGGCTCTCTTTATGGCCTGTGATGGCTCAGCAGGTGCTCCGTAGAACACGTTCAACCAGTTCCAGGGAAAATCCACGTACGTTAGAGTAGATGCACGTGACCCATGTGCACCTCAGTTTACTTGACGTGATGTCTCCATTAGATGATGCGCCTCTCTCATTTTTGTTACGTAGAACTGAGCACCTTCCTAGAAAACTTCAATGGTCTCATTTTCAAGGTCACATGTAGTCAGTACAGTCCGATGTTTCCTTTCTTGACTAGGTTCCCCGGGTTCCTTGCATAGGGCCTATGACCCCACGAGCCCTAATATTTATGCAAAGATAGTTGTTACCGGTTGCTCAGATCTCTTCCAGAGCCTGGACACAATCAGAACCCTTGAGAACAGCAGTGAACTATGCCAACCCCCTACCTGTGAGCTCCCCGGCTTTCCACCCACATCCCAGTTTGCTTCACTCCTACCCAAGTTGTGCATTTCGAAGGCCTTCGACATGCTGTGATAATTGTTTGTAAAAATGTGTATTGTTAGGGAAGGAGTCTGAACCTTTAAAAAAAATGTTTTCTTTTCATGTTCTATCTATCCTGCTGAAATCCATCTTTGGTTATCCATGCTCTACTTCTCTGGGTGTTGAAGTTAGAGAAATTTGAAAATATCAAGCAGCGTAGAGTGGGACTGATATGGGAGAGCTTGGTTCTGGTCTCACCCCGTTGAAGAATGAATCTCGAGGACACAGGACAGTGAGTCAAGGGATAGAAGTTTATTAAGTAAAGATACAGAAAGAGCTCTCAGGAATGAGAGGGGTCCCCACAGGGTTGCCCCTGAGAGCTTGTAGGGCTGGTCTTCTATTGGAAGCCTAAGCAGGGAACCTAAATCCTTTTAACATCTCCATGGATAGCACCATTGAGTAGGGACTGGTGATAACATCTTTAATGTCTCACTTCGTTTTTAGAGTCAGATGGTTCTGTTGGTCACCTTAAGTCAGGGAGGTCTGGCTTGTTCCTTTATCTCTGGTTTCCTTACCCCCCAGCATTTTTTGGATATTCTTGAGCCCCCTACCTAGCCCTGCCTAGCCTCAGTTTGTCCCTAACTCAGTAGCAACAATGATGTGGCCGGAGGCCTGGGGTCTGTTTCCCTCTGTCCACTTGTAATTTTTGATAGATTAAATATTTCGCTTGAGCCCTATGGGCTTCCACCTGATTCACCTGCAATTTGTTATAATTTCTATTACTGGCCTTAAACTAGAGATCAAGAAGTCTTTGTCTCGTGGAGCTTCGCAGCTCCAGTATCTGATCTTAGTCTAAAACAGGGTTTTTGTACTAAAATAGAGGTGCTCCCGAAAGCCGGGAGCCCAAACAGTAGAGCACATGGGGAACCAATGGAGTAAAGCGCTCAGTGAGCAGCAAAATAACAACTCTCTCCATCAGGCGAAGAACTGTAAACAATCTCTGCTTCTTTTATTTATTTATTTATTTATTTATTTATTTATTTATTTATTTATTTATTTATTTTTGTCCCCCTCTCCCTGTCCTTCCAGCCCTGTCACTTCATTTCAGAGCTCTTTACTTAATAGTGGCTGCAGTGGGAAAGGATATATTTAAAAGTTTTCACAAAGATGTGTATGTTGAATTATTCAGATTTCAGATTCACTTTTTTGTCCCCCCCAAATCACATATTCTCTTGCATAAATAATACACTGAACAGCAAGTGAATTTTCAACTGTTTCAGACTTGGCTTTGAACAGTGCCTCGAATGATTGTGAAATGCAGGTCTCAGAGCTAAAGAGCCGTCTCCAGAGAGCTGTTCCTTCCAGATGACTGTGCTTGATTGAAGCTTGCAGCAGTTCTCCGGGATGTCAATACCTCGTGACTGGTGGCCTCTTGAAGTGTGGCGAGTTACGGGTATTGTTCCCCTAAAAGCAGCTGCTGGATGCAGCATTGAACAATGTTTGTTAGTATTTCAGGGGAAAATGTCAAATAATAAACGGATGTAGAAGAGGACCATAAGCCAGCCACCTAAACACCAGGGCTCACAGCCTGGCTCTGGAGAACCCGCAGCGCCAGGGTCAATAGACAGGAATTCAAGCCCTGGCCGTTCCAATAATTGCCCGTGTGGCTCTGGGCCTTTAATTTCCAACTCCTAGAAGATGCATTGATTGCAGAAGGCAGCAGCAAATTTCTCTTGTTTTCTTTCTCCATTCTAAAATTAATAGATACTCATTATTGAAAAATTGAAAAAAAGTACCAAAAAAGTCATAATAGCACAGCTCAGAGAAAATCAGTGTATTTAACATTATTGTATGTTTACTTTTACGTTTATTCATGCAAAAGCATGCCACCCCATTGCATATTTTACACTGTATACGGACGTACATAAGTTTTATGTGTTTGTCTGTATTTCCCATACCTATATTTTGCATATTATAAAATTGATTCGTATAGCAGCCCATCTTGGTTTTCATTTACTTATATCAAGAGCATATTCACATGTCACGAAAAAATGTCATTTTATGGTTTTGTTAATTACGTGGAAGGTATGATTTAACAGCTACTGATTATTATTTAGCTTCTGGTTTTTTCTTAATTGCAGAAGAAGATGGGTGTCCTTCCATATTAATGTTAGTGCAAATTATTCAATAGTAGGGAATTATTGGAAGGAAGGACTGCACTTGCTTAGAGTCACCGTTTGGGAAAAGATCAATTCTGTTGCTAAATGGTTATTTGCAAAAAGATTCAGAAGATACAGAAAGAGCTGAACAGGAGCAAATAGGAAGAGTGCCAAGAAGGATCTAGAGTTAGCTTTCAGCGAGACCAGCTGACCAGAGTGCTCTTATGTTGTCACAAAAGACCTTATTTTGTTACAAGGGACCTTATTTTGTTGCAGAAGGGGAAAATTGAAGAGGAAAACCAAATGGCTGTGGAAAGGAGTGTGTATTATCCAGGTGTGTTCACCAGACTGGTTCCTACAGGCCTTGGCAGGAGCGGTTTCTGGAAGGTCCAGTGGTAGGCGAACCGTTGCTGAGAAGTCATCGGGATGGTGTGCTTCAGAGACAAATCCGTTGCAGCGCTTCTGACTGCATCCTTCTGGGTGGAACTTGTAAGAAAACATGGCCTCTACCACCATAGGCCCTTTTTCTGGGTTTCCCTCTCATCTCTGGGGGTTGAAGTCTGCATTATCCAGATGCGTCACTAGGTGGGAGAAGAGGGCTTTGGCTAGATTCTCACGGTGGCATTTCACTTGTTTCCGCTGTGGGATCCATTCCCTTTGATTCCATTAGCATAATTTATTTGGCGAAATTCTAGGATAGCTTTTTGTACCCGCCAGCGATTTTTCTAGAGTAATCTGAGTTCTGTGTAGAGCATCCCTCCAGGGCGTGAGGCTACAGAAACTCGCAGAGCCTTCTTCCCCGTGATGTCAGGGTGGCCCTTGCTGTTGCAACTTGCCTGTCCGGCTGGCTGTCCTGGAGGCCTCCCCGGCCTGGCGGTCGGCCTGCGTCAGTCTTTACCATCTTTGGCCTGCAGTCCCTTGGGGGTGGCTCTCTGACACTGCCCTGAGCAGACAGGAGCTTGAGGAAGATCACAGCCAGTCCGATGACCCCAGCTGTGCCCCCAAGAGGTGGACAGATCTGCATTCCCGTGTGTCCACTTCCTTAGGCCGTTGAGTTCAGTCTTGTACACTCACCCCTTGACCATGAGATTGTGCTAAGAGGCGTCTATGCGCTGCCCACCTCCAGGCCCCGACGCCCCTCCTGCCTTGACATTCCCTGCAGTGCCTCCCATCAGATCTATCAAGTAATACCCACTCTCAATAGTTTTTTTTTTTTCTCCATGAAAATTTGTCCATTTTTTGTAGTTTGTGTTCCGTGGAAGGGCCCTTACCCCATCTGTCACAACCAAATCACTCTCACGGTTTGCAGATCTGCCTTTTATACGAGGTGGTGTTGTTTGTGATTACGTGTGTTTAGATCCAATTTAGTATTTAACAGTTGACAGAAAACAGTATCACGTAACCAATCATATGTATGCCCTTCCTTGTCTCATCAACTCTTTATTTCTAAGCTCTGTCTACACCCACGTGCATACCTTCCCCAACATTTTTGCTGATAGGTTTCACAGAAGCGTTTCGTGGTGTGCACCTGCTATGTTTATTTATCTCTCTGCCTGTCTCCCAGTTATGGAAAACTAAGTTGCCTCAGACGCTCTGCTATCACAAACAATGCTTTGATAACTATCTTTTTTAGCTGTACCTGTCTTAATATCTACTTCCGCAGAGTTTTTCTGAGATTTGCATCCGGGAGACAGATCACGGACTCACTGTGCATATGCAGCCTCAATTTCAGCAATCCTCTCCGAAATGCCTTTACAGGTGCATTTCTCTGATGTTTGCCTTTTTTGTGGTTGTCGAGTGGATTCTCTAATTAGACGACATGATTCAGTTTAATAGATGTGAATTATTTGTTGGCATAATCCCACAAGTTCCTTTTCTCTGGCTGTCGTTTGTCTGCTGACTCCGTCTCCTGTGCGCTGAGACTGAACTGAAATCCTTACAGATGATGTAGTGACATGCATCAACAGTTTGCTCTGTGCTTTGTGCTTCTTGTGTGTTCTTTCGGGAGACGTCTCTCTTTCGTTAAAAATTACATGCTCCAAGAGTTGTCTCCCCCTACTTTCTTGGGTTTTACTAATTTTCTGGCTTTAAATAGTTTATCACATATCGTGGTTTCCATCAGTCTGTAAAGCGATGCTGTTTATCCACGGCATCAGGTAAAAGAGGATAGTGTGATTTTTCCCTAACCCCATCTACTTTATCACTACATCATTCCCACACGGGTGGTAGGTGTTACCTTTATGGTGGATCAGATCTCTATATATCATCTGCCCGTCCCATCCTTCTGCTTTTTTTGTTCTTCAACCAATGTCATATGTCTACCAGACAATTTATTTGTTTTGAAATGAGTTTGAATGCTTAATGTCCTTTTAAACTGGGCTCTTTGTGGCTCTTTATACCTTCATAAATTGGCTTTATTGAGTTGATTTAAAAAAAAACTGGGATTTTTTTTCGTAGGCACGGCACTGAGTTTATAGATCATTTTGGGTGGGAGTAACATGTTTGCTGTATTCGATTTTTCCATCCAGATGAGAAGTGGGTCTGCTCATCATGTCTGTCTCTTCTGGCTTCTGGTTGGTCTGACTGAAGGCCACCGGCTGGGTGGCTCTAAAGAGTAGAAGTACTCTGCTCACATCTCTGGGGGCGGCAAGTCTGAGACCAGTGTGCCAGCTTGCTGGTTCACAGCTGCGCCTTGTGATTCTGTCCTTACTCAGGGGGATGTGTGCGGATCTCACTGGAGCCTCTTCTGTAGGGCATTTTTCACTCACGAGGGTTCTGGGCATGATAGAAGCACCTCCCGGGATCCCTGGGTGGCTCATGGGATCCCTGGGTGGCTCAGTGGTTTAGTGCCTGCCTTTGGCCCAGGGCATGATCCTGGAGTCCTGGGATCAGGTCTCACATCAGGATCCAATAAATTAAAAAAAAAAAATTTTTAAAAAGAAGCACCTCCCAAAGGCCTGGCCATGAACACTGTCACCTTTGGGGGTTAGGATGTGAACATACGAATGGGGGAAACGTGAACTTGCAGACCATAGTGCCCCTGAATATCACTTGAAATCAGTTTAAAGGTTCTCTGTTAACATTAGGAAGTCTCTAGATTTTTCAGCTGGATGAGCGAGGCTACTCCTTCAGGGTCCCGACTGTTCTGTCATAAAGATGTAAATGATATGCTGGCCTGCTTTTCCTGGAAATATCACACACTCGTAAAATACTATCATTTACCTAATCATTAAGGCGACTTCTACCGGTAGATTCTCTGATGCTGAATCATTCTTGTATTTCTGATATGAGACTAATTGGATCTCGGTGTCCTCTGCAGTTAGACTACACAGATGCTTTACCAGAATGTGAAAGTCCATTATCATGACATCGATTGGCTTATAATGTTCTTTTCAAGTCTCATAAAATGAATCAATCAGTTTTCTATCTCTTTGTTTACTCTGGAATATGATCTGTAATACAGAGATTCCATTTCATGAATGCTTGGAAAAAACCATCCTAGAAAAATTATCAGAATATTTGGTTAGAGGTAGGTGTTTTTCATTATTTCAAATTTTTAAAATATCATTGACCTGTTTTTAGGAGTTCCTAATTCTTCTTTAAGAACCATAGCATTTAATTCTGTTTCAGAAATTTATCCATTGGCCAAATATTACCAAATTTATTAGTATGTGACCAGTGATATTTTGTTTTCAATCTTTCAAATACAAAAATACTTTTGTATTTATTTATTTCTATATTTTATATTTTATTTTGATCAATTTTGATTGACAGGTTATTAATTATTAATTAATCTCTTCAAAGACCCAGCTCTGAGTTTTATTATTTCTCTTTATTGAATGTTATTTTCCTTTTTTGTTTTTCTTGTTATTTTTCATTATTTGTTGATTTGGACATTTGTCTGGTTGCTCTGGGGGGAAAAATGTAGCTCTTTATTCATATATTTTTTAAAACTTGCATTTATTTATTTATTTATTTATTTTTTAGTGATCTCTATGTCCAAACTGGGGCTTGAACTCATGACCCCAAATTCGAGAGTCACATGCTCTATCAACTGAGGCAGCCACGTGCCCCTCTTTATCCGTATTTTTAACAATTCATTTTCTGATAAATGTATACAAAAAAGTAAATTTGTATGGGATATATAATGTAAAATTCTGTTCCTCTGTTTCTAGATTTTAGCCTGTAGAGATTTTCCTCAATGATCAATTTTAATCATTTCATAATATCTGTAATGTATTGATTTTTAACCTAAGAGTCACTGATTAATATAATTTATAATTTCCATATATATATAAAGATTTCACTCATTTTATTATTTGAGAGAGAAGAGAGTGCAAGTGCATGAGCAGAGGGAGATGGGAGGGTAGGAGCAGAGGGAGATGGAGAAGCGGGCTCCCCACTGAGCAGGGAGCCCAAAATGGGACTCGATCCCAGGACCCTGAGATCATGACTAGAGCTGAAGGCAGAGGCTTAACTGACTGAGCTACCCAAGCACCCCTATAATTTCCAGATATGTTGAGGTTTACAAAATTGATGTTCTCATTTGTGGCTTTATTTTTAATAAAATGCATTTGGAGAATGCTTTCTACATAATGTTAATTAGAATTTAATGAGGTTTGGTTTTGAAATACTAGAGTCAATTTTTCTGAGTGTTCAAATGTGTTTGAAAAAAGCCTGTTCTTTGCACATTGCATGGTAAATTTTATATACGTCTCTTTGTTGAGCATATAATTTGTGTTACGTCATTATCCTCCAATTCTGAATGGAGCAGAGCTGAGTACAAGTCCCCAGAAAGAAATGAGTTTTTTTATTAAAGAAAAAAGAGAACTCTATTGGAAAAGAAGGAAGAACTTTATATTATACAATTTTTCCTTGAACAGAGCTACTATAGCTTAACTCCAAATACTTAAAAGTGAACTTGTAACGAGACAAAAATAATGGTCTTCATGTTATCACTGGCTTTGTGTGCAGCCTGACTACTTAGGCAGCAGAATCAGAAATGACATAACAGCCGTGCCATTTTAAATTTAAATAACCAGAATAAAATGTCAGAGAGAAGAGACTCTCACAGGAATTTCTACATTTAGGGAAAAAAGTGTTTAAGAGTCACTTTTCCTCTTTGCATTACTGTATGTTTATATAAGACACTCACAAATGACATTTAGGAGAAATGTTATAATTTTTTCCTTCTTCTATTATACTTTTCATATCTCCTGAATAACTTGAGAATTTTCAGGGTTTTAAATCAAGAAGATTCTGTGACAGCACAGTAATTAGGCAGCATCAATGTTTAGGCTGAATACTTTGAAATACCTCTTATTCCACTTCCCCCAAAATTGTGACTCATTCAGCGGAGTCAAGAATGTGAGCCTGACAATCACTGCTAGGAATCCAGAACGGGCATTCAGCAACAGTAATTTTTCTGTAGAAATATATTTGAGTGCACAAAAGTGATGTTATGTCAGAGGGAGGTTTGTGCTCAACTAAGATGGAAGAGGATGAAAACATGCACCCTCCAGAAAATAATGTGGTGTGGAAACATGGTGTCTGATTTCCCATGGAGAAAGTTCAACTATTTAGACAGAGTAAGGACACAGGAAGAATCAGAGGCAAAATCTCAGAGTATTTTTAGTAGTGGGGGAGGCTCAGATAATACAATTCATGTTTCCCCCATTGGCAGTGAAGAAATTTAAGAAAATGAGAAATCAAACTGAAGTGAGTCAATGAATATTTTAATTAAATAAAGTCTTTTAGAACTATATATATATATATTTTTTTCTTTAAAGAGACAAAGTGAGCAAGTAGGGAGGGGCAGAGAGAGAGAGAGAGAATCCCAAGCAGACTCCCCACTGAGCACAGAGCCTGACTTAGGGCTCAATCTTACAACCTGGAGATCATGACTTGAGCCAAAATCAAGAGTCTGACTTTAACCCACTGAACCACCTACACCCCCTATTAAGATTTTTTTTAAAATCTGAAATCATCTCATTATTTGTATTGATGTTTAAGATCCATGTGAGTTTATCCATTAATTACAAAAACCTGTACCACATACATAATTGTTATCAGCAACATTTTTTTTAAATATACAGATTCATAGAATGTATTTTATGCCTGTAAGGAGCTCACAGTCTAATACGGTAGGAGGTGACTTTATAACGGGTAGTTCTGTTCTGTGATGTTCTAGTTCTCCTCCTTTGAGGACAGAATAGAATTGTGCTATTCTAGTGACATGTGAATAGAAGTTGTTTCTGTCACTTCCAGGGGCAGCCTTTAACTCTCACATATATTTTACCATTTTTTTTTCTCTCCTATGATAGCCAGTGACACTCCAGATCAAGGGACCCCAACAGCCCAAGTCTAAATGAGGATATCATCAAGCATGCCCCCCTTCTGATGAAAGGAAAATCAAATTTCTTTAGTTCATCCCAACCAAAACAATGATAGTTACATTATTGACTACAATATGTACTTCTTTAGTCATTCAAAAAATACTAAGCATTCTAGTCAAAATACCATACTCCATGTACTAGGGAATAGGGAGACGAAGTTGAACTATATACAGTTCTTCTCTTGTAGTTTATGACTAGCTGATAAGGGTAGATATGTAAGTAAACCTTGAAATTGTAGGTTCTCTGTTAGCAGTAGGTATATGGTTTGCAAAGTGTTCAGCTCCACGTATTTCAAAGGAAATGATCTGGAAGCTGAGGTTTTTCTGAAGCCTGGGATGTGGGCAGGATTCCCCCACTGAATTTAATAGGAGAGAGCTATAGAGAACATGCCTCTAAAATGGCAGTGCAGAATAAGGCAGGTCCACCAATGAAGACAAGTCTTGTGAAGCCCCGTAGAAAAATCAGAAATCTGACAACAGTGGAGTGAATGACTGTAGAGTGAAATCAAAGTGAAAACAGGAAGGATATTCCAAGTCATGAGGAAATTCAGCTTGACCCTATGAGCCATGTGGATGCTTTAACAGATGTTAATCAGGAGGGTACTCGAGAAGCAGGATGAGACTGGTATTTCAGAAGGACCTCGACAATGTCAGTAAGGTTAGAATGCAATCCTGACAGCAAGAGGTTCAGGGAACTTCCCTGTGAATAACTTATCAAATAAGTAAGAATGGAAAATCAGAAGAGACAGAGAAACACAGAAGAGAGAGCATTAGAGATGGTGCTAAGGCACAACCATCACAAAAATGGTGGTCTGTTGTTCCTGAGCACTATTCTATTTCAGGAACTGTGTAACTTCTTGACAAGAATTGTTTTCTGCCATCATCCTCACCTGAGCTTCGGTGTTAGGCAACATCTATGAGGTGCAAAAAAATGAAGGAGCTGCCAAGATTATGTAGTTGGAATTGGAAGTTCTTGGTTAGGTACAAAAAAATCCGACTTCAGGCCACATTCTCACAACCACAAGTTTGTACATAATACCTCCCTCAGCACAAAAGGAGTTTGTGGTTGATTGAATAATAATATTACGTAGTAATTTTTCATAAAATATTCAGATAGTATGATAGTCCAGGAAAAAATACAGAGTGTTTTTTTAAAAAATACTTCATAATACAGATGGTAATTGAAATAGATCTTGACAAATGGCTAAGATTTTAATGAGTGAAATTGGTGACAAGTTTATTCTAGGTGTGACTAAATTATAAAGTGAAGAGTGAACAGGGAGTGTTTTCAGTGGATGGGGAAGGAGCTTTGTAGTAGGTTGAGAAGGAAAGTATCAATTTGCAAATAATTTTATACAAAAGCAAGTAATATTCAACAAACGTGCTCATTTCAGTTATGAAAAATGACTGGTAGGATATATGAAGATCAGATCATAAAGGCTTTAAAAGCTGATCTAATGAGGTAACTTTTGAAAATTTGACAAGAAAAACCGTATGTGCTATATTTTAGATTAATCTGAATTGTAAAGGAGAATGGTGGTTATAGGATCAATTAGAAGTTTACTCCTATAGTCGGACAAGCTGTCACTGGAGCCTAAAGAACAAGTGGTAATGAGTAAGAAAACAGAAGAATTAAGGACAATAGAACATACACATTTTCCTGGATGTGGGAGATACAAAAACCAGCCTAGTAATAAGATAAAGCTATAGTATTCCTGCTGACAGGATGGACTAGGAAAGAAAGAACGTCACTGTGCATTCCTACTCCAAATGCACAATTTGAATTTAGTCATGAGAACTGTCAAACACAATTGTAGTAATATTCTGTTAAATAACTGAGTTGTGCTCCTCAAAAATGCGGTCATAAAAGAAAGTTGGAGACACTTTCCCAGATTAAAGAATGAAGGGCCATGACAACTAAGCACTGTATCTGGGCTAGGTGGGCACTGACTCCAGAGTTTCTCTTTGTTTTCCTTTGTATAGGACCTGGGTGTGGCAACCAGTAAAATACACATACATGGTCTTAAGATTAGATAATATTATTGTGTCATTGTCATTTGTGGATTTGGATAAAAGTACTGTGGGTTTATAAGAGAATATCCTTTTTCTTATGATAGAGCTATTAATATATTTTATAATTAAATTATAAAATTTGAAAACATACACAGTATGATCTCTGACCAATTAATATAATTAAATTAGAAATAAACAAAATTAAATATAAGAACCTTAGGTAATTGAGAGTCAAGTTATATGCGTGTAGATGGTCACTAGTTTGAAAATATTTTGAACTAAATAATTAAAAAATGACATAAAAATGTTGGAGATGTTGGGATGCCTGGGTGGCTCAGCCGTTGGTTAAGCATCTGCCATTGGCTCAGGTCATGATCCTGGGGTCCTGGGATCAAGTTCCACATCGGGCTCCCTGCTTCTCCCTCTGCCTGTGTCTTTGCTTCTCTCTTTGTGTATCTCATGAATAAATAAACAAAATCTTAAAAAAAAAAAACTGTTGGCGATACTGATAATATGTAAAGGAAACTTTTTAAAGATAAATTCTATTAGAAAAGAATAAAAGTCTAGAGCTAATTAACTAAACTTCTATATAGAGGCTCAAAGTAAAATGAACAGATTAAAGCCAAATTAGTAGAAGAAGGAAATAAAAAGTTGATACACTAAATAACAGATTAACAATAGAGAAAACCAAAGCCAAATATTTTTATTATTAAAGAAAATTAATAAAATCCCAGAAACGCTGACCAAAAACATAAGGTATGACACACAAATTGTCAGTGTCAGTAATAGAATGGGACATCACTGCAGATCACAGAGATATGAAAAGGATCATAAAAGAGTGCAAACTTTATGCTGGTTCATTCAAACTTAAATGCAATGGACACTTTTTTTTTTAATATATAACTTACAAGACCAAGATGCTATGGAAAATTGAAATAACCCCATATGTTAAGGTTGTGAATCTGTTGTCAAAGTCTTTCTATAAGGAAAGCTCCAAGACCAGATGGTTTTATTGGCAAATTTTATTAAATATTTAAGATAAGAAGCATTGCCAATACTGCACAAGGTCAGAAAACAGAGGAAGTAGCGTACTTCCCATCTAGGGAAGTATCTACACATGTGTCACTTAAATCTCAATTACCTGAGGCTCTATCAGGACAATGATACCAAAACCTGACCGAATCAATAAAAAAAGGGTGCTCCAGCACAATGTGTCTCATGAACATGAAGGCAAAAATATATTCCTCAAAATTGCAAATCGCATCCAGCAATCTGTAAAAAAGGAGAGTAGAGGTTGTGATCACTATGAAATCCCAGCTGACTTTTATATAGAAATTAATAAGCTGATCCTACAAATCTAAGCAGAGAAACAAGGGATCTAGAATAATCAAAACAACCTTGAAAGGAAGATGAAAATTGGCAGATGACTCATTCTTCCCAAATTCAAAACTTACAGAAAAGCTATGGGAATCAAAACAGTGAGGCGTGTGCATAAGGATAGTCCTGTAGGTCAAGGCAGTAGAGCTGAGAGTCTCTGGGTAATTGTGCATCAGGAGGAATCATTAGAGCTGTTTGCATAGAACACTGGCATCAAGAGAGGCTGTGTTGATTCTTGGGACCCCTAGGAGGCTCAGTGGTTGAGCATCTGCCTATGGCTCAGGGCGTGACCCCGGGGTCCTGGGCTCGAGTCCCACATCGGGCTCCCCACAGGGAGCCTGCTTCTCCCTCTGCTGATGTCCCTGCCCCCCCCCCTCTCTGTCTCTCATGAATAAATAAATAAATAAAATCTTTAAAAAAAAGTCACTGATTCCTTGTGATTTGAGGCATACAGCTAATTCTTCCTTCAAGATTTCAGAACCTGAGATTTATCAGTGAATGCCACGTGACTCATGTTGGGTATTCCAGCCTGAGTCACAGCAAGGATGACTCGTAGACCCAGAATTGGCCACTAGGGCATGATTGCCAGGTACACGTCAAGAATACCAGTGTGTCAGGATCCAGGGTAATACCTGCCATAGTTCTGAGAGGAGCAAGGAGCGACTTGACAGTATTTTCCAAGTCCAATAGAAATCTAGAAGAACTGTTCATCAGTGAACAGAAATCTCCGTATTTTGTACACGTATGGTTTTACAGCCATTCTATAATGTTCAGCAGGATGTAAACGTTATGAGTTCAAACTGGTAAACCTCACAGTACAGTATTTGAAATGTGATTTCAAGAATAACCACAAAATCCTACTGTTCTGGGGAAAAGTAATCAAGGAAACACAGAGTCAAGTTCCAGGGTCAGACTTGAAATTGTGCCTGATGCCATCAGTAGGTGGGAAGCCAGAGGCCATGACTGTGAGGGAAGGCAGGTCAACCCATTTACCACAGGATGGTGGGCTTGAGCAAAGTGCCCTGCAGCTTCGAAGTCCAGGAAGAGCAAGGAAGAAAGGCCCAAATTGATAAGCACAAGCACTGACCTTCAAGGGGCAGAAGTATTTATCTTTTTTCTAATGTTAATTTGCCCAAAATCCCTAATCTCAGCCCCTTCTTCTCTTCATCCTATAGGCAAACCCATCAGCACTGGCACTGGGTCTTGTTGCAATGGGACATGGCAATTCCATTCTTCAGTATGTGGAGGATAACATGGACGTGTATGGTCTGACCTGAGCTGCTAATGGCACCGCAGCTCCTCAGATGGACATCTGTCCTGAAATTTATAGGAAAACAGCCTGAGAAATGCAGTATTAGCTTCTGCAGCATTTTTTGTACTTAAAAAAAATTTCTGATATTAATTTCTTCATTTCAGAAATGCTACCCTTAGTGAACCCAATAATAAGTAGTACTGAGAACCTCCAGACGATGAATATAAGATGGTCTTAGAGGAGGAAAAAGAATGACTCTTGAATTATTGAAACCACCTCAAGGAATTTGCAGTCTTAGAACTGAGACAGATCTTTCATGAAGCAAGAAGGAGTTTACTTTCTTGGCACAGTCGTTTCACATATTTTATGTAACTGCCATCATCCAAAGCAAGCCTGGGTGCAAATCCCAATGATAGGACAGTGGTTGTCTCTTAACCTTTCCAAGCCTCCATGTGTCCCATGGAGGTATTATGAGGCTCAGAACAGTTTAGACATGTAAAATAACATGATTTATAGAGCTTCGTGTTCCTAGAGGCTCTAGCATCACGTAGGCCTGCTGGTGGTGAACCCCCCGTTACAGTCCTACTAGCCTCATGCCCTAAACAATTACTGAATCTTTTAAAAGTTTCAGTTTCTTTGTAAAGTGACGTTGACAATGTACCAAATCCATTAGGTTGTTGCGAGGTCACAATGCTATCAGAATGTCAGCAGAGTATAAGGCATGATTATCCTGCATCCTGCACAGCGTTGGTGATACCCAGCCTGACCCCAAGATATCTGTCTGTCTGTCCCTCCTTCGGCTATCTTCTGCACAATGACCTTCCACTGCAGGCTTTTTCTCATTGCTGGTTGTCGTGTCAGAAATTTTCACTGACTCCTTTCTGCCCAGCGGGTGAGGTCTGAGACACAACTTCCTGCTTCTTCAGTTGTGTTAGGACCAGCCTCATTCAGATGCCCACTCTACCATGGATTAACTACTGAAACCTCATGACATTTGGAGCAACTTTCTTCATTTTTCCAGGACCCTATTTTTCTTTCTTTTGTAAAAGAAAAATAATAGAGTCCTTTCTCTTATTCAAAAGAAACAAGGTAACAAGAAAGCATTCAACCCAAATCTGCTAGATGGTAATTGTTACGCAAAATTTAGCTGTTTTTTTTTTTTTATTCTTAATTGCTGGGAAACTCCAATTATTATAAAGTACCATGTTATATATTCTCAAATACTTCATACTATAACTTTTTTTTATTGTTGTTATATAATCCTCTCTTGTAGCACAATTGAACAAGCTTATATCTCCTTCAACAGGATAACCCTTTAGTTGGTATGTCCTGATGAAGATTTTTCATAGAACTACTGTACATTTTGCTTCACCATTGAATTGATATATTACTTTCAAGATTTTAAAATAATCCTTATTAAATATTTGTTCACAAGGATCTTGGTTATTTTAAAAAAGGAAGTGGTGGTTTAAATACTTATCTCCCAGATAAAATGGCTCTTCATTTCTCCAGATTTCACAAGGAAAGCAAAAGAACTATACTAATGAAGAAATAAAAAAAAGGTGAAAGAACTCTGTCCAGAACAGGAATGTAGCTACATGTGTTACCTCTGTGCTCCAGCACCTTTCCGAGACTGTTTCATTTGAAGTCATTTGGCCTCAGGAGCCTGGGAGAGACTAGACAAGATCTTTTACAGTAAAATGCAAAGTAATTTCACCAAGTGTATCTCTTCCTTTGGTTAAAAAAAAAAAAAAAAGACTGAGCTGGAAGTAACATATTTTTTATAGCAAATTTTCAATTTCTTCAAAAAAGCAGCTTTTTAAGGAGGAATTGCAATTCCAACGTGCTGAATATGAAAAAAAAAATCAGAGAAGGACTGAGAAGAAGGCATGTGATTTTTCCTGGGGATTAGTTTTGTCAGTGCTGTATTTTTTTAAATTTCATGGCTCCTCTGAAGGATGTCAGGAATGGTCTGTAGTAGCCAGGCTCCCAGAGATTCACTGCGAGTCTTGCTTGCATCGCCAGGGCCAAGCTCCTGTTTCTATGAGGAACAGATGATTGAGTGTTGATAGGAAGCTGTAAAATGTAGCTCCTGTATCTGATGTGGGCTCCTTTGGGGGGAATTAGTTTCTGGATAAACCGGTCTCTCCCTCAGGCACTGGCTTGTACACATGCTATAGGAAATACAAACCAAAGCAGCCCCTCTGCAAACACTGCCCCTACTCCACCTTTCCAACCTGGGATTTAAATGTTTGTGGTTATCCTTATTATTTAAGTCTTAAGTCTCAGGATAATCCAGGTGCCTTAAATTTGAAAAAGATAATAGCAACTGGTAAATATTTATAGAGCCCTTGCTAAGAGCCTGTCACTGTATTGAGTGGTCTCCATTAACTTACTACTCACTGGCAGTACGAGGGTGGTACTGTTAACACCCACATTCCATAAATGCTAACACATAGTGTAAGTGACTCCCCAGTGTTACACAGATACTTAGACCCAGACAGGCTAACTCCCGCACTGGCGCTACCTATGAATAGGCTAGAACGTGCCTCAGAGTGCAACCTGCAAACAATATGCTGGGATCTCCAACAAAGTAACCATTTTATCTTTGAAGGCCCATTGTATTTTTGACAATTTAAAACAGTTTTTAGTACTTTTTTTTTCTTCTGAATGCAGTCCCCAGCTTGAGCTGTGCTGAAGTCCTATCCAGGAGCCCAAACTGCCCGTTGAAGTGTTTGTCTAGAGCCTGAGACACCAAAGAGTTTCTTAGAAGTCACTGTAACAATAAAGACAAAATAGATAAAAGAGTGTTTGAGGGGAAAAAATGTAGTATGAAATATTTAATTAAGTCCACAACACATGCTCAGATCCTGTAAAGTCACTTATTTTGTTAGTAAGCTGGCCTGCAGCTCTATACGTTAGAAATGCCGTAAGGGGAAGCATTTTCAAGATGAATTCATTACAGATTTACTTGGAGATGGGGAATGAGCTTACTAGCAATTAAAGTCCCTCACAAAATACTCCTTTATTTGTTCATTTACTTACTCATTCGGCCAGCACTGTCTGTGCTTGCCCTTTAGCCAAAGGGACCTGTTTACTCATTAGCTTATCACTTACTTGCTCTGTGACTTTGAGCAATGTATTTAAGGTCTTTGAGCATTTATAAAGTTGGAATAATTGTTGCAAGCTTGTTAAGGCTTATTAGGGACATCTGATGGGAAAGCCCATTCATGTGAAGCATGTAGTAGCCACTGAGATAGCAAAACTGGATACTCACTCCTTTATATCTTTTTCTTCCAAACTTGCCTGTACCGTGATCCATGATAAATGATTTTGAGGCATAGCTCTAATTCATGCAAAGGCTTCCTTTATTTTTCTGATTTAGGTATGAATCTTTCATTCTGGCACTGTAAATCCTTGACTAATCTTGACACATGCCTAGGTCTCACATGTGTGTGTACACCCCCCCCCCCCCATCAACATCAAACCAGGTTATGTGTTAAGGGGTTAGGTTGCATGTCTTTCCTAACCACTGACATGTTGCATACTTCCACACACAAGGCTAAGTCTTCCCTTCCCCAGTCTTCCTGCTAAGAAGATTCTCCAGCTACTCCAGGCCCACTGCACAGACCTTTGCAACATTTCTTGATTCTTACAAGGACATGTCCCTTCCTGTCTGAATTGCTGTGACAATTTGTGAGTACCTCATTGGTGTCGATTATGTTGCCACCACACTCCAGTGTCTCTGATCTTCACAACTGGATGGTGCATTTCCTGCAAACAAAAGGCTTCCTCAGCTTCCCATCCCTTTCAGTGTTTGCAACGGTTTAGACCTGTGATAAATATTTGGCCAAATTGCATTGCGCAGCTTAGCTGCTTCATCCTCATGAGGGTTGTAATACAGGTCATGCAGCAGCATGAAATTCCTGCCGTTGAATTTTTCTAGCTGCTTATTAAGGTCCATTTACTTCCACTAACAGTTGGACAGGTGGTGGGATCATAAAATAATTTTTGAGTTGTGGATTCAGCTATACTTTTGAATGGTCATCAGTGTACTTTATTGTGGGTAACTGTGTTGAAAGGCCTTTTGGAATTACATGTGTAGTCAAAGAAATGTTCATTGAAAGTAATGGAGAGAAGATAATGACTTTAATTCTCTTCTTTTTATTCCCCGGAGGAAATTTATTTAAGTAGAGCTATTGGTAGGCCAATCTGGCACATGGAGACATCACTTTCGTATTTTTGACTGTTGTATTAAGAGTCAAATTCAAGTAACCTGTAAAATAGATTCAGCTGTCATATTTTATTGAAAAACAAATGAACAAGCAACAAACAAGACCAGAAACAGCCCTTTGATGAGCCCTTCGTATGGTAAGCATGCAGAGGCAACGTGGTCTGACGGTATCTTGTTCAATTTCCCCTTTATGACTCAATATGTTTATAATTGAATGAGTAAATCACAGACATGAAAAAAAATCGTCTCACACTCCTGAAGGAAAAACAACATTAATGGGTGGCATGAGTAAGTGCCTTCTTCATATCCTCTTGTAGATGTACATGGCAAGACCCAGTTTCAGACAAATATTTTTTCTGCATTTTTTATTGGCACACAGTTGTTTAAGAAACTGTACATTGGTTTTGTCAAAGTATAATTGCAATCTCAGTTTCTGAAATCCATGGCACTATCGTGTCCTGAAATCATATGAACTCTTCATGTCCAATGCAGATGTGCCTCTTTCTAGGGTATTTGTAGCATTATCTGCACTGCCTATTGGAGCATTAAATAAAATGTAGGGTGGCTGTAGGTTTTCCTACTGAGCAGAAAATTCACATTTTTTTTTCAAATGTGGTTGATCCTCACTCTTTGCAGATTTCCTATTTGCTTGCCTGTCTGCTTGCTAAATTTATTTGTAGTTCCCAAATCAATAATCATGGCACTTTTGCAGTGAGTTACAGACACACACAGGAGGGTGGAGAAAAGTTTCAGTAGCCTAACATGCTCATTCCCAGATGAGGATGTACAAGGAACCACTCTCCTCCCTGTTTCAGCTCTCGTACTATACCAAGTGCTCTTTTTACTGTTTAGTGCAACATTTTTTATATTTGTGTGCTTTTTGTTGGTGATTTTGGATTTTAGAAGGTCTCTTGAGGCAAGTGCTGATGTGCTATCTAGCATTCCTGAGTGCAAGAAGGCTGTGTGATGTGCCCCATGGAGAAAATGCATGGGTTACATAGGGATTGTTCAGGCATGAGTTATAGTGCCACTGGCCATGAGCTCTGGGTTAATGAATCAACAATATAGGAGAACCTGGGGGGCTCAGTCAGTTAAGTGTCTGACTCTTGGTTTCAGCTCAGGTCATGATCTCAGGGTCATGGGATCAAGCCCCATGTCAGGCTCTGCACTGAGCTGAGTGGAGCCTGCTTAGGATTCTCTCTCCTTCTCCCTCACCTTCCCCTCCCCCCTTAAAAATAAATAAATAAAAAATTTTAAACAGAGTCAATAATGTATATTAAATAAGGTGTCTTTAAACAGAAAAATATGTTTATTTTATATATAAAATATCATATCTATCTATCTATCATCTATCTATCTATCTATCTATCTATCTATCTATCTATCTATCTATCTCAAGGTTATGTATTGATTGTAGATCAAAATGAAACCAAAGTCTTGCAGGAAATGACCTGTGTGTTTCTGCTAAGACCAGTGGTTTCACATTGACTAATTCAGTGTTTGCAGTGAGTATATAGAACCTAACTACTATGGATAAAGAGAATTGCCTGTATTTTTTTAAAAAAATATTTTTAGTTGAGGGGCACCTGGATAGCTCAGTTGATTAAGAGTCTGACTCTTGATTTCTGCTCAGGTCATGATCTTGAGGTCCTGGGATGGAGCCCTGCATTAGACTCCACACTCAGCAGGGCGTCTGCTTGAAGATTCTCTCCCTCTGCCCCTTCCACTTGTGCTTTCTATTTCTCTCTAAAATAAATTAGTTAATTAAAAATATATTTTAGTCAAAGTATAGTTGACATATAATATTAGCTTCAGGCATATAATATAGTGCTTCCACACATATACATTAAGATATGCTCACCACTGTAAGTATAGTTACCACCTGTCACCACACAAAGTTATTATAATATTATTGACTATATTCCCTGTTGTATTTTTCATCCCTGTGACTTATTTATTCAACTCCTGGAAGTGTATACCTCTTAATCCTCTCCACCTCTTTTGCTGCCTCCCCTCTAGAAACCGCTACTTTGTTCTCTAACAGCCTGTTTCTCCTTTGTTGTTGTTTGTTTTGTTTTTAGATTCCACACATGAGTGAAATCATGCAGTAAGTTTATTTCTCTGTCTGACTTCTTTCACTTAGCAAAATACCTTCCAGATTAATATGTATTGTCACAAATGGCAAGATTTCATTCTTTATATGGCTGAGTAATATTCCATCATACACACACCACATCTTTATCCATTTATCTATCCATAGACACGTAGGTGGCTTCCATGTCTTGGCTATTATAAATAATGCCACAGTAAACACAGACGTGCATATATTGCATGTGTTTTTGTTTTTGTTTTCTTTGAGGAAATATCCAGAAGTGGGATTTCTGGGTTATATACAGTAGTTCTATTTTTAATTTTTTGAGGAACCTCCATATTGAGCTTCTTTTCCACAGTGGCCACACTAACTTACATTCCCGCCCACAGTGAACCAAGGTTCCACATCACCACATCCTCACCAACACTTGTTACTTCTTGTGTCTTTGATTTTAGCCATTCTGACAGAGGTGAGATGATACCTCACTGTGATTTTGATTTGCATTTCCCTGATGATGTGTGATGTTGAGCATCATTTCATATGTCTTTTAGCCATCTGTGTGTCTTTGGAAAAAATATCTTTTTAGGTCCCTTGCCCATTTTTAATTGGATCATTATTATTACTTGGTGTTGAGTTGTATAAGATATTTGTATAGTTAAGATATTAACCCTTTATCAAATATATTATTTGCAAATATCTTCTCCAATTCAGTAGAATGCATTTTTGTTTTGTTGATGGTTTCTTTCACTGTGCAAAAGTGTTTTAGTTTGATGCAGTTCTATGTTTTTGCTTTCATTCCCCTGGCCTGGGAAGATGTGTCCAGCAAATATTGCTAGGGGTGATATTCAAAAGATTACTGCTGTATTTTCTTTTAGAACTTTTATGGTTTCAGGTCTCACATTTAGGTCTTTAAGGGAATTGCCTGTGTTTTATGAATTGGTCTCCTATCTCTGATTACTGGGTAATCTCTGATTACTGGGTAAAAGTGATGTTTTACTCACTTTGCCTTTGATCTTTATATCCAGTACACTGATACAGTCTTTCTTTCTCTTTCTAGTGATTGAAGATGTATTCTGTGCTAGACACTTTGCAAATAATACCTTATTTTACCTCATCAAGTTGGTAATCCCATGAAGAAAAAGCATTGCACCCCTTTCATATATTAAAATGTTGAGACTCACATCTGATTATCAGAGTTAAAAAAATGTAATATCCCATTTTATAAGGATGCAAGGCACTCATTTCTTATGGATTATAAATGCTAGCATAGACCAAACATGCAGGCAAACATGCAAACACATGCAATCACATACATGTAAAGTATTGTGTATTTATAATAACCAGGAAGATGTCTGATGGCATAGAGAATGCTTCCTGCAATGTGTAATGGATTTTTACACTATACCAAGTCAGTAAGAATTAATTGACAATCTATAGAATTAGAAATACTGTGTTATGCATCATAATGTTTAAACATATTGCCCG
Source organism: Vulpes vulpes (assembly GCF_048418805.1). Lineage (NCBI taxonomy): Eukaryota > Metazoa > Chordata > Mammalia > Carnivora > Canidae > Vulpes > Vulpes vulpes. The sequence goes on along the minus strand of NC_132789.1, from coordinate 33,321,475 downwards.
AAAGCATTTTATATTCTTTTTTTTCTTAGCATTTTATATTGTTGTAGTATACACACAATGAAAATAGCTAAAGTGAATGGGATGGTTCTTGTCAATATTTCCATGTGTTTGGTCATTGGGAAACATTGAGGTAGATTATGGAGTTTTTCTTTTTTTTTCCATTTGCATGAATTAAATTAGCTAGGCTTTATTTATCTCTAGATAATTTTAAATTACATGATTCTATAATGCAGGCTAACCATTATAACTTCCAAGTAAAGTCCCAGAGCATCTTGGATTATTTATGCGAGAGGTACTGCAGTCCATCACACAAGCCTCTTTGGTAAGATCCTTCCAAACACCTGAAGCCTGGCTATCATCCATACTTTGAATTATATCTGTTTAAAATTGTACATATCCTTTTTTTTTTTTTGTATCTGACTCTCAAATGCTGGGTACTACAGAGAACTTTTTCTTCTCAGAATTTCCAGTGTATGAAGTTGGCCTAGCTGATGAGTTCTCTGTCTCAACAACTATCCAGCTAGAGTTTGAGATGTCAGTATCTTCCCTTAACAGTAAGTCTATTATTCAAGCTTGTTTCCAGATGGTGAGAGAGACCTCCCTCAACACATACACACATATGTACACACATGCCCACTTATGCACTGGAAGGGTATGGAAATACAGACTCAGTTGAATAAGACAGTACTTTAGTTTTAAAAAAATTCTTTCAAATGTCTTTATTCTTTCCATATAAAGACTGGGGGAGGATATAGAGTAGAACTGATTCTAATAGCATTTTTGGCTACCTCCTTGCAAGTTGTCTCATTAGAATTTGGGTTTTGGTCAATGTGAGAAGAGGTGATTTTTCAACTCTTGCTCTTGGATTGGGATTCCAGCAAAGATACATAGACAATAGGAGAAGTCCCCTTTTATCAGGAATCTCAGTGTATATGGATGTGCTAACCTTAACATTCTGGAATGTGAGTTGCTTTGCTATGAAAGTAGACATAATGTCTACTTTGTTCCTCAGGGGCTTTTGAAATTGAAAAATACAGCTTTTTGGTCTATGCTGAAATTAATTGCTGCAAATTACATAGAATGTGATGAAAATAAGCTCCACGACAAAAGGTGATTTTAACACATTTAAGTCTCCTGACCAACAGTTGTGTTGGTGAAGTATTTTCCCAAGGTGATTAAGAAAACACATGTTGAGTAAGAAAATTGCTCATGCCTTAGGCATAGCAGGGAACATCACTCTGTCTGGATGCACATTTGAGGTGAAATCCTGTCACTGAATGTCCAGCTATGCCATAGCACTGATAGAAAAGAAGAGTGGCCAGTCACTAACACCTTCTAAAATAAGAGAGGGTGACCTTGATGACGTTGGTGCAAAGCTTCGGATCTTCCAGCATTAGCTTCAAAGGCCAATTTGGCCAGCAATGGACATGCCATTATGGGTGGATATGGACTTGTGGCTTCATGATCTGAAAGATTCCTCAAAGAGCATATCTCAGATAAGACGGGAAACCATATTCCATCAGCAGATGAGGAAGGGGGTCAGAGCTAATGTGTGATATTTATCAAGAAAAAACATGGAGGAAAAGTTCATTGTTACCAAGGTAATTCCACTATAACATTTTTAGGGCTGGCTCTATTCCTTCTCCTGTTAGCAGAAATTGGCTTCTTTGCTTTCCATAGATATTATCCTGGAAAAGGAGTATAGGATACATATTTTTTAAATTAATTAATTAATTAATTAATTACTTTTATTGGAGTTCGATTTGCCAACATATAGCATATCACCCAGTGCTCATCCCGTCAATTGCCCCCCTCAGTGCCTGTCACCCAGTCACCCTAACCCCCCACCCACCTCCCTTTCCACCACCCCTTGTTCATTTCCCAGTTAGGAGTCTCTCAAGTTCTGTCTCCCTCTCTGATATTTCCCACTCATTTTCTCTCATTTCCCCTTTATTCCCTTTCACTATTTTTTATATTCCCCAAATGAATGAGACCATATAATGTTTGTCCTTCTTCAACTGACTTATTTCACTCAGCATAATACATATTTTTAAAACCGACGTGATCTCTGCTATTCTAAAATTGTAGCTTGTACCTTTAAGGAGGTATAAATTCAGAGGAAAAATGTAACGGATTGTCTTTTATGGTAGATGATCTCCAGCTAAAGCTTCAGAAGGAAATTTTCATTTCCACACAAAACTCTTTAGCTAAGATCCTATCTCTTAACAAAGATGGAAAATTTGGGCCACATTTTAAAAAATGTAACTGAAAGAGGGAGACTTGTTACTGTTTGTTTTTTAATCCCTGTGCTCCAGGAGAACAAATACCTTCTTTAGTCAGGAAAACGTTATGAGTATGGGTGTATCTCATTATATAAATTGGCAAAATGTTTCTATTTGATTCCCAGGGGAAAAGAAAGATGAATGAAAATGCAGAGTCACCAAGTAGTTATTTTCCTAAAGCATGCAAGTAAACACATCACTCCATTTCTTTCCTCGTCAAGAATACAGAAAGTGGTAGAAGCCCACAAATGTTCTGGGAAGCCTGAGGGTGATAGAAACTCACTTACCAGTGTTCTTATCCCTGCTCTTAGGCTTCATTTCTGTACAATCAGTGATTTCTAAAACACTTATACTAATGAATTGTATACAGACATTACTTATTCCACCTCCACTAGGCATTTTCATGTCAATAAAACAGACGGTTGAGCACAATTAGCTCTTTGGCAGAACTGTAAATATAGTCAGTCCTGTCCTTTCCTGCCTGCCTTCCCCATTGCCCAAGCGCATAATAGCACAGCTCAGTTGGAAACCATTTATAGGCTCCAGTTCTTATTTTTTCCTGGCAGGTTGATGACTTCTTAAGTACTTCTATGAATACCCCATGAATTTAGAAGACTTGAAATGAAACATGAGTCTGGACACTTAATATAATACTTTACTAATATTTAATTTAGCTTGTGATCAGATTTGAGAAGACTTTGTTTCCTTTGGTTGTGACCTTAATTTGTATAGTTTGACTCATGCCAGTGTGATTAGAAATTGCAAACACTGGAGTGAGAGATTCAGGGAACTGGAGGTGATTCTGTTTGAAGATGAGGCACCGTCCAATAGAGCAGAGTGAGGTGAAATGTGATGGTGAGACACGGGCAGGGAGACATGTGTGCCCAGTTTCTGACTGCTGTTCCAGAGTAATTGTTAATGCCCTCTTCACACCTGGAAGTACCTGTCTTTGGTCAGTTAAATAACCCCTGGAGGATAAATCCTGCAGGGTACAAGAGTCAATGATCATTTATTTAGATACCCTAAAAGTGAAATGTGTGCCCTTCCTTGGAGATAAACCATAGCTGTTAGTATGTTTTATCACTTTTCTTTATGTGTATATAAACCAAATATTAGACATTTACTTGCGTATAAATTCTCCCTTTCATTCATCAATTTTAAGTAACAAATATTATAAAGTCATAATAATTCAGGCAGTGAGCCAACTATTTGCGTTAGTTCTCAAATTTTACTTAGTCATGCTTTCCTCTTTTGTAAGTGTAGAGCCCTGGTGGACATGGTCATGACTTGATCATTTTTGCTTTCACAGTAAACACTTAATGTTAATAATAATTATAATAGGGATCCCTGGGTGGCGCAGCAGTTTGGTGCCTGCCTTTGGCCCAGGGCGCGATCCTGGAGACCCGGGATCGAATCCCACGTCGGGCTCCCGGTGCATGGAGCCTGCTTCTCCCTCTGCCTGTGTCTCTGCCTCTCTCTCTCTCTCTGTGACTATCATAAATAAATAAAACTAAAATAATAATAATAATTATAATTATAATAATAGTAATACGTCATAAGTAATCCCATCCCACAACTCTCTCTAACATGCTATGTGTAGAAATGAATTTTTTATATAGCATTTCATTAAATCCTATAAAAGAATAAAAACAAAACTCTAACATGTTGTTTTGGTCAGGATTCTCCAAAGAGAGAGAGAGGGAGAGGGAGAGAGAGACTTGTGATTTATTTTGAGGACTTGGCTCACACATATATGGAGCTGAGAAGTCCCAAGATCCACCACCTGCAAGTTGGAGACGGGGGAGAGCCAGTGATGTAAAGCAATAGGAGTCCGCAGGCTGGAGAACCAGGGGAGTGGATGGTTAAGTCTCAGTCCGAAGGGCAGGAGGAGACCCATGTGTCAGCGCAAGCAGTTGAGGCAGAGAAGGACCATATTCTCTCTTCTTCTGCCTTTTGTTTTATTCAGGCTCTCAGCAGATTGGATGATTCCCTCACACACTGGGGAGGGCAATTTGCTTTTCTCAGTCTACTGATTTAATGCTTTTGTCCAAAAGCACCATCCAAAACACCCTCACTGACATACCCAGAGATGATGTTTAGCCAAGTATCTGGGCACCCTGTCATACAGTCAAGTTGACACATAAAATGAACCATCACAAGTCCACCCCTTGTCAAACAGGAACCCATACACATTTCTTGAAACCACATTTAATCTCCAAATAACGGCAATAACAAGGTCATGATCATGCCTAGCATGAGACAACTAGTATGCATCCAAACAAAAACACACGTTATAACCCCTTCACCAGAGAAGGAGGTAAAGTCTCCATGAGTGATGTTTACTCTTCTCTTTGATGTCCCATGACTTATACACTACAATATAAAATTAAAATACCTAAACACTATGACATAAAATCAACATTTCATGCTATATTGTAAGGTAATAAGAGAAGAAAGAAATTAAAGATCTAAATTCATTCGCACATGTCTGGGTCCATTCAGTCTGCTAATAAGAGTGGACTGAGTTGTTTATAAACAGCAGAAATTTATATCATGCAGTTATAGAGGCTGAGAGTCCAAGACCAAGGCACCAGCAGATTCAGTATCTGGTGATCCCTTCTTCCTGATTCATAGATGGCCATCTTTTCAATGTGTCTTCACATGGTTGGAGAGGCTATAGAGGTATTTGATGTCTCTTTTATAAGGACATTAATGTCACTTAGGAGAGTTCTTCCTTCATGATCTGATGATCTCCCAAAGGCTCTACCACCAAATACCATCACACTGGGGATTAGATTTCATTGTAAGAATTTAGGGGAGACACAAACATTCAGTCTGTAGGAACACAAAAACATACTCATAACAAAATAAGAAGGATATATTCCTGACAGTTAAAGTCCACATTGCTGTAGTTGGTCATGTGGTCATAGGTGACATTTAGAACTACCTTCATCCACTACCCACTCTGTATTCCCTTTGCCTTTAGCAAGCATCTCAGCTGGTCTGGTTCTTTACCTGGTAGGGGGACCCAAATCCTCATCCTGAATGATCTGGGCCATGATTAGTCCTTCCCAGATGAGGTTGTTGGAGTTTTCCACTGACCTTAATGACTGGACAGTGCTAAAGAGAAGCTCTAAGGGATCTCCTGCAATCTGGACATAGCCTTTCTTACCTGCATTATGCAATAGTAGTCCCATGTCTCCTTGGCAGTCAGGATCAAGCATCCCAGCCACCACTGTAGCTCCCTTTGCTATTGATTCACAAGCATGAGGAACCTGGAGTGTCCAGGTGACAGCCTTAACTTCCAGTTCAGTAGAATCACTGTTGTGTCTCCTGATGGAAGCATTCCTTCCTCTCGAACTAAGGACTGTAGGCCCATAGAACATGAGGTTTTGGGAACAGGAAGCAAAAGATTTGCTAGTTGCTCACTGTGGGTAAGAGTGAATGTGCTGCTTTCATCTCCACCTCTAGATTCCTGGGCCCCTGAATCCTGGCTGTGGAAGAAACAGTTCCGTATATGGGATGCTGACTCAGCATACACAGCCCTCTGGGAGAACCTAGTCACAGCACTGCAAGATACTGCCACCTACCTGTGATATACCTGAGTCTTCTATAGGCCATTCCATCAGTCTATCAAACCAGCTATTTTGGGCCTCTTTTTAAGGCATGAAGTAATATTTAGAAAGACATATCATAAGGGTGTTGTCTACAATTCATAATGAAGATATGTAAATATATCCATGACATGACGTAATTAGTAAGGTTGATTCAATGGTTCAAATTGAATAGTAAAAACTGCAAGTATCCAATTTCTATTGATTGTTCATGAAATATCCTCAAAATTTGACCAGATATTAAGCTAAAATAAAATATCTCTATGGGGGCTCTTGAGTGGCTCAGTCACTTAAGCTAATCTGACTCTTGGCTTTGGCTCAGGTCATGACCTCAGAGTTGCAGGATGGAGGGCCCCCGCATAGGGCTCCGTGCTCAGTGGGGAGTCTGCTTGAGATTCTCTCTCCCTCTGCTTCTCCATGCACTCTCTCAAATAAATAAATAAATCTTACAAAAATAAAATATCAATACATTTGAAAAGCAAAAAGAAATAAAACTAAAATTAATTTTAAAAATCAGAGAAAATAAGGAACATAAAGCTTAGGAGTATGCTATCTGAAAAAAGAAAAAAGTAAAGTAGGGAATTCACATTAAAATTTCAGAAAATCCAGAAAATAATGATAATTATAATGATACTCTATTTGTGTGTGTATACAGATACATATGTGTGCTTGTGTAAGTCTGTGTGTACATGCTATATATATAGGAACATGCAGATACATATTTTAAACTATATATTAATTTTTAATTAAAAACTAAAACATAGGTCAAATAAATTTGTTATTAAACCAAAATTCAAATGACTCTAATGGTCAATTTAGACCATCAATGGTTGTTTTAGCCTATGACTTAAATTTGTATTTAAATAAATTTTATAATTTATGATTTTATAATATGTTTATTTGAAAACCCTGGTTAAGTCTGAATAAACAATGGCCTCAAATTAATTCTGCACTTTCTGCTCTCTCCCTCCTCTTCTCAAGAGCCGAAGTTGCCTTGAGTGGTTTTTACCAGTAGACAGCCTTAATAAAAATTAAATATATTATTAACAGAATGCTACAGTCTTTCCATGAGATATAGGTAATTGCTTTGTTCATTTAAATGGAAAGAACCTATGGAATAATGAGTTAAATGCAATTATTGATTTAAATAAACACTTTTTCTGCTGTCCATGCTCATTTTTTTCCTCAGATGGTTGCATTGGCAACTTGATTAATTTACTGCATCTGTTTTATTTTTCTGGTTACTCTTGGTTACTATGGTATTATACATTCCCCTATTTCTCTGCTAATAATTCTCAACTGAGAAGTATTTAAACAGAGGGAAGGAAATGTTTCTTTATGCCAAATAATGAACCCAGACCCCTTGGCAACATATTCATATAAAGCAAGTGGATTTTATTACAGGCTTTATTTACAGAACTAGTAATTTGCCTTTCCACCCACATTGTTTGATATATAATTACTTATTCATTAGCTTGTGTAATTAATTTTTCTTCATTATGAGGAAAATGCACTCAGAATAACATTATTTGGAGTCAGAAGGGGTTTTTAACATACATTCATATAACTGTCTACCCAAAGCAGAAATTCCCTGCACAACATCCTGACAAAGCACGATTCTATTTCTGATTTGTTACTTCAACAATGGAAAACTCAATAGGTCAAAGCAGTCACGGTTTTATTGCAAAACTAAAGTATTCAAAATTACCCTGTATTTATCTAAAATATCACTTTTTTATATAGCATTCACCCATTGGTTTTGTCCTATCTTCTGGAGAAGCAAAAATAAATGTAAGGAGCACGCTACTCTGCAATCAAAGAGGGCAGGTCTACATTTGAAGAAGCCCACCGCGTACCTCCCGAGGGTCACTACTTAGGCTATGTTAGGTACCTTCATGTTTTCATGACCACTCTCTTTCTTCTGGGTCAGCTCCATCTTTTGTCTCAGCAGATAGTAGGGAAATGGTCAAGACCATGAGCTGCCAGATTTCTTAGCAACACGAGCCATTTCACAGAAAGGCATCATGACTGTGAGCTTCCCTGTTTACCAAGGCCGGAGTTCTTGCATGTGGCCATTCCATCCAGGGGAACCTGTCTCACGAAGCCTGGTTTATTGGCAGCGACTTTAGAAGTCAAAACATCCTTGAGTTTCAAGAGACTTCCCTTATCACAGACTCCGTGGTCTCTCTCTTAGACACATTGCGTACTTTCTCTATTCGTTTCTTCTTTGCTACTGCCCAAGGAACTCTGAAACTCCTCTCAGGCCTTTCCCTGAGTGGGAGATGGTGAGAAATAATCTCTATTTCATTTTCTGTAGGTTTTCTATTTCTCATATCTTTAGCCTGAAGAGAGAGTCTCTGGGTGGGTCGTCTCGGAGAGGCTTTAGTTTGAGCTGGAACATCTGTGATCTTCTGATGTCAGCTCACTTCATTCTTCCAGTCATGGTTTTCAGCCTTGTCCTCCAAATTTGGACCATTTTCTCAATTCCTCATGTACTGAAACATACATTATTACCCTGTACATGTCCTAATACATTTCACATTAACTATATGTATTTCATGAACCCATACTCCTGTATACATATATTTTATCAAGTCTCTCCTCTGTTCTTACAACTTATAACTTCCATTATAATACAGTGAGTTACCCCCTAATCTGTGTGACTGATTCAGATCCCTCCTGATAGACTTAGGCTCCATTACTGGTTCCAACAGTTACCAAAGCATAAACGTGTAGAAACTTATTTATCTGATATCTGAAGTGGTGAGATAGGTTTCGAACACACAACGGTTATTATGTGATTGCTTTAACCAACCCAAATTTCTCTCTATCTTTGTCTCACCATCATACTAAATCTTCACAATTCACTACTATTTTTTTCTTAAATATTATTATAATTATTTTTTCCCTATTTTGTCTTTTTTTTTTTGATAATTAGGCATTTATTTCATCTGAGTGAGCTGTTTTTAACTCTAGTTCTTTCTAACAAAAGTAACCAGTCGTTCTCAGTTTTGAATCATGCAGAAACGTGATAGGCATGCCTTTGATGTCTTCATCCAAAATGATGAAAAGTGTTATTAAAGTCCCAGGGCTTTTGGAGAATGACACCCCTCCCTGGTCAGCTCAAGGCTCTCTCAGTGTCCCTACGATAACACTAGGCATCCATCATATGCAGCCTTTCATGAACCCTCAGTAACTTTAAAAAAAAATTATAATCAATGGTTTCTTTGTCTGTTTCTATAAAAAGATGAAAAATGACTTAGGGCAAGAGCCCTGTCTCATTTAGCATTACGACCCCAGCCACACAGTGGGCACACAGCAGGCGATGCATAGCTGTTGACTGGACACTTTCACTGATTAATTAACCTTTTCCACTTGTACTGCCCTCAAGTCTGGTTGATACTGACGTACTGATCAACACTCCTCAGTTGGAGCAACACAGAGAGGAGCTGTCACAGACTCGGGCATCCAGTGCCGTTTTCTGACAAAACATTAGAGAGGATGATTAAACTGGCGATCTCTGAAAATTTGGCAAACTAAATTTGCTGGATTGCTAATCTGATTCACCTCAGTGCTCTTTTTGGTGCATAGAAAATGTAATGATGGCACATTTAATTATTACTATTTTTAACATGGCTCACGAAAGAGGCCAGTATCACCATGTGCATATATAAAATGAAATATAGACTTTATATCCACCACAGATGAATAGCTGTACTTTTTAATAAAAGATAATAAATGGATTTATGGTACAGCTAGGCCCCAGGAGCCACTGAATACAGCAGCGAGCTACGGATGGGATTATGTCCGAAGGTAATATAAAGACCTACCTGGCAGGTTCTGCTGCTCCCTGAGCCCACGGTCATGCCGAAAATAGTTTGTATTTCTGTCATTACTGCAGCTGTGGGAGGTTTTCTTGGCTTTTATCTCCAAGGATGACACTGGGCCCCACAAAAATAAAAGAGAACCTCAGTTGTGATGCATAAATTCGTTGTTATATAGCACACACGTTCTGTTTCTAAAAAGTTGAAATCAGTGGGTAGGGTATTTCTTAATAGGTACAATTTCAGTTTGGGTATTTAAAACAAATGCGTGAGAAACTTCCTTTTCATTTTCACTGCAGTTGTGGTATCCGGGAAGTAGTTCATGGTGTCTCCTAGAAATTTGTCTCCAGCACTGACGTGCATGATTCTGAGATGGCCTACAAGACAGATGTGTCACCCCCATCCTGAAACCCCCTGCACAACCTCCAGGGCTGTGTGCACGTAAAGGATTTCACCCCCATGGGCAGGTTATGTCTTATGGTTCAGTTGCTTTAAGAATGAAGGCTGGGCCTAGCCTAATCATGACTCTTTTAGAAGAAATATGATCCATGGCTGGTGGCTGAAGTCAGAGACACTCCAAATACGGGAAATGTTGCATGTGCTGCACTGGCTGGTGTGAAGGTCAAGGGTCCACATGGAAGGAACCTGACAGTGGCTTCTGGAAGCTGACAGCCAGCTAGACTGTGACGTGACTGGCCACATGGCAAGTTACAGGATGGTGACAGCAGCTTGGATGAGACCGGAAGCAGATTTGTGTTCTCAGAGCCCATAGGAAAGAACTCAGCCTCACTTTCAGCTTTGTGAGACTGAGCAGAGCACCCGCTCAAGCCCTGCCAGACCCCTGATTTACAGAAATGAGGCCATAATAGATTTGTGTTGTCTAAGTCACTAAGTTTGTGGTCATTTGTTATATGTCAATGGAAAAACGCATATAGGCTGTGGCAGGAAATACTTGTGCCTTAAGAATAAAGGTTTTCATTAACGTTGCTCAAGGCATCGCGGGTATTATCCCTTCCGACAAGAATACAGAAGCACAGACATTGTCTTAGGCTGTTTTTCTCACTGAATGGATGACGCTTATCAAAATGTTAATCATTGCCACGGTAGAGGTTGCTTTAAGTCAGTTGTACAGACCATTGTGATGTGCTCTGAGATTCTCCATTGCGTTCCTTTCTTCACATCTGGTTATTGGAATCCTTAAAAGCAACTAGAAGGCGAGCAGATTATGAATGCAAACGATGCTTGAGCGGTGCATCCTCCAGGTGCGTGCAGACTCTGCAGGAGGATCACGTCAGTAATGCATCCTCAGCCAAAAGGTGGTGCAGTGAGAGAGGGCAAAGGTCCTATTTGGTCCCTCCCCTCAGTTCTATTTCATGCAGATTAGCTCTCCCAACACCTCGATACCAGGAGGCCTCTGCATGTGTCTTTGTTTTTTGTTGTTGTTGTTGTTTTGTTTTTTTATAAATATATTTTTTATTGGTGTTCAATTTGCCAACATACAGAATAACACCCAGTGCTGTCTTTGTTTTCTTAAGCGGCATGACAGGCATTGCTGCTTCCTCCTCCGTCTGAACCTGACCCCCTTGACATTGCTGGATCAGGGTCCCCACCCTCCCCTTTCCCACCCGATGCCATGCAGCAGCAGTGGAGGGTGAGATACCTTCCACTTATCTCTCTGTGTCAACCAGGGTTCTGCTGGAGTTCATGTAACATCTGTTATAAAAGGTTGGAATTATATACAGCACTCCTGTCTCTTCCTTCTAGTTGGGTGACAAGGAAGAAGGGTTGCAATATTTTCTTAGAGAGTGCTGCTCCAGAGAGCATCTTTCTGCAAACTCCAGTCCTGAATAAAAGCACAGAGTTTATAACATTGGCTTTGCCATTAGCCGGATGGCTTTGGTAAGCCATTAACAGTCTCTGGGCCCTTATACACTGTGATCTTCCCAGTTTCTGATTCTTCTCATTTTTTAGTGAAAATAAAAATGGACTTTGGTTGGCTGAAGTGACTCTGGATTTGTCATAATTTGGGATCCTCAGGCAGCTGTCGGGCACAGAGAGGAGCGGAAGAGTTGTTTAGGACCCAGGATAAGTATGGCCCAATCAGACCTTTGTTTGAGGTCGATCTTGAGTGGGCAGGACTTTGACAGCAGATGTTATAACTAATTTAAATGGTCAGCTTTGATTAAAATAAACAGTAAGGCATCAGGATGATTTCATTTTCATTTTATTCCGTGCATTTTGATAGAATTGCCTGATCCTCGGGTTTGGTGGGTCTATGCAGGAGGGAGTCCACTAAAATTAATATTTAAACAAAAGTTCAAAGTACTCTAACCCAGAAGACATTATAATAAATCTGTATGAGGGACTCATAAGAATTTCAAAAAAGGGCAGCCTGGGTGGCTCAGCGGTTTAGTGCCACCTTCAGCCCAGGGTGTGATCCTGGGTACCTGGGATCAAGTCCCACATAGGGTTCCCTACATAGAGCCTGCCTCTCCCTCTGCCTGTGTCTCTGCCTCTCTCTCTCTCTGTCTCTCACAAGTAAATAAAATCTTTAAAAAAAAAGAATTTTAAAAAAAAGTTTATAAGAACACAACACCTCATAGCAATATACAGAGCGGCACATGAGACAGCATAAAATGAATACTTTGACAGTTTAATGAGCCGTCTTAACTCTGAAAAATCTGCAGATACTTAATGTCAATATGAGCACATACATGAATATAGACATCTTCACTACTTCTATATTAACTAAAAACTATTGCTGGAGAAATAGAATGAAACATGGCTGGGAAGAAGTTTGAAAATGCAGATATTTGAAGACAAGCCAGGAGAAAGAACACAAGAGCAAGAGAAGATGAAAGTCATAACTGGTAACAAAGAAAGTACCCTTACTCCATAAATTTCTAGTGCCCGACACTCTTGTTTACTAAAAGGACGGTTTTGTCGCCCTCCTCTGAAGTCCCTGAGATCCCCCCCCCCCCCAATCACTTCAGAGCTTCCCTCGGTGACCAGGCATCTATCTCTATGCAGAAGAAGAGCAAAAGAGCAATTTTATCTATTTCAAAATGTTGCTTAAGAATCACATGGATTATCATGTGACAAGAAATATGAATGGAAATATGGTGCATGGAATAAAATCATAAGTTAAATGAGAGCCACACTCTCCTGTCATCTGAATTTGCATTTTTTAAGGCCCACATATAAGCAATAACACATAGTATTTTCTTTTCTATCTGACCTGTATCACTTAGCAAAATGCCCTCGAGATCCACTCATACTGTTACGAATGACAGGATTTCCTTCCTTTTGTATGGCTGAATAATATTTCATTATATATATATAATATATAATATTTCATTATATATATAATATATAATATTTCATTATATATATAATATAATATTTCATTATATATATATATATTTCCTTTGCACACAGCCATAAGCCATATATATGCACACACACTCACATATATATATCACTTTGTCATTATCCTTTCATCCACCAGGGAACACTTGGGCTGTTTCCATGTCTTGGCTGTTATTTAATGCTGCTGTGAACATGGGAGTGTGGACATCGCTTCCAGATGGTGAGCTTATTTCCATTGGGTACATACCCAGAAGTGGGGTGACAAACTCATATGGCAATTCTATTTCTAACATTTTGAGGAACCTCCATGCTGTTTTCCACGATAGGGGCCCAATTTACATTCCAACAACAGTGGACAAGGGTTCCCTTTCTCCACATCCTCACCAACACTTGCTACATTTTGTCTTTTCGTTGATGGCCGTTCTGACAGGTGTGAGGCAATAGCTTATAATGCTTCCGATTTGCATTTCCTGATGTTTAGTGACATAAAGCACCTTTACATGTGTCTGTCGGCCTTTTGTATGTCTTCTTTGGAAAAATGTCTGTGCGGTTCCTCTGCCTGTTTTTTTTATCAGATTTTTGGCTTTTTTAATTTAATGAGTTGTTTCAGTTCTTTGTATATTTTGGACATTGTTCCCCTATCAGATATATGGTTTGCACATGTGTTCTCCCATTTTATATGTTACCCTTCATTTTGTTAATGGTTTTGTAGCTGTATAGCAGCTTTTTAGCTTGATGTAGCCTCATTGATTTTTGCTTTTGTTGCCTGTGCTTTGGATATCATATCTAGAAAATCCTTACCAAGACCAATTTCAAGGAGATTTTGCCTATGTTTTCTTCTAGGAATTTTACAGTTTTAAGTCTTATATTTAAGTCTTTAATCCATTTTGAGTTAATTTTTGTGAGTTGTGGAATGGGGATTCCTTTTTCACTTTTCTGCCTATGATTGTTCTGTTCAGTTTTCCCAGCACCGTTGAAGAGACTGTCCCCTCCCCATTGAGTGAGTATTCTTGGCTCCTTTGTCACATAATAGTTGATCCTCTATGTGGTGGATTATTTTGGCATTCTTGATTCTTTTAAATGGGTTTATGTGTCTATTTTTTTAAAATTATTTATTCATGAGAGACACAGAGAAAGAGAGAGAGAGGCAGAGACACAGACAGAGGGAGAAGCAGGCTCCATGCAGGGAGTTTGACGTGGGACTCGATCCTGAGCCTCCAGGATCATGCCCTGGGCTGAAGGTGGTGCTAAACTACTAAGCCACCAGGGCTGCCCAATGTGTCTATTTTAATGCCAGTTATGTACTGTTTTGATTATTATGGCTTTGGAGTATAGTTTAAGATCAAGTATAAAAACAATAATAAGTAAAATAAAATCAACAAGTGTGATGCCTCCAGCATTGTGACTCATTCTCAGAGTTGTTTTAGCTCTTCATAGTCTTGTGGTTTCATACAAATCTTAGGACTGGTTTTTTTTTTTTTTTCTATTTCAGTGAAAAAACGTCATTGGAATTTTGGTAGCATTGCTTTGAATCTATAGATCTGTTTGCTGTGAGCCCCACTCCTTTTTTCCTTCCCGTCTGATCTTGAGTAGTCAAGCCCCACAGATTCCCCCAGTAACCCTGGGGGGTGAGACCTAAGTGAGCTACCCAGGATGTGCCCCACAGCTCTAGGGGAGCTAGATGTTCATCCTGACTCTCTTTTTCTTAATGGAGAAGTGATAGGCCCAAGGAAGAGCCCCTGTGGTGTGGTGTTGCTCTGGCATGTGGGAGGTTCAGTCAGAAAGTTGCCATTCCTCTTACCCTTATGGTCTGGTCCTTCTTGGTCTCTGTGGTCCAAGAGAGAGCTTCAGCTTTACCCACAAGTTCTGGGATTTTCAAAATGGTTCCTAATCTATGGACAGTTGCTGGATGGTCTTTTTGTGAGGGGGACTGAAGCCAGGAATGACCTATGTCATGATCAAGGGCTACGTTCTTGACTCTTGCCATGGATGGAATCTTTTGACTATATGCAATACATTTTAAATTACAAAGTAGGAGCAGTAAGGCATTACAATGATAACTTCCTATTGGTCATTTTAGATCTTATTAAATTTGATTATGGGGTAGGGCACTTTTTCCCAACAAATTACTTGCACTTTATGATTCTGAGTTTAGATATGTATATCTTTTGGGAGTTTAGATTTTACTGCTGTCCTGTCTCCAGAAGAAATTAAAATATTCTTTTTCAGAAACATAACCATAAACACAATTTTGTGAGCTATTTTCTTGGTAATCAAAAAAAAAAAATCAATGCACTTTGGAAACTTTTTACAGAAGACTTACAGAGTCTGATGGGAAATAGGCACATCTTTCCAAGCTTCTCTTGTTTACTGTTTAGTCAGCAATTACTTTATCTACTCTAGAACTGAAAAGGTCTAAATTTTACTCACGTGTGCATACACACACATTAATATTTATATTTGGCATATACTATCTCCCATTAAGTTTGTGAGTAATTAAGATTAAACAGATGGTCATCCGCAGCTTTTATAATGTTGTTTACATTTTCCTTAAGTAGAACCATAAAATTTTACAATAAAGCATAGGCACAACAGTCAAAACTGAAAGTAAGCTATTAGCTAGGCTTTTTTTTTTTTTTTTTTTTTTTTTTTTAGCTAGGCTTTTATTAATGAGCCCATTAAACTTAAAAAGTAAACATAGGGAACATAACTCTCAAGTTATGTATAGACCTTTGTGTAGCATAAATATTTGTAAGACTGCATATTTCCAGATAGTTCTGGCAGCGGGGAGGGTCAGTGTCAGATTGTTCAGAAATAGCACAAG
Source organism: Vulpes vulpes (assembly GCF_048418805.1). NCBI lineage: Eukaryota > Metazoa > Chordata > Mammalia > Carnivora > Canidae > Vulpes > Vulpes vulpes. Next base: position 33,305,562 of record NC_132789.1, on the reverse strand, counting down.
AGGATGACTGCAGGGCAGAGATGACCCGGGGCAGCCTATAACTCAGGACCTTAGTTGGGCTGGCTTCTAGAATTCAGGAACACAAGAGGAATCTTGGAGTTTCAGAATATAAAACTAGGCCTGAGGCTTAACCAGCTGTCACCTTCTGGAACAGAGAGAGAGACAGACGTCCTAGTCACCCAGAAGAAGTAGAAGATGGAAGAGAAGCATGCTATCCAATTTTTATATTTTACGGTCTGGGCTCTAAACAAATGATTATGGCAAATTGAAGATGAGTCATAAATTCAGAGAGTCAGGTGGGGAAAGAAAATTTCAACCGGGGAAAACTTTCACCACTTCCAGCAAGGATTGAACTTGTGGAGAGGAAGTCACTTGGTGAGGCAAGAAACAGGAAGACTTTAGGGGTGCTCATCCTTTTTTTCAAAAAAAAAAATATTTTATTTATTTATTCATGAGAGACACAGAGAGAGGCAGAGACACAGGCAGAGGGAGAAGCAGGCTCCATGCAGGGAACCCGTTGTGGGACTTGATCCCTGGTCTCTTGGATCACGCCCTGGGCTGAAGGCCCTAAACCACTGGGCCACCTGGGCTGCCCTGGGAGTGTTCATCCTAAGTCACTGGAAGACAGTGACACCACAGTGAGCTTCTGACAGGCTGAATGAACTCCCACCTCCTGGGAAGAGCTTCTGTACCCCTGTGATAGGTGGAGTAATTCCCCCTGTTCTCCTCTGGAACCTGTGACTCTACTACCTTCCCCGGCAGAAGGGTTTTGTAGATGTGGTTAAGTCAAGGATCTTCAGATGTGAGGAGTGTCCCAGATTTTCAAGGGGACCCAGTGTCATCACAAGTGCCCTTATAAGAGGGAGGCAAGAGGGTTGAATAAGAGAAGGTGTCAAGAAATGTATTCTCCCCCCAAAACACTACTCTCTAAGTACATTGATTTTAGCCTAGTGAGATCCATTTTGGACGTATAACCTCACAACTTGTAAGTTTGTGGCATTTCTTACAGTAGTGTTAGGAAGCTAGTAAAACCACATCATTTTTTCCCAATGGAGGACCAACAGATACTTTTGCTTCTTTAGGTGTACCCAGAAAAAGTTTTAAATGCATTTTTTTACTCTATTTTCAGTTTATTATGAAGTAAAGACGAGTGTTCATTCCCTGAGTGTCCTCTTCCGGTTATTTTTCTTGGTCCTGTGGTGACAATATCTTCCTATTGTGAAGAATAAAACAAACAAACAAACAAACAAAGCCTAACCTCTAATATACTGTTGATGCAGAGAATACAATGTGTCAAATTCTACAGTGTTTTCAATATTCCACCAATGGCTCTGTTCATGTTTTACCTGTTCTTCCAAAATTTTCCTCATCCACTCTTGCAACACACCTCAGGATGGGAGTCTGCAAACTTTATCAAGTACAAAATACAAAAACTCTTCCTGCCACCTTTTATTTTTTCTTCAGGTTCAGGGAGGTTTGTTGCACCTATTTGAGCAGGAAAGCAATGGCACTCATTACTTCTAGCTTATTATTTGCCTACTTGGTAAGCTTTCTGCAAATTGTGTCCCTATGTGCTTCAGGTCTGTTATTCAGGCATACATGGTGGCCTTCACTTAGTGGGGGCCCTTAATATTTTATAAATGTATGCTTTACAAGCTTTCTCTGGGCCCACAGCCTTGTTTTTTTATGCATTCAGAAAGCAATATTTTTAGTTAGGATATAAGCTATTATTAGTCTACTAAGTAATCCTTAAAACAAATAAGGACAAAAAAATTAATGGGGTTGTCTTTCAGTTATACTTGTTTGGAGATTCTGAAGCTACAAACACAATTATTTATCTATGCTTAAAAATGGATTTTTTTCTCCCCAACAGAGAATGAAAGTGATATAGTCTCAAGATCACAGAGTAACAAATATGAGAATACAGAAAATATTTTCAAATCATACATTTGTAAGGAAAGAACAATAATTGATAAAATAATAATACAGAAAGAGTAAAAACATATTGATGAAAATTAGGCAGAGTTCCTCGTATGCTTCCCACATAGGCATAACATCTTTAAGATTAATGACAGCAGATCAGCTAAGTACAATGAATTAATAAGTAATCTAAATGTTACTGGGTGAGGAGCACCCGAGTGGCTCAGGTTGAGCACCCAGCTCCTGATTTTGGCTCAGGTCATGATGCTGGGGTCCTGGGATCAAGCCCCACATGGATGGGGGCTCACACTCTGCCAAGAGTCTGCTTGAGGATTCTCTCTCCCTCTCCCCCTCCCCCTGCTTGAGTGCACGTGTCTAGCTTGCTCTCTCTCAAATAGAGAAATAAATTGTTAAAAATAAATAAATAAAATATGTCACTCCCATAGTTGTACATAGGCAGCAGGAAACTCAGGCAACTTTCTCAAATTGGTCATATCCTGTTTCTCTAACTTTTTATGAGCTAGTTTTTATTTTTTATTTTATTTTTGTTAAGATTTTATTTATTCATGAAAGACAGAGAGAGAGAGAGAGAGAGAGAGAGGCAGAGACACAGGCAGAGGGAGAAGCAGGCTCCATGCAGGGAGCCCGATGTGGGACTTGATCCCGGGACTCCAGGATCACACCCTGGGCGAAGGCAGGGGGTAAGCCACTGAGCTACCCAGGGATCCCCTTTCAGCTAGTTTTTAGAAGTTATGCAGACTACCAAGAAGTAAGCAAATGCATCGATCCTGCTTTATTTTGAGGTGCTTCTAGAATTTTCAAAGCAGAGCTCAAGGTACTCTCAGAAATGTCCCATTCACAAGCCACTAACAAAAAATTTATAAATTCTGTCCTGTAACTGACCAAATTTGGTATAGCTAATTTGCATGCAAATACCAGTATGACTAAATGACACAAAACCATGACCGGTTCGTGGATATGTAAGTGACAGATCTTCTAGAGAGGTACTCGTCAAGTGAATGAAGTGAATTGATAATGAATGATTAAAAGTCAATTTTGTACCCCAGATTGTGATGTGCATAATGACTGTGTTATGAAGATCCAGTTCTTTCTATTACCAATCCTCTCACCATCTATTCTAAATGATATCCTCTCCGTTTATGCTTCTGGAGCTCAGCAACTATTGCTCACAAAATTTCTCACGTGTCCACTGCTTAACAGTAGTATGTAGTTAACATTGTACATTCTCATGGCTTTGGACATGTACTCGATGTTCTTATGTGCATAACTTCTCAGGAGTATTACTCTGCTTCATGAGATGCGGTACATACACCTGTGGACAACCATGAGCTTATTTTTAGTACTTGGAATGTTTAATGCTAGTAGCTTTAGTTTAACATAATATGATATATAATAGTATAAAACATGGTAAAATTTATGGTATATATCATCACACTAGTTATTCCTACACTTATATACCATCTCATTTTAAAAGTGAAAAAAATATTTAAGTAAATAAAGTGAGTTGATTCAAATAAACCGGAAATAGAACAATATAGCACATGATATGGCAAAAAAAAAATATAGCATTGAATAAGAGAGCAAAGGGCACACATCTTAAGATGCTTGGTTTTTTAATGAAGCCAATGCCAATGAAGAATTAAGTTTAGAATTACGCATCTCTACATTGCCTGAAGAGTTCACGAAGTGACAATTTAGATCTAGTATTTTCTCAGTCTGATGTTCTTATCAGAGTATTTCCATCAGATTTTTGGAATGATTGGAATTTAGAGTATATTAGCTAGGATAGCAGCCTACTCTAAGGACAAATCAAAAGTAATCCTACTTTTTAAACAAGAACATAAAAACTGAAAAGCTGTATTCTCTCTTAGGTCTTTGAAGAACACTAATGCAGACTTTATGTTGCAAATTATTCATATGGCTTCCATGGGGATCATTTATACCAGCTCAGTTTAATTCTTAAGAAAGTGGCTCAGTGTTATTTTCTTCTCAAAAAGTGTTTTTTTAAGGGGCGCCTCGGTGGCTCAGTCAGTGAAGCATCCACCTTCAGCTCAGGTCAAGATCTTGGGGTCCTGGGATCCAGTCCCTGCATCCAGCTCCTTGCTCAGCGGAGAGGCTGCTTCTCCCTCTGTTCCTTGTCCCTCACTCCTGTGCTCGGCCTGTCAAATAAATAAATAAAATATTTTTGTTTAAAAAAAGTATTTTGATTTTCATCTTTTCAAGCTCATTAACTATTTTGTAACACATCACATATATTTTTAGCTTCAGACCAGTGATGTGTCTGCAGTTTGCATAAAAAGGACACCATAAAAGACACTATGAGGGAAATTTTAGAAATCTTAACAAGTTTTCGGATCTACTTGGCACTTTTTCCCCAATTCAAAATCTCAAAGACATAGTTTTTCAACAACTTTTCTAATTCATGATGGTATTTCCTTATTTTTGTATTCTTGCTCCCTGTAATTTACAGGGAAAAGGATACTGTAAGTTTAATTGGTTGAAGCTCAGATGCGCTAGAGGTTTTAGGTTTTCTCTGTCCTCCGGTGACACAGAAGATTTCCAGGGTCACTAAGGAAGTAAGTCCAGCAAAATTCTCTTTAAGCTTCATTTGACTGCATGATTAATTAATTAAAATAAAAATTAATTTAAAAAATAAGTGATGATCCAACTTTATAATTTGGTTTGAGCTCATGGTGTTGCGTAAAGATTGTTTTTAATCAGTTCTAAGAAGCCAGATGGAGGAAAAGGTTTTGCCCTTTGCTGTTACTGTATTTTAAAATGTGTGTTCTACTCTAAGTAACACAAATGAGTGCATTTGCATTAATTTCAACTTCTAGATGCAATTGGTGGAAAACTGTCTTGAAAAAAACTTTAAATCAAGTGAAAGTGTATTGTGAATACCTGAGTGTCCCAAGGAATCCAAAGATACAAATATGAATCAGCTTTAGACAAAACTAGAGACCCAAAAATTATTAGGATTTTCCCCCATTTTTCATCTACGTATTATCATGTATCAGCTTTATTTGAGTTATTGCTTGAGATGATAACCTGCTCAATAGTGTTAATCATTATGACCAGAATTTTTTTTATGTTGACATAATTCCATACTTAGAGCAGAGTTGCAAATAGTAGTACAGTTTATTTTATTTTTTAGTAACTTCTATTTTATTTATTATGTATTTATTTTATCTTATTTTATATTTATTATTTATATTAATTTATCATAATATTTATATTATAATTATATTATATATTATATAATATATTATTATAATATTTATTGTTTATTATTTTATATTTATTATTTATATTTATTATATATATTTATATGTTTATTATTTATATTTATTATTTTATATTTATTATTCATATTTATTTTATATATATTTATATGTTTATTATTTATATTTATTATTTTATATTTATTGTTTATATTTATTTTATTTGTATTTTACATTTATTATTTTTGTAGGAGGAACATTAATTTCTTTGCATCAGTTTAATCAGTCACGTTGCTGGAAGTTTCTAGTTGAACATTTTCCTTTGGGAACCCACCAACTCGAAAGCCTGTCATGTAGTATGTTTTTTAACTATCCTTTTAAAAATCCCTATTTTCTTCCTTACACATAAAGGAAGAACAAAATGGCATAAGGTAAATAGAAGTCTGCTTATTACTACAAGTACTATCTGGGGCTGCATATGATATTTTGGACTATCTCCTGAGAGATAGTCATTCCTCTAAAAATTGAGTTGTAAGTAAAAATTGAAGATGTAAGCTATACATCTTCAAATAATTTATTTAAGTTAAAATGCTGAATGCATAGTTCTGTAAGTTTGTGTGTCAGATACTTAATCCTCTGTTTAATAATTCAAGACCGGTCCTTAACCATTCTGCATGTCAAGCAAGAACCAGGGAGAAGAACACTTCTCATAGACTGTAACAGGCTTTCCTTATTCCAGTGAAGGGATCTTCTGTAAGATTTTGCCCCATTATATTATGCAATTAAAATATCTCAATATTTTCCAAAACTTGGCTATTTCTAGTTGTCTTTCTTTGCCCTGAGGCTGTGGTCAGAGGCTGCTTTCCTTTGTCTCTTCTTCCTTCCGCTGTCCTCATGGAGTTGAAGCTCTTCCTTATGAGCTGTGTCTACTGGGCGTCACTCTAAATCACAGATAGCCGTGCATCTCTTCAAAAATGCCAAAACAGGAGAAGATACAGATCCATGTATGTAGCAGCAGGTGTTTGGTCAGTTATCTGGCATCTGAACACAGTATAGCAGAAATCTGAATGTTCTTTAGATGTATAAATGGTTTGGATTCAGACTTATGTACTCTTAATACTATAAATAACATCAATAACGTACATGATTGTCTCATTTTCTTGAGTTTGAAGAGTACCATCCCAGCCTTTATAAAAATAAAATTAGAGTACATCAGAGCTCTCCACTCTTTGACAATGAAACAACTTAACTCATCAAAAATACATAAACATTAAACTGATGACTTATAACCTTATTAAATATTCAGTGTTAAAGAAAGGGAAACATATTTCCCCAATGCTGCAGTAGAATTAATAGAGAAGCTCATTTTTCTGATGTACATGCCACTTGTGAGTTTACCAAGAATAAATCAATTATGGTTAAGTGAAAGATAAGATAGAAATTCTAGTTCTTTTCATTCGCTTTTGCTTCGTCCATTTGATCTTTTTTTTTCTACCCAAACCCCTAAAGTATTCAATAAGACTAGAAGATGACTTTTTGCTCTCTGGTGTGGGTGACACAAATGTTAGTACTAAGGTGATTTCAGACATGCACCTTTTCCCCTTTGATGTTTTAAATTGAGGTTTAATTGACATACAAATATATAATTGACATACTTAATAATTTTAGGTATATGACATAATGATTTGATATTTGTGTATATTGCAAAATGATCACCACTATGTCTGCTTAATATCTGTCACCATGCATTATTATAGAATTTTTTTCTTGTGATGAGAACTTTTAAGATCTACTCTTTTAGCAACTTTTGGACATGCAATGCAGTACTAAGCATAGTCACCCTGCTGTACATTACATTCCCATGACTTATTTATTGTATAACTGGAATTTTGTACTTTTTAACTCCCTTCATTCATTTCACCTACCCTCCCACCCCTACTCCCTGCCTGTGGCAACTACCAATCTGTTCTCTGTATCTGTGAACTTATTTTGTTTTGGACGTTTTCTTTTTTTTTTTTTTTTACATTTCACATATAAGTGAAATCATACAGTATTTGTCTTCCTTCCCAACACTTGTTATTTCCTGTCATTTTTATTTTAGCCATTTTGAAAACTGTGAGGTGATAGCTCGCTGTGGTTTTGATTTGCATTTCCCTGATGATGAGTGATGTTGAGTGTCTTTTCACGTGTCTATTGAACATCTGGATGTCTTCTCTGGAAAAATGTTCAGCTCCTCTGCCCATTTTTAAAATCAGAATGTTTGGGGGTTTTTTTGCAGTTGAATTGTATGAGTTCTTTATGTATTTTAGATATTAATTCCTCATCCAGTATATGGTTTGCAAATATTTTCTTCCATTCCATAGGTTGCCTTTCCATTCTGTTGATGGTTTTCTTTGCTGTGCAGAGCTTTCTAGTTTGATGTGGTCCCAATAGATTATTTTTGCTTTTGTTGCTTTTACTTCTGGATCAGATCCAAAAACTCATTGCCAAGATTGATGTCAAAGATCTTACCATCTGTGTTATCTTCTTGGGGTTTTACCATTTCAGGATTTACATTCAAGTCTTAGTGTGGTATCAGGGTCCAGTTTCATTCTTTTTGACATGGCTGTCCAGTTTTTCCCAACACCATTTATTGAAAAGACTGTTTTTTTTTTCTTCATCATATATGCTCAGCTTCTTTGTTGTTAATTAATTGACCATACATGTGTGGGTTTAGTTCTGGGCTGTTTTCGGTTCCATTGACCTATGTGTCTGCTTTTATGTCAGCAATGCAGTTTTGATTATTATATCTTTGTAATAAAGCTTGAAATCAGGAAGTATGATGCCTCCAGCTTCTTTGTACTGTTAAATATTCTTCAATGTAAGTATTGAGGTGATTCTAGACATGTAGACATTCCCTTTGATCTTCAGTCTGCCTCAACTAAATAAACTGATGAAAGATGTAAAGTGACAGCAGTACTAAAAAATTAGTAGAACCTATTTGTAGTGGTGAATAGTTATTATAGGACTAGTTATTATAGGACTTTGTTTATAGAGAGTCATCACATATTATTTATAATATATATCTGAGTAGTGTTTAATGATACCAAATTATATCATTTTTTCTTCCTTTTTCTTTCTTTTCTTTTTGCTTTTCTTTCTGTGTCTGTTTGTGTGATGGTTCCTTCATCTACCTCTTTTGTTTTGTTTTCTCACCTCCAGTATTGTTAACATACAGTGTCATATTGGTTTCAAGTTTTCAGGGTACAAGTCTTTCACCTCTTTGGTTAAATTTATTCCTAGGTATTCTATTATTTTGGGTACAATTGTAAATGGGATTGTTTTCATGTTTTCCTCTTTCTGTCACTTCATTATTAGTGTATAGAAGGCAATGAATTTCTGTGCATTGATTTTTGTATGCTGTGGTCTTTCTTAATTGATTTCTCAGTTCTAGTAGGTTCTTGGTAGAGTCTTTAGAGTATTCTATATAATAGAGCATCATGTCATCTGCAATTTGTGAAGGCTTTATTTCTTCCATCTAATTTAGATGTCTTTTATTGATTTTTCTTGTCTAATTGCTATGGCTAAAACTTCCAGTATTATGTTGAATAAAAGCAGTGAGAGTGGACATCTTTGTCTTGTTCTCTCTTTTTTTAAGATTTTATTTATTTATTCATGAGAAACACAGAGAGAGAGGCAGACACACAGGCATTTGGAGAAGCAGACTCCATGCAGGGAACCTGATGTGGGACTTGATCCCGGGACTCTGGGGTCACACCCTGAACCAAAGGCAGATGCTCAACTGCTGAGCCACCCAGACATCCCTCTTTGTCTTGTTCTTGACCATAAGGGAAAAGCTGTCAGTTTTTCATCATTGAGTGTGATGTCAGCTATGTGTTTTCATACATGCCTTTATTTTGTTGAGGTATGTTCCCTGCAAACCAACTTTGTTAAGACTTTTTATCATAAATGGATGTTATACTAACAAATGCTTGTTCTGCATCTATTGAAATGATCATATGGTTTTTATCCTTTCTCTTATTGATGTGATGTGTCACATTGCTGATTCATGCATATTGAGCCAGTTATATCCGAGGAATAAATATCATTTGATTGTGGTAATTGTTTTTTTTTTTTTAATTTTTAAGTAAAATTAAATTTAATATATTGTTGGGTTCAGTTTACTAATATTTTGTTGAGGATTTTAGTGTCTTTGTTCATCAGAAATATTGGCCTATATAGTTCTTTTTTTTTTGGTAGTGTCTTTATCTGGTTTTGGTATCAGAGTGATACTGGCCTCATAAAATGAATTTGTAAGATTTGCTTCCTCTTCCATTTTTTGGAAACGTTTGAAAATAACTCTTTAAATTTTTATAGAATTTGCCTGTGAAGCCATCTAGTCCTGGACTTTTGTTTGTTGGGATTTTTAGGATACTGATTCAATTTCATTGCTGGTAAATTTTTGTTCAAATTTTTTTAATTTTTTCCTATTTTAGGTTTGGTTGGTTATATGTTTCTAGGAACTTATCCATTTCTTCTAGGTTGTCCAATTTCTTGGTATATAATTGTTCATAATATTCTTATAATTTTTTGTATTTCTGTGGTGTTGATTGTTTTTTCTCCTCTTTATTTCTGATTTTGTTCTTTTGCATCTTCTCTCTCTCCCTTTATCTGTCTTTTTTTTTTTTTAATGAGTCTAGCTAAAGTTTTATCAATTTTGTTGGTCTTTTCGAAGAACCAATTCCTGGTTTCATTGATCTGTACTATTGGGTTGTTAACATATTTGTTTTTAATTCATTTTGTTTATCTGCTCTAATATTTATTATTTTCTTCCTTCTACAGTTTTGGGTTTTGTTTGTTCTTCTTTTTTTAGCTCCTTTACATGTAAGGTGAGGTTGTTTATTTGACATTTTTCTTGCTCCTTGAGGTAGGCCTGTATTACTATAAACTTCCCTCTTAGGCTCTATATTGTGTTTTCATTTTCATTTGCCTCCATGTATTTTTTTATTTCTTCTTTATTTTCTTGGTTGACTCACTCATTGTTTAGTAGCATATTATTTAAACTCCATGTATTTGTGCTTTGTCTAGATTTTTTTGACATGGTTGATTCCTAGTTTCATAGTGTTTTGGCCAGTAAAACTACATGGTATTGATCTTTTTGAATTTGTTGAGATTTATTTTGTGGTCTAATATGTGATCTATTCTATAGAATGTACCAGGTGCACTTGAAAACAATGTGTAAGCTACTGTTTCAGGATAGAATGTTCTTTTTTTTAAGTAATAAATTTATTTTTTATTGGTGTTCAATTTGCCAACATACAGAATAACACCCAGTGCTCATCCTGTTAAGTGCCCCCCTCAGTGCCCTCCCCCAGTCATCCCCACCCCCTGCCCTCCTCCCCTTCCACCACCCCTAGTTCATTTCCCAGAGTTAGGAGTCTTCCATGTTCTGTCTCCCTTTCTGATATTTCCTACCCATTTCTTCTCCCTGAATATATCTGTTGTTTTGTTGTTTTATGATTTTTTTATTTTTTTTTTAGTTCATCTCTGCTTTTTTCTTGCTCTCTTCTCTCATGGTTTGCTGGTTTTCTTTAGTGATATACTTGGATTCCTTTCTATCTTTTTTGCATATTTATTAGAAGTTTTTGATTTGTGGTTACCATGAGGTTTATAAATAACATTTTATGCATACAGCAGTCTTTTTAAAATTTTTTAATTTAAATTCAGTTCATAAAGAGTCTATATTAAGTTGGTGGTTATTTAAATTTGAACCCATTTTTTAACACTTCCCTCTCCATGTTTTAGTTATATTTTGTCATATTTTACATCCCTTTATTTGTGAGTTTCTTGACTGATTTTTATACATATACATATTTTTCTTCCATGTATTTAGCTGTGGAAGTCTGCTCTGCCAGTCTCTTGGTCACTGTCTGGGTTATTTACACTGATATGGGTGTGGTCGAGTTGTATCTATGGGACAAGGTGAGCCTAGGATTCTCCTACTCAGCCATTTTTCTGATCTATCTGCTTCTAAAGCCCAGGCAACTACAAAGAATGGGGTATCAAATGCATAAATATATTTTTCAAAATTTTAGAACTGGACTATGCATATGCATCATCTCAGGTTATGTGTTAAAATACAGATTTTTTTTAAAGATTTTATTTATTTATTCCTGAGACACACAGAGAGAGGCAGAGACACAGGCAGAGGGAGAAGCAGGCTCCATGCAGGGAGCCCAATGTGGGACTTGATCCCAGGATCGCGAGATCACACCCTGAGCTGAAGGCAGAGGGGAAACTGAAACCTGGTAGATGCTTATGTTCCTGCAAAGGGGGTAGAAAGAGAGCTGTGTCTTGTTTCAAAAATGAAGGACGGATTCAAGATGTTGAAAATAGCCTAAGGGATGAAACAGGAAGAGCACTGAAACATCACAGTCTTGATTTTAGCACTCAACCGCTGAGCCCCCCAGGGACCCCTAAAATACAGATTTCTGTCCTACATGCAGTGAATTAACTTTTTTGCTTATTGTTTCTCTCCATATTGTATAAAATAGAAAAGCCTCTTGGGAAGTAAAGGCAAATAATCTACAACTTGTTTCCATCAGTGAAAAGGGAGACTGTCCTGTTGGTATGGTCGCCCTTATCATATGTGTATCTTTAGACTTACCTTTTTAAAATATCCTCATGCCTGTGTCTTATTAACATATTTAATCAAACCAGTTTTTGTCTGCCAAATATTAAAGTTATCTTTCTACTCACATTGCCTTTACTGTAAATGGAGTTTTAGAATTTGGAATACAGTTCACTCCTGTTATCAATGTACAGAACTGCTGACAATTTTTCTACTTCAGAAATAGTGGTTAAGAACACAGCCTTTGAATCATATAGAATTGTTAATATCCCAGATCTTCCAGTTACCACCTATTTGCCTTTGGGTCATTCAAAATCCACAAGCTTGAGTTTCATCATGATGCAAGGTTGTTTGAAAAGTAAGTAAGAAATGTAAGTTGGGAATATACCACAGTACTGGGTACCTAGAAGCATTTAAGAAATGGTAATGTTACCATTATTAATGTATATTTTAGTGATAATACAGACATCAGTATTCCTGGAATATTCCTTCATGATAATGACTTCCCAGAAGTCCCCAGTGATTGTGACTTTCTCAAAACTGAAATGTGGAAAATGGCTCAAGTTCCACTAAGGAATAATCATAGGATTCTTATGTATTCCCAGGTCAGGATTAAACAGAATAAATGTGTAATGTTCTAAAATAGTTTTAATTTTCTTGCCGTAGCAGCCTCATAGATATCAGAGGGGAAACATGAGTTTATGCAGAGTAGTTCTGGTGCTCAGGGCAGGCACCCTGCGTGCGGTTCAGCTGCCAGTAAGGACAGGGCTGATTCGGGTGGTTACTTACACTGCTGCTGTCTTATTGCTGTTCCAAGGAAAAAAGCATTCACCCTAGCAGCGGGCAAACTAATACCAGATAAAGGAAAGCATTGGCATTGAGTGGGGCGATGACTCTTCTCAAAGTTTCACAATTAATCACAAGAGAAATTTGACCTTCCTAGACTCCCTTGCTCTGCCATTCTACCACAGTCTGGGTATCACCGGGTGGCCTTTGCTGACGTCATTCCTAGACTGATAAGGAAATCTGCTGGCATAGAGTGAGAATTTTATTTTATTTTATTTTATTTTATTTTATTTTATTTTATTTTATTTATTTATTTATTTTTTAGTTTTTTAATAAATTTATTTTTTATTGGTGTTCAATTTGTCAACATACAGAATAACACTCAGTGCTCATCCTGTCAAGTGCCCAATAAACCATTAGCCAGCCTTATTAAAAAGAAGAGAGAGGACTCAAATTAATAAAATCATGAATAGAGTGAGAATTTTAGTTTGGTTATTCAAATGTCATACCTATCTTTAATAATAAATCATGTGTGACCTGTTTTCTCTGTCATAGTTTTCTTAAGTGCAAGAGCCATCTGCTCATTTTACCCAACTTGTGACATGTTTGATTTTTTTAAAAAATATTTTATTTATTTATTCGTGAGAGATACAGAGAGAGAGGCAGAGACATAGGCAGAGGGAGAAGCAGGCTTCCTGTGGGAATCCCCATGCAGGACTCGATCCCAGGACCTCAGGATCACACCCTGAACCGAAGGCAGACGCTCAACTGCTGAGTCATCCAGGTGCCCCACATGTTTGACTTTTATATGTTATTTAATCGCTAAACTATGTAGTGTTATGTTTTTAATTATCTGGATTTCAGGAGAAATGAGTATAACATTACTTATCACAGATCTTCAAGAGTAACTCTGGCAATTATTAGTAGAAACAAATTACCCAAAGTCAGATGTACACCATAATAATTGCTATTATCTGAAGGGATTTATCTTGATAGAGCATATTTTTGACATTACTAATATACTTGTCAGCTGTAGGGGAATCAAATTAAAATTCTTGTCAATATTTGATTATTTCTTTGCCACTTCCTGAATCCTGTACTCTGTCACTGACCATGTAACATGAGAGAAGGCCATGTATATTGATTAACACATTTAGTTTCATAAGATTGATTAACTCAACTAAATTTCATCAACTCTGAGAGCCAAAAGCTGATTTGATTAATTAATGTAAGGATTTATTTTTAACTTCATAATAGCCTAAAGCAATGATTACATAAATAGAACTATTCCAGACCCCAGAAGCTTTGTAATTGGCACTTAAAAAAAAATTCTCCCGCACTAACACTCAATGGAATTTTAAACCCATAAATTCATATGAATTTTAAAATTACTCTTTGTAAAAATAATTAGTTTTCTTCCCTTTACTCAGATGGTGCCATCACTGTGCAGGTATAACCCAGAAGCTCAAGAGTCAGATTCCTGCCTTCCTCATGGAGAAGATGGATAAAAGCAATTCCTATTTAGGATGTTGTTGTGATGTGGGAAAAAAGAGAGAAAAAGCCACGATATATAGCACGTAAAAAGTTCCACTGAGTACCTAACATATATTGGAGATGCCAATAAAATTAACAATAAACGTAATGATAACCTCTGGGGTTGTTGCTTGTTTACTATGTCCCTGTTTTAAAGTTAGTTCTTTGATGGTAAGGTCTTTTTGACCAATTGGTGCTTGAACTTTCAGCATCTCAAATAGTGCCCAACTTATATCAGTACTCCGTAAATATTTCTCAATTTATATATGACTAATCATGGTCATCAGACATCTCTAAGACATTTCCTGCAAGAACTATTGTTGTATCCATGGGGCATGTGCATCAGAGTCAGTTGAAGGACTTGTTTAAAATGCAGACACGGGACCTACTCACTTCGGATCACTTGAGTGAGGGTCCGCAGACTTGTATTTAAGTGAGTTCCTCAAAGGAACCTAATCTGCCTTATGTTTGGAAACCAGCATCAAAGTTTTCCTTAATCTCCAAAGTGTCTCCACTTTCACGTGTTGGAAAATGTCTCTAAATACTACTTCCAGGGACGCCTGGGTGGGGTGGCTCAGTGGTTGAGCGTCTGTGTTGGGCCCAGAGCATGATCCTGGAGTCACGGGATCCAGTCCCATACTGGGCTCCCTGAATAGAGCCTGCTTCTCCCTCTACCTATGCCTCTGCCTCTCTTTGTGTGTGTGTGTCTCTCATGAATAAATAAATAAAATCTTTTAAAAATATAAAAAAATAAAATACTACTTCCAATATTTTGTATTCCCTCTACAAAGCTTAAGTACTTACCTGTAATTACCTGTAAGAGAAAATAGAATTATGTATCTCAGTGATTACAATCAAACAGCTTATGAAATCTGTAACAACTTCACAAAGCAAACTGTGACTCCTCTAAACCAATCAGGGATGATTTTACCTTCTCCCGCCCCATGCCTGGGCTCACACTGTGTCTTGTCTTCTCCATGTGCTCCCCTTCTCTCTCCCTCTCACCCTCTCCTTTTGCTTTCTTCCTCAACCCCAGTGACTCTTAACTTGAGCAGACTTCTAGAATTATCTCAGAATCTCTACAAAACACTAATGTTGGAGCCCCTGCTCAGATAAAGGGAGTCAGAATCGCTGGTAGATCTGACTCTAGATGTGGTTTATACCCCACTGTATCTCAGTTTGAAAGAATCAGCTCTTTCTCTTCTGAAGTCTTTGGAAGCACGTGTTATCTGTTTAGAGTCCCTATCCTGTTCCTTATCTTTATTCCTTGAATTCTCTCTTAGAAGACAAGCTACTCCCACACTGCTAATAGTATTTCTTGGAGAGCACAGATTCTTAATAAATATTTATTTTAGAACACATAGAGGAGTGGTCTTTATTTTAGGAATGAGAAGAGATGCTTCTATAGAACTTTGGGGGCAAGTATTTTTTTTTTAAATATCCAGGCCTAGAAGTTCCTAGGGTGCCTGGCTGGCTCAAGTTAATGGAGCATGTGACTCTTGATCATAGGGTTGAGGGTCTGAGCCCCACGTTTGGTATAGAGATTACTTAAAAATAAGATCTTTTTTTTTTTTTTTTTTTTTTTTTTGAGAGAGAGAGAAAGTAGGGAGAGGAACACAGAGAGAATCTCAGACACCCCACTGAGCACAGAGCTTGATGTGGGGCATGATGCCACGACCCTGAGATCATGACCTGAGCCGAAATCAAGAGTTGGATGCTTAGAGCCACTCAGGCACCCCAAAAGATAAAATCTTAAAAAAAATTAACTGTTTCTTCAGTTTTCTTCATAAAAGGCAGAATTATTTAGCATTTTAAGGACATTATCTGGAGATATATATTTTTAAAATGTGGAGTGGGCATTGCTGTTTTGGGATTTGTGTTTTTCTCTCTTCCCTACCTGCTTCCCTTCTACAAAAGTAATTAATCATAGCTACTTCAGAACCAATTTCATCATAGGACGTAAAGGTAATTTATATTTAGAACTGAAATTTTCAAAGATCTAAGTTTGACTGCCTTCATAAAATCCGAATATTAAAATGAAAAGTGAAAAATATCAGACAGCTTTGTGGGTTTTTAAACAATTCCAAGTCTGATTATCCCAAATATCTGGGAGTTTAGTCTTGCGTAGGAAAAGTAGATAGGTCTTTGCATTTTTCTATGGTGCTGAAAATCATGATGCCTCGTACAGACAGCTTTTAATCTGCCACAAGAACCTATTGACATCACCTCTGTTATAGACTCTCTATATTAGGTGTTAAACCTGATTTTTGCGAATTTTATGGTATTCCATATGCTAAGAGGATTATGCTAATCTATTTTAGTGTTGTTTATTACATTCCTTAGAGCCAATTACTAATCATATTCATAAAATGAGAATGGGTTGGACATGTATCATTAGATATGCCTCAAATGACTCAAATAGACTAATTTCATAATTTTAGAAAATTGGTTTAAATTTGAATGCTTGTGGATTGACAAGATAGTTCCTAATAGGTACTGTATTTATGGGGCCTTTGCCTGGGCTTTCAGCAGTCCTGGCACCAACTACAGAGTCAGGAACAGACTTTTAAATGAAAGACAGAGAGAGGGGGGGTGGGAGTGGGGGTTGGGGAATGAATCTCTACTGAGAGATGTGCCAAGTAGGATTGGGATGATATTTTTGGTTGGACCCCAAATGTATTCTCTGCAATGAAAGTCATGTTCTTTTTTTTTTAATTTTTTTTTAAAAAATTACTTATTTACTCATGAGAAACACAGAGAGGAGAGAGAGAGAGAGAGAGAGAGAGAGAGGCAGAGACACAGGCAGAGGGAGAAGCAGGCTCCATGCAGGGAGCCCGATGTGGGACTCCATCCCGGGTCTCCAAGATCACGCCCTGTGCAGAAGGTGGCAAGAAACCGCTGAGCAACCCGGGCTGCCCTGAAAGTCATGTTCTTGATGGAATTTTGTTTTTGTCTTCTTCATGTTTAGTAAAGCAAAATCATCTCAAACAAACAGAGTAAGTTCTCAGCACAAGTGAATCTTCCTAATGGTGGGCAATGTTGACATTAAACATTTATGAGGCATATGTATCTTTTTAAATTTATTTTTGTTTCTGCTGTTATGGAAGTTAGGGATGTGAGTTGCAATTCAAATACAGAAAGTTCTCTGCCTCTCTCTCTCTCTCTGTGACTATCATAAATAAAAAAAAAAAAAAAAAAAAAATTAAAAAAAAAAAGGATCCCTGGGTGGCGCAGCGGTTTGGCGCCTGCCTTTGGCCCAGGGCGCGATCCTGGAGACCCGGGATCGAATCCCACATCCGGCTCCCGGTGCATGGAGCCTGCTTCTCCCTCCGCCTGTGTCTCTGCCTCTCTCTCTCTCTCTGTGACTATCATAAATAAATAAATAAAAAAAAAAAATTCAAATACAGAAAGTTGTCAGAGGCTGGGATATATGGTTCAGAAACTATAACCAAGTGCTCTCTGCCCATCTTTTGATAAATTTTCCATTTACTCTGAAAAAAAAAAATCCTTTCGCTTCTTCCAGTTTTCCAATTGTGTTGTGAGATTGCTCAAGGTAAAAAAAACAAACAAACAAAAAAACAAACAAACAAAAAAACCCACAGAAGTTTATGATAAAACTAGAACTATTTTTTGACCCCTGATTTGGGAGTCCTTCTGGTGGACCACCTCGGAGCAGCTTAGCTCTGGAAGGGATCCCAGTCCCCTCTGCCTGGAGTCACCCTCCAGAGGAGGTGAAGGTGTGGGTAGGGAGCTCCACCTTCTACACTGCAGAGAGACTGCTTGCCTGATTCATGAGGTGGTGAGGGTCTGCGAACAAACCACTGCCCTCAGTTGGCACCCCAGAGTCAAGTGGAGAGTGTTTCTTCTCAGCTCTAAGAAGGATGGTGTCCATAGAATTGCTACCATTCCAGCTGGCCCCAGTGGATGTGAGGGTCCACGGGCACTGAAAAGGTAGGAAACTGAGATGCTAACATGCAGAAAGAACAAGAGAGAATCGTTCTTTAGTTTCAGATAACCACTCCGTCTTCTCCAACCCCATGTTCAACATCACGGTTCGGAAGAGTTCATGACATTTGCATTGAATTAAATAGAGAACATGCCTCCTACTCGGAAACAGAGATTGAGCTCTGAAGACCAAAAATTGAGTGCACTCTTCCATGCTAAGAAATGCACATAGTTATATCTTTATTTCTCCTAACGGCTATGTGAGAGAAGAATTACACCTTTTTTAAGGTTATAAGGAAACCAAAGGTGCTGAAAGTTAAATAGTTTGCCTGGAATTATCAAGTTAATGTTAGCAGAGCCAAGATTTGAATAAAGATCTGTTCGGTTCTTTTCTTTTTCTTACAGATTATTGATTTTATACTAAACAAAGCATATTGACCAGCTCTACTGTTTATATCTGACCCAGTTTTTTTTTTAATTTTTAAATTTATTTATTTATTCATGAGAGACAGAGACAGAGAGAGAGAGAGAGAGGCAGAGACACAGGCAGAGGGAGAAGGAAGGCTCCATGCAGGGAGCCTGACGTGGGACTCGATCCCGGGTCTCCAGGATCACGCTCTGGGTGGAAAGCAGCGCTAAACCACTGAGCCCCCCGGGCTGCCCTGTCTGACCCAGTTTATATAAAAGAGAGAAAACGCTGAAATGAAATCCATTCCAATCATATCCAGGTTTACAGCTAGAGGAAAGTCTAGTGGACAATACAATAAACCAAGATGTTTAAAACCTGTGTCAGAACAGGATGAAAACAACTCTGACTCCTCTGTCTGAATGGTAAAGTTAGGGCCAGGCCAGGGTCAGAAGATAAAACTGAGCTAAGTTCTTCTAGAAAATAATCTCTGTCTTTAAGTTTGAGAGTAAAGAAAAAATCATAATGATCAGAGCGACTGGCATGAAAATGAAAACGTCATATGTTTTTTAAGAACCATTTTATAGCATCAGTGTGGACTGTATTACGCGGAGTGGCTCACTTTTGAAAAAGAAGAGGGAAGGGGATGTTCAATTCTGAGTCAAGGTTGTCTGGAGCAAGTCGGCTCACCCCACAACAAGTCAGGGGTCTCTGCTCAGGAGATTTATTCCCCAGCTCTGTTGTTTATAGGATGCCAAGAAGAATTCTGAGTGGCGGTCCATTCGTGACTGTATCTCAGCAGCTCCTCTCCTCCAACCGTCTTTCCTTTTCTTCCCAGAAAGTTCTCTCGTCTCATCCGAGGACACATTCAGTGATGGTGCCCGTTCACACTTGCATTTCTCCTCTCACTCTCTGTTTCTGATTAGAAAGCAGATGCCTTTCCCATCAGAAAGTTGTTGGGATTTACTTCCTGGAAACACAAAAATCTAAGAATATCCTGGACACACACTGTTTTTTTTTTTTTTTAATATCTAATGGAAAATTTCTGGATTTATTTTGTAAGGATAAAATATATATACATATATATTTTTACATATAATAAATATATAATATAAATATATATATAAATATATAAAAATATATGTGTATATATATTTTTTTTTCCACAAATGTTTAACAGAGAATCACCTTCCTCCTGGGAGCAAATCCCAAGAATGTTTTCCCTCACAGTTAAAAATGTGGAGAGATCTCTGTCTCAGCTTCTTTGGAAGCAAGATAAAGGGGAGCTTTTTCAACAATGCACATTGATCTCTCATCAAAATATGCCCTGACTGAGATGATGATTTCTCTTTTTCTAAGATATGCATTATTTAGTCAAAAGGAATATCTTACCATATTAATATTTCTGCCTCTCACTGTGCTTGGATACTTTTGTTCATATATCAATTTGTTGATAAATATCATATCCACTTGTGGCTTATTTATGTATGTCACAAGGTTACATCCCAGATTTATGGAGGAAATAAGTGAGTCTCCACCAACTCTCGGTAGTCATACTTTTACGTATATCGCTGAATTCAGATTTCACGCGTTAATGTTATGAAAAGAAAATTATCACACATTTCTACTCCTTTATCTATACCCACCTTCCAATTTAAGCTTCAGAATATTTGGGAAAAAAATGGGAACTGTATCATTTCATGAATTTAACTGACAGCTCTAAGCAGTTATAGTATGAGTAGGATATATAACTGAAACATGAAACTTCAGTTTAGAATTTAGTTCTGAATACAGGCATCTTATTTTGAAATTGGCAGATTGATGACCTCGAAGGATTCTATTCATTTATACGAATATAGCAGAAACCCCAAGGGAATCTTCTGGTACTTGGGATGCGCTGAATGGGTGGGTATAATTTGAAAAAACCTGTGGGGAGAAAAGCCATGAAAGCCCCCCAGAGGGGGTTCTGGACCCAATGCCCCTCTGCAAGAAGAAGGGAAATGGAACCCCAGCTTTTTCCCTGGCTGGAAGTGAGAAGGTATCACCTGGACACAGACCTCGGGTACCGTTGTCTTGGACACAGAAAGAAATGGGTGGAGTCCTGGCACCTGCTGCAGGCATGAGGAAGCAGACTCTCCGTTGGGTAAGCGCAAGCTCACAGCAGCATGAATCTGTCAGGAAGAAGGCTGGGCAGAGCTGTCCCCCTCCCAGGAGGTGTCATTGTCACTTCATTCATTCACCTGCTCATTGTCTCAGTGCCTCTGGGTACCCCGACTCTGCTTCAGGTGGAGGAGACCGAGACAGTATTGTTTAGACACCGGTGTGCTGCAGGGTGGGTACAGGTGCGTCTGCATCTCCACTGGGCCAGGTAGTTCCAGTTCCTGGAAGCTCCACAGGGCATGGCCCGTGTCCGCTGTGGCACACACAGCACGCAGGAAATTTTGAAGTGTTCAATAGTTTTAATGGGCTGAAACCACAATAAGAAAACCAGCAGGGACACTAAAACTAGGGAAGGATTATCAGAAGTTGTAGAGAAACCTAGAGAATACCACAACCCATGTTGAGTCAGAAGAGCCAGAAGAGCACATGAAAGGAGCCTAGAAACTTAGAAATATACTGGATTTTCTCAGCCGGGTGCATCTTGATCACATTGTTTCCATGTTGTCATCTCTCCCAGATTTTAGCCCCCAGTACTTCATCCTTCTCCTCCCTCCACCAACTCAGGCCACTTTCCTTACTTTGTCTAGAACTGATACTCTGTGAATGTCACCTTTATAATCATCTTGTGGCATCTGATCGTGATTTCATTCTTTCGCCTACTTAACCAAATACTTACTTTGAACTGGTAAGAGCCAGAGAGAGTGCCAGGGCAGGAGATACATCTGGAACCAAGGTGAATCCAGTCCCTCCCTCAAGGAGCTTAGAGCATTCTAGCACCAGTTGTCTTCCTCACATTGCATTCAATACTTTTCTGTATGTTATGGGGAGGATACCAACCCCTCAAGGGTACCCCCCTTCTAATGTCTGAAGCCTGTGAATATGTTAATTTGCAAGGTGAAGGGACTTAAAGGTTGTAGACCTGAGACCAGGTGATCATTCTGGATCACTCAGCTGGGTAAAATCTAATCAAGAGACTATAAAAATGGAGACACTTTCCCATTTTCAGGGGTGGAGGAGGATAAGAAGCCAGGACAGAAAGGTACTGAGTAGTCTGTTCAAGAACAAGTGCCACGTGGCCAAGTCATGAGCCCCCAGGAGCTGGGGCAGGTCCTGGCCTCTGAGACCAGTCAGACAGTAGTTTCCATAAGACTCATGATCAAAGGTGGCCCATTTGATGTCTGGCTTTTGAGTTTTATCTTTGGTCCTAGATAAAAATTAAAAGAAGTGGCCTCTAAGAGGGAGGAAATTCTATCTAATTTTAAGGTAAAATATGTGTGAATAAATAAAAGAATTAAAGAGAAATCACCACCAAAAAAAGAAAAAAAAAAGAGAGATGGAGAGAAAGAGAGAGAGAGAGAGAGAGAGAGAGAAACCACCAACAGAAGTAGTGAAAACTGCCCCCAAATAAATTCAAGTTTCTTATGGGAGAGGCACATATTCAAAATATGGTATTTGATTGGTGTCGCTATCAACCTTATAAAAGTAGTAATATAAGAGAAAAAAAATAATGAATCACATTCAGAAAAAGAAAGGCCACATTTTGTGTGATTCCACTGATGGAGTTGTCCAGAACTGGCAAACCAAAGACAGAAAGTAGAGTCGTGTATGCCAGGGGCTGTGGGAGGTGACTGCTCCTGGCGTGCCGGTGCTTTGTTGGGTGAGAAGAAAATCCCATAACCAGATAGTGGTGATGGCTGCCCTGTCCTGTGAGTGTACTAAAAACCACTGATTTGTACACTTGGAAAGGGTGAATTTTATGGTGTGTGGAATTATATCTTGATAAAGCAATTACTTGAAAATAAAGGAATTCCAAAATTCCAAAATGAAATAATTCCAAAAATATTTCAAATGTGTCACTATCCATAATAAAAATTCTCTTAAGGTATTCAGATATAACCCAGTCACCCATGTGACAGCCTACCAGTTATGATTTCTTCAGTGAAATAACACAATGGCCTGTCCCTTCTGCACTGTGTTATTAGTTTGGAAATCTATGAGAAGAAGGGTGCGTAAGAAAGCAGCAAAATGAGAAACTGGTTGCAGAGGCTTGAAAGATGGCAAAGGAGCAGTGGGAATGACCGTGACCTCTCAACAAGTCAGGTGAAGGTGGATGGAACACGCAGAACAAGGACAGAAAGAAGAGAAAAAGATCTGTGACAAATGGATGAGGGGACTACTAAAACTCAGGACAAGTTGACAGTTTTTGGAGAATTTATGTCTATTTCAAGATCAAGATAATTATGCATATTTTTTTAATCAGCTAAAGCTAAAAAGAGTGTGTGGATCATTGCTGTTGACTAGCCTGCCTCTTATATAATTATATAATTTACCTGCAAATTCTGAAATACCACAGGGGACAGCAGCAGGACACAGTTATCTTTTTCTGTACTCAGTTTGGAATTATTCTTGTTTGAAAAAACAACTTTTTTATGTTAATCTTTGTTCAGGGAAAGTAGCATTGTCACATTAAAATCCCAAGGGTCGGTCAGACATCTGTAAAACACTGCATTGTGCTAAAAGGCAAGAAGCTGAGGAAGAAAATTCACTCTGGGTCACTTCAGCATAATGTGCAGATCAAGTAGTGAGCTGGGTTGAAAACAGCAGGAATGAATTGCATTCCACTTAACACCTAATGTGTCAGGATTGGTTATGCTTGTATTGTGTGTGGAGACTAACAAAACTCCTGTTTTTCTTGGTATTCTTGTCTTGTCTATGTGTCTCTTGACCTTCAGACCATCTGAGTTTCTACCAGAAAGATCCGAAGCTTTCTTGCATTCATTATAGCCAGTGATTGCTTATTTGCATATTCATTTATTTTTCCCTATGAATATATTTACTTTGTACGTCAACCAACGGAAATATAATCTGAAGTGATTTATTCCTACTAGGTGCTCATAGATGAGACAAAATATTTGCAGCAATCTAGGTAGTGAGAAATATTTGAAAAGAGGAACCAAGAAATTCATTTTCCCATAGAATCAAAAATATTTACGTAAATTACAATTCTAGCATTTATTGAGTGCCTACTCTGTGCCAGACACTTCACGTACACATCTGCCAGGCCTCACTGTGCAGTTGTTAAACAGTTCCCTCAATGGTCTTCTTTGATAATGAAGATTTTATAAGGAGGCTGTCATAAATTGCTGTCTGCAGAAGTTCATTTTGGAAAAAAAAAAAAGAAAGAAAGAAAAAAAATGACCAAAAGTCATACTTTGTTTGTTGCTACTGTAATCAATTTTGCTCCATACACTTTGCCACTGCATGACCACCTAAACAAGGTGACTTCATTTTTTATTCCCTTAACAGAGGCTATACATTAAGAATGGTTGGTTAGAACATAACTGAAATATATTTTCTGTAATAGAAAATAAGGCTCTCAAAGACTTGAAGGAATGCCCAACAAATACCTAGGAATTAGTTTTCTGTGAAGAAATAGCAGCAGGATAACCTATCACATAGTAGTCAAACCTAGTTTCTTTAGAGCACATTTAGAAAACCAACTGAGGGGCATCTGGGTGGCTCAGTCAGGTGAGCATCCACCTCTTGGTTTCTGCTCAGGTTGTGATCTCAGCGTTGTGGGATCAAGCCCCGGGGTTGGACTCTGTGCTCAGCAGGGAGTCTGCTGGAGACTCTTTTCCCCTCCCTCTCCCTCTGCCCCTCCCCCTGCTCAGGTTCTCTCTCTCCTTCTCTAAAACAAACAAACAAATAAATGAAATCTTTAAATATAGATACATAAAAATAGAAAAATGAACCGAATGTTGTCTGAAGTATATACTAACCACAGATTCCATCCCACATGACAATGAAAACAGAACCCCCAAATTATGCATGAATACTCAAATAAAAGAGGTATCCCAATGTATCAAATCATGACACTTGTAATTACCATATTTATCATTGAAGCCTCACATAATCTGTATAGAAACTTCTACATCTTTCCAAGTTCCTTAGAAAATTAAGACTGATAATTCCCTACTTAAAACTAGTGTGATGGAAAAGTCTGAAATGAAAAGTTGCAATTCTATTCTTTTCCACCATTCTATATATATCCTACTTTCTGAGAAGAATTATATATTATTTTTATTTTGTATTGTCTCCACAGAATGGGTTAATAAATAGGACCTTCCTCTCCCTACAATAAACATACTTTGTATCCCATTGAAAATAGATCCCTCTGATATTTTAGTTCAAAGGAAAAGAAAAAAAAGAGGAATGCTTTATGTTTAGATCTTGCTGCATCTGTCAAAGATAATGCATTCACAGGATAAAAATTCTTGGGAACAGACTTTATTTTTGTTTTTTGTTTTACTTTTTTTTTTTTAATGTTTGAAGGCTTCTGAGAAGTATTTACCTAAGATTTGACAAGAAATCTGTTGGAAAACATAACAAGAAGTCAATGAAAACTTAGCTAATGACAGTCTCTGTCTCCGTGTCCTTCTCTCTGACCTTTTCGTTTTCTGCTCTCTCTTCCAAACATCTCCACCTTTTTCCTCTCTTGTGTTCAATTTCACTGATAAAATCATCACACCTACAAAGTTCTCAAACCCCCATGGACCATTTCTTCCCCTGTGCTGTATCCCTGTGCTGTGTCATGGCACCTGTTCACCTATAGTCTGCTTTTCATTCTTCACTTGGAGAAATACATAAGAATATTATTAAATTTCACTCATTTTGTTGTCATCTCTCTAGCAATTGTCTTAAAGAGAATTTAAATAATTTAGAGCAGAGAACATCCTGAACCATGGAAACTTGTATGTAGAAAGGTAGCCAACCTGAGCAACTCACCAGAGTCTATAGTGGGCTTTCTTTCTACAGTATTGTCTCTATTGAAAGCATAAAAGTGTGAATTTTCAAACACTAGATAAGATGTGTGTGTGTGTGTGCATGCGCACACGTGTGTATGTGTTTATTCAGAGAAAAGAAGTACCTCCTCCAGCTTCTGGCCTCTCTCTTCTACTTCCCTCACATAGATTCAGGCTCATTTTGAAGGACTTGACCTATGAGATAAACTATATCTCACCTTGTCTTTTCTTGTGTGTTTGCTAGTTTTTAATTAGAAAGAAATATACTCCAGAAATAGAAAACTTGACTTTGATAAGCTGATCACTGAGGCCTCCTACACTTTTCATCTCCCTCAGTACCTTGCCCCGGACCGAGTTCAATTTCACTGCACAAAGGTGACATGAGAGACAGTCAAGACAGGGAGGGGAAACTAGAGTCTGAAGTCCTTTGCTGTCTTGTAGGATAGAGTTTGTTTGGTGCCGGTGACCAAGTCAGATCCTGACATGCTTTTTGTGGCTCAAAGTCAGAGAGTCAGACAGCTAGGAAGCATGTGTTCATGGTCCTACAGCTCTAAATTCTCTAAAGTCATAAAATAATATGCTGACACTCCATATCAGCATTGGCATACAATCACATGAATTTCTAGATCAAAAGTTTTGCTACTCAAAGGGTGGTCTGCTGACCAGCAGCATTGGCATAAGGATGCCAGATAAAATACAGGACACCCAGTTACATTTTAACTACAGATAAAAAATGAAATCTGCCTTAGTGTATGTATGGCCATGCGATATTTGGAACATACTTATACAAAAGAAATATTTGTGATTTATGTAAAGTCCAGATTTATATGGGCCGCCTAGGTTTTTATTGACTGAACCTGCCATCCTACCTTGGCACTGGTTGGAAAAGTTTTAAAATTCAGGATTAGGCCCCATCCCAAATTTGACAATTCAGAATATGAGATTTAAGATGAAACCCAAATAACTTGTATACACATTAAAAGTTTGAAAAGCACTAAAAAGTGCTATTAGGACCCTTCACTTACATTTCCATGTTTCTCTGCTAGGCAAGGAGAGTTGGGTAGTAACTGGAGTCAGCTTGTGTTAGATTGTTGACATTTTTGCTGTAATAACTTGCAATTAAGGGCACAATTTGTCTACAGGATCAGAAAAGCCTGTTAATTTTTTATCCAAGTTCTGATACTAATTCGAGTATGCTATTACTGTGACTGCCTTGGCAATCCTAGCTGACAATTTTGTTTTGCACTTGGCCACTCCCTAGTTACCTACCATGTATCCTCTGCTCTCTCGCTCTATAGTAGCACGATGACACAGTAGCAATGATCATTTGCTAAATAGTACTACGTACCAAGAACTGTGCTGGATGCTGCATGCACATAGTCATTTTCGATTTCATCAGAACATTGCAAATGAAGAGTCAATATCTCATTTTTAGGTTGGAAAAGACTAAGCATGGAAAGGGTAGGTAACCAACTGTCTCTGAGCAGAGTACCATGGGAGGGGTGCTTGAGGGCTGGGCCAAAATCTGAATCTTTGGAGTTGCCCTGGGCTAGACTCCACTGATAAAAACTTTAATCACTTCTTCCTTCTTTCCCTGCCTCTTAATTTCCTTGCCATGTTTCAATTAACGGAAAATTAGGTTAAAGTGCTTCCCTCTGGAACTGAAGTCTTCACAAAGAGTCAGTGCTGACTTTTTTGAGGATTAAAGTATTTTCCAAGACAGATAGGTTACAATGCAAATGAGTCTCTCTGGTAGTCCTAATTAAAATAAGATTTCAAAGGTATTGGTGAGAAAATAAATTTCATCTGGTAGGCATGGTCTATTGGCACCAAATACAATTTATTTTGGTGGAAGATATTTTCCTGCTTCATCTTCCTCTTTTTATGGATAGCTTCTGCTTCGCTGTGAGTATAAACCCATTGGTAGGGATCCCTGGGTGGCGCAGCGGTTTGGCGCCTGCCTTTGACCCAGGGCGCGATCCTGGAGACCCCGGATCGAATCCCACGTCGGGCTCCCGGTGCATGGAGCCTGCTTCTCCCTCTGCCTGTGTCTCTGCCTCTCTCTCTCTCTCTCTCTCTGTGACTATCATAAATAAATAAAAATTTAAAAAAAATTAAAAAAAAAAAAAAAAAGAATCATTTAAAAAAAACCCATTGGTATTCACCAGTGTAAGCCTGGAGAAAATTGTGCTATCCCTCCCTGGCATGATTGTGCTAATGGGGGTGGGGGAGAGGAAGGGGACGGACAGCAGGGAGAGGTAAAGCTTATTCTAATGGTGGGATTTCAGGCACTCTGCTGGCTATCTAGAGGAAGGGTCCTAGTCCCTCAAATCATGCCAGAGGCCTGACAATATCCCAGATGCATAATGTAGGTATCAGCCAATCTTGAATTTGTCCTGTGGTTTGCTGATAGAGTCTTTTGCTGTGTCCTATAAAGATTAACTAGCCCGGTCCAAAAGGGAAATAAGCACTGGAACACCAGTGTTCTCTTCCAACATGCACAGTACCTTGGCTTTAGCCCTGCCTGTGATAACTCCATGCTGCGACCTAGGAGACGCCACTCATGTTTGTCTAATCCCCTTTACTTATGTCAGATGTTAAAAAAGCAGCTTTTTGTCCCCAACTTCTCCCAAAGGGTTCTGTTGTAGAGTGACTCCTACTCAGCCATCACCTGATTCGCCTTCTGTCCTCGCAACATAGAAATTCTTCATCCTCCAGCTAAAAGCGATGGACAGCGGTGGAGGAGGAAAAAGAAAAGAGAGAAAGAGAGCTGATTTGTAAATGTGAAGTTTTTGAGAAAGTGTAGGGGATCAAAGGAGTTATAAAAATGAGGAACAACTCAGAGGCAGTGACCTCTAGAGTACATTTCAAGGTAAGGATGATTCCAGTAGGAATTCACACACTGAGTCCCAAGACTCGCCAGTTAGAGATTCATTTGAATAAAGATCCATTTAAATAAGGGGGAGTGCATGTCCAGTCTGCTTGGAACGGTCCTGGGTCAGGCCGCCCTCTTGGCCTAGTTATTAATGGTGTTCCTTTTTCCCTATGAAATGGCTGTGGTTTGGACACATTGTTTTGCAGTAACTCTCTTGTTCCTTAGAATATACTAAGGAACTCTTCCAGGGAAGGCAACATCTGAAAAAAAAAAAAAATGCATGGTTGCATATTTTGTTCAATAACCCACTTTTACTACTTTTCTAATAGCTCTTAGTTGAAGTGAGGCACACCAGCAGACATGGCATGTTGGGGGACTGGCTGCGGGGCAAGCTGGAGCACGACTAACTAGACCTGGAAGGGGTGCTGTAGTGCAGCCTTGGGGAAACACCAGAACTCACTACTTGCTTACACAGGAGTCCGGGAAATGGGTGTGAGAACAAACTTTGCATTGTTAAAATAGGGTCAATTAAAGACAAAGTAACATGGAAGATATTTCCATTCTTGCTTTTCCTTCCTCTGCACTCCTTCTCCCTTCTCCTTCACTTCCTTTTTCTCACAGGCTTGTTCTTTGTCTCCTGATCTTTTTTTATTTTTTTTAATAGATTTATTTTTTATTGGTGTTCAATTTGCCAACATATGGAATAACACCCAGTGCTCATCCCATCAAGTGCCCCCTCAGTGCCCATCACCCAGTCACCCCCACCCCCCATCCACCTCCCTTTCTACCACCCCTAGTAAGGGAGACAGAACATGAGAGACTCCTAACTCTCCTGATCTTTTTGTATTTTCCTTTTGAAACCCTTCTCCCTGCAGCTACAAACCTGCAACTCACTGGTTGCAGGTTTAAGGGTTTAATGGTTCTGCTCCTCAAGAGGGTGAAGAGGCCTTATAAGCTCTCCAGAGAATAGAGACCCAAGTGCTAAGTGCAGCTCCATGAGAAAAGCTTCCAAGCTCCAGGGAAGAGAATTTTGGAATCCCATCTGTTGGTGGCCTACTCCGTGTGCTTGCTTAGTGCCAGTTGTATGTAACATGGGAGGAAAGAGAAGGCCAGTGTCACCCCGTGGCCTGGGAATTCTTCATCATGATATGGAGGCCCGGATTTTGGAGTCTTAGTAATGACATCTTATGCTCTGATCAGATAATATATATTTCTTGAAGAGAAACAGCTCCTTGAAAAAAAATCCTTTGACAACCTGCCCTTATATTTAAAAACTGCTATATTCATTGGGTAGAGATGACTGGTAAATTTGTCAGCTTTATATATTTGGAAACTTAGGTTTATAAAGAAGGGTGATAAATTCATTAAAATGTGTTTAATTGTTTAATATTTTGTACTAAGTTGGAGCTCCAAATGGCAGAGACTTTACAGATTTTGTTTATACCTTTAGACAGCACTTCACATTGTATGTGACACATAGTAGGCCCTGAGTAAGTGTTTATTAGATGAACACACAAATTGTTTTCAAATAATAATGTACAAACTGGAACTATATTAACAAAATCATTTTAATCACACCAATTGAGAAAAATCAGGAGACCAGAGAGGAGGTACAGTGGTATTGTCTCTTTATATAATATAAAGTAATAAAGGTTTTTTTTTTTAAGATTTTATTTATTTATGAGAGACACAGAGAGAGAGAGGCAGAGCCACAGGCAGAGGGAGAAGCAGGCTCCATGCAGGGAGCCCGACGTGGGACTCGATCCTGGGTCTCCAGGATCAGGCCCTGGGCTAAAGGTGGTGCTAAACTGCTGAGCCACCCAGGCTGCCCAAAGTACTAAAATTTATCCCTGAAAAGTGTGTTAGGCTAATTTTTGGTATTTATTACATATGATTCCATCCATCACATCCTTTTTAGTTCTCTGTAGTTTCTAAGTTTTATTAGTATCTATTGATCTTAAAAACCCCACAAAATTTTTTAAAATCATAAAATAATAGGTCTAGGATTTTATTTTAAGAATAGCATCTGTCTTATGCATGGATACAATGCTTGGATTAAACTCTATGTTCATAACTCCAATAATTGAAGTTCAAATGATCACGATGTTTTTAGTCAGATCCATAATATGTGCTTGCCTATTTCCTGGATTGAGTTAGTTACAATTAAAGTTGATTATGAACCAAGCAAAAGCTCCAAAAATATTGCCTTAAGCAAAGTAAAAACTTACTTCTCTATCATAGAAAAGAAGGAGAGTTAATAGTCGAATGGCTGTTGTCAGGGAATCGGGCTTCATCTGCCATGTTACTCTCTTTTCACGGTCTCCAAACAGTCCATGATAGATGCTAAAATTTCAGATATAGAACAATATTTTAAAGAATAAACAGAAGAAAGTTTTGGTAAAATTTAAGACATGTAACAATATTCTAAAGACTAAATAGAAGAAAGATTTTTTTTTTTTATCTCCTTGCTTTTAAGGCATCAATCTGGTTCTATCTTATAACTTCCTCATAAATGTCTTCTTGGCTGATACTTAATCAAATGGTCACAACTAGCTACAAGAGATGGCGAGAAACATTTTAACCTCGAAGCAATCCATCCAGATGAAAACTGGGGCCTTTGTTTAGTAAGAAAAGCACTTCCAGGGTACTTAGAGCAGTTTCTTTTATAGAAGACATGGTTAAGAGAAATTAAAGAACTAAAAGCTGACGTTCAGACTCCACTGGTACAAAGAACCTCAAGTGTCTTGAGTAGTAAAGACTGCAATGCAGGATTCGACCAGGAAATGAGGAATAAACGTTGTAGTAAGAAATACAAGGGACCTAGGATTTCAAGAAAGGGAAAAAAGGCAACCCAGATAGGAACAGGGAAAACATAACAGAGGCCCAAAATGCACATATGCTGAGCAAATGAATAAATCACTGAATCAATGAGCATTCCACTCTTCTTACTCTTTTTATTATTATTTTTTTCACTTGAGAACAGCTCAAAGTCACACAATATTGTGAGGCAGTTACTTTACCATTTAGATACTTATAATGATGGGATACACTATTGCAGCTTTGTGCAATTAGATAGATAGATAAGGGTGTTTTTTCTGTATGTTGGTAAATTGAACACCAATAAAAATTAATTAAAAAAAATAAAAAAAAATAAAAAATAAAATAGATAGATAGATAATTAGATCGATAGATCAAATCAATTATATATAACTTGCATTAAGAAACTTCGTTTTGAGGTTTGTACTCTTATCTTTCTCAAAAGGGATAAAGATGGAACATTCTGGGTATCTTTGGGACACTGTGAGGTATCAGTTAATAAAAAAAAAAAAAAAAAAAGTCCCAAATGCACAAAACCCTCCCTTTCCTAAATGCAACAACATTTCCAAAGTTTATAGATATTGCATAGAGACAAGGCCAACTTTCCACCACGCAGAAAGAAAGTAATGAAAATACAACTTTAAAAACAACATTCATTAATCTCTGTGATAAATCTACGAGGGAGGTAACTACGGACGTAAATTATAAATTACATGCAAGGTGGGAGCTCAAAAGAATATAAATAAAAGGTAACAAAAGCAGAATTAAGACTCAACAGCTTCTTTGTGTTTTAGTCTCTATTATTCTTTCTGGAAGGGAAGAGACAGTAGATGTTCCGCTAGATAGAAAGCAATGCAAGGAATTGTAAAAATGTGATAATACATCGAGAGTTTTTATTTTTGAAATGCCCACAATTGTTTATGAATCCCATATATGCTTCTTTCCGTTGATGGCATTTATCTCTATGGGTGACTGGTGATTACTATTAATTGAGGTACCCGGGATTTTCTCTGAACTTTGCAATAATTTAATGGAAATACATTATTTTAAGGGTTGAGAGCAAACTTATTTTTGTGGGAAGATGAACATTAGAGGTCTGAGAAATCTTTTTGGAATTGCATTGCTGGAGGGCAAGCTTTTTCACTGGGAATTTATTCTCCATGGTGGGGTTCTATGGCAGCATCATCAGAGATGCAGAAAGTTTCTCACTATATTCTCCATGGAAGGGGCTGCTCTTGTAAAGGAGAAATGTTAACCTAAGGGAGGAAAGAGAGGGATAATTAAATCCTTAGTCGCTGGAGCCTAAGTGCTTTATTTTTTTTTTTAAGATTTTATTTATTTATTCATGAGAGACACAGAGAGAGAGGCAGAGACACAGGCAAGGGGAGGAGGAGGCTCCATGCAGGGAGCCCAATGTGGGACTCCATAGAACTCCAGGATCACACCCTGAGCCAAAGGCAGATGCCCAACCACTGAGCCACCCAGGCATCCTGTACTTAAATGTTTTCAAAGATCCCTGCTTCTCTTTCAGAAACTTGAGCCTGCCCAAATAGAGTGGCTCATCCAAGTCCACGAAGCTGGGGCAGAGCATGACCAGGGATCACCCCATTGTCTCCTTTGAAGAATGTCAAGACCCAAATCTATTTATCTTAAAAAGGCACTGACAGGACAATCCATCATCACTGGGAGAGCCAATCTACATTTCACAGAAGCAGATTGCTCTTGGCCTCCATTTGAATTTCTGAGTCTTGCCTTTGTTTTACCTTCACTCTGATTTTTTAAAATTTTGCTTCTGCCTTCATTGGGTTCAAATGATCTAGACCTACATTTAAGTCAGGTTTGGTGCTAGAATGTCATCACACATAAAAGAGAATCATGAACGGTGGAAACTATGGCACCCACTGAACATTCTTTCCTTTTTTTTTTTGAACCATCTTAATCCTTAAGATCATATTTTGATTGTACCACACTATAATCTACCTCTTTCAGCTCCATCCTCAGACCCTGTGGCTTTTCCTCCATCCTTATTATATCATTTATTATGTTTCAAAAGCTTTGTAAAACAAGTTATAAAATACATCTATCCTCATACAATGTAGAATTCTTAAGGGTAAAGTCATTTTTAATTCATCTTTTTAAAAGATTTTATTTATTTATTCATGATAAACACAGAGAAAAAGAGACATAGGCAGAGGGAGAAGAAGGCTCCCTGCAGGGAGCCTGATGTGGGACTTGATTCCAAGACCCCAGGATCACAACCTGAGCCGAAGGCAGATGCTCAACCACTGAGCCACCCAGGTGCCCTCATCTTTTTTTTTCCTTAATAAGCCATCTAAATTGATTCTAATCAATAGATGTTTAAATATTTGTATATATATATATATTTGTGTATATATATACAGATATTATGCATAAATTTATCTATTTACATATCATAAACAAATATATATTTCTTCAAATTATCCTAGTGCATTTTCATACACCCAACTATAAAAAACAAATGTAAAATATACCTATTTTTATCATCACAGCATAAGTTTCTGACACTGTGAGGCACACAGTTCCATTGATGAAGTAATTCACCTAGTTCTTAATAAATAACGACAGGTTAAAAGTCAGTTTTCTAAAGATAGAAGTATCCATGA
Organism: Vulpes vulpes; assembly: GCF_048418805.1. Lineage (NCBI taxonomy): Eukaryota > Metazoa > Chordata > Mammalia > Carnivora > Canidae > Vulpes > Vulpes vulpes. Next base: position 33,271,821 of record NC_132789.1, on the reverse strand, counting down.
AAAATCTTCACATGATTTCTTTGTTCATCTTTAATGAATTTGCTCATTGTGCACACCTAAAAAAAATCCCACTAGAAAAATATAATGCAGTTCAAAAAGAATCAAAAGAATAAGTCTTATGGATTTTTAGAATGACGCTTAATTTAAGACCTGCTTTCCTTTTTAAATGTCTGTCTTTTGGGAGTAACTGCATGCATATATGACACATCCCAAATTTCCCTTTCCTTCTTCCTAGTTGAGAATTCATTGTTAAAAAGAAGGAAAGACAAAATAGAAGAAGAATAATGATGTAGACCCTGTCCACAATATTAATACAAAAGTTCTTATTTTCATGAATTAAAAAAAAATAATGTAATGCCTCTATATGTTTCAGTTTTCTGGAAAAGGCACTAGAATAAAGCATTACAATTATCAGTCAATTAGGCATTTGACTGACTCTTGGTTTCAGCTCAGGTCATGATTAGGATCATTAGATCAAGCCCCTTGTCAGGCTCTGTGCTGGGCATAGAGCCTATTTAAGATTTCCTCTCTCCCTCTCCCTCTGCCCCTCCCCCCACTCTCACTCTTTCCCTAAATAAATAAAATATTTTTTAAAAAAATATCTATAATAGGAAACCAAATTATATTCCATTGGGGGAAAAAACAAGAATGAAATATATTTTAGGAAAAGCAAAAATGATATAACCTATTATTGAATAACCATGAATGTGTGATCTCTAGGCATCTGAATAGAAAATGATGAATAATTCAAAGCTATATCATTATGTTTGTTTCAAAATGGTAAAGTATAAACTTACAGTCATTATCAAAGATTGCATCAGCCATAGTTCAATAGCAATAATTACAACGAATCATTACCATAGACTATCCACAACTGTGGATATCTGCACATGGACCCCTACCTCCCCATTTCAACAGCTTATACAAATATTTATTCCCAAAATAAAACATTGCAATACAGTTCTTCATGATTTGAAGAACATAGATGAATAAAATCTGAATTATTTGTTGTGTAAGTGGTACTGACAATGAAAGCCAATACTATGTACACATGTCATCTACTGTCAAAACACATTATTTTATTCTCATAGGATTTTTTTTATCAAGTGTTTATTAATTGAGAATGCTATACTTACATTAGTATGTATGACTAACTGACCAAGTTCCCCACATTATACGCTATACCTGGGTTCTGTCCTAGCTGGACAGGGAGCTGGACCCAGCCCTCATTTCCCTCATTGGACTGTATTCCATTGACAATGCATCCACTCGGAGGGATACCTTTGCCTAACTTTCTCTGGTGGCCATGCTTGGACATTGATCTATATGATTCTAGAATTTCGATTAATAATCATGCATTTTTGACATATGAAATAAACATAACTGAGTTGCTTTGCCAAGTACTTATGACCATTTGAAAAGTCAGATTTAGGGATCCCTGGGTGGCTCAGCAGTTTAGCGCCTGCCTTCGGCCCAGGGCGTGATCCTGGGGTCCCAGGATCAAGTCCCACATCAGGCTCCCTGCATGGAGCCTGCTCCTCCCTCTGCCTGTGTCTCTGCCTCTCTCTCTCTGTCTCTCTGTGCCTCTCATGAATAAATAAATAAAATCTTTACAAAAAATAAAAAATAAAAAGTCAGATTCTAAAATTATTTATTTAGTAAAATAGCTTAAAGGAGTCCATCTCATACAAAAGATAATAGGGCAGTTAATAAGAATCATATGGAACATTCTATTTTTTAAAAATGCTAATTCCAATATAGTTAACCTACAGTATTATATTAGTTTCAGGTATACAATACAGTGATTCAACACTTCTGTACATCACCTGGTGCTCATCATGATACATGTACTCTTGATCCTCTTGCCTGTTGCACTCATTCCCCCACTCACCGCCCCTCTGGTGACCCAGCTGTTCTCTGTATTTAAGAATCTGTTTTATGGTTTGTCTCTTTTTTGTTCTTCTGTTGTTCAATTGTTTTGGTTCTTAAATTCCACCTATTCATGAAATCATATGGTATTTGCCTTTGTCTGACTGACTTATCCCACTTAGCGTAACACTCTCTAGCTCCAACCATAGAATTGCAAATGGTAAGATTTCATTCTTTTTTGGCTGAGAAACATTCCATTGTATATGCACACCACATCTTCTTTATCCATTCGTCTATCACTGGACACTTGGTCTGCTTCCATAATTTGACAATTGTGCATAATGCTACAATAAGCATAAGGGTACATATATTCTTTTGAGTTAGTGTTCTTGTATTCTTTGGGTAAATATCCAGTCGGGGAATATACTGGATCATATTGTAGTTTAATTTTTAACTCTGTGAGGACTCTCCGTACTGTTTTCCTCAGTGGCTGCACCAGTTTGCATTCCCACCACAGTGCAAGAGGATTCCTTTTCCTCCACAGTCTCACCAATGCTTACTGTTTTTTGTGTTGTTGATTTAGCCATTCTGACACGTGTAGGGTGATAGCTCATTGTAGTTTTGACTTCCATTTGTATGATGATGAGTGATGTTGAGCATGTTTTCATGTGTTGGCCGTCTGTCTTCTTTGGAGAATTGTCTGTTAATGTCTTCTGCCCCTTTTTAAATCAGATTATTTGTTTTTTGGGTGTTGATTTGTATAAGTTCTTTATATATTTTGGGCACTAACCCTTTATTGGATATGAATTTGCAAATATTTTCTCCCATTCTGTAGGTTGTTTTGTTGATTGTTTCCTTTGCCGTTCAGAAGCTTTCTATTTTGATGTAGCCACAATAGGTTCTTTTTGCTTTTGTTTCCTTTGCCTTAGGAGACATATCTACAAAAAAAAGTCATTACAGCTGATGTCATAAAAATTACTGGGATGCCTGGATAGCTCAGCTGTTGAGCGTCTCCCCTCAGCTCAGAGCTTGATCCCAGGTCTTGGGATCGAGTCCCACATCGGGCTCCCTGTGAGGAGGCTGCTTCTCCCTCTGCCTATGTCTCTAACTCTCTCTGTGTGTTTCTCCTGAATAAATAAATAAAATCTTAAAAAAAAATAAGGAAAGAAGAAAGAAAGGAAGAAAAAGAAAGAAGAAAGAAAAGAAAGAAATAAAGAAGAAAGAAAGAAAGAGAAAGAAAGAAAGAAAGAAAGAAAGAAAGAAAGAAAAAGAAAGAAAGAATTACTGCATGTGCTCTCTTCTAGGAATTTTATGGCTTCAAGTCTCACATTTACATCCTTAATCCATTTTGTGTCTCTTTTGTATATGGTATAAGAAATTGTTCTAGTTTCTTTCTTCCATATGTTGCTGTCCAATATTCCAAACACCATTTGTTGAAGAGACTGTCTTTCTTCCATTACATAATCTTACCTCTTTTCTCAAAGGTCGCTTGACCATATAACTGTGGGTTTATTGCTGGGCTTTCTGTTCTATTCCATTGATTTATGTGTCTGTTTTTGTGCCAGTGCCATACCATTTTGGTAGCTAAGGATTTGTTACATATCTTGAAATCTGGAATTGCGATATCTCCAGCTTTGTTTTTATTTTTCAAGATTGCTTTGACTCTCCTGGGTCTTTTGAGGTTCCATACGAATTTTAGAATCGTTTGTCCTAGCTATAAAAAATGCTGTTGTTATTTGATAGATTGCTTTAAATCTGTAGATTGTTTTGGGTAGTTTAGACATTTTTTTATAAAGATTTTATTTGTATTTATTCATGAGAGACACACAGAGAGAGAGAGGCAGAGACACAGGCAGAGGAATAAGCATGCTCCATGCAGGAAGCCTGATGTGGGACTTGATCCTGGGACTCCAGGATCATTCCCTGGGCCTTAGGCCCAGGCCTAAGCCCATTCTCTGGGCTCTAAACCACTGAGCCACCTGGGGATCCCCTAGTCTAGACATTTTAACAATATGTGCTCTTCCAGTCCATGAGCATGGGATGTCTTTTCGTGTGTTTGAGTTGTCTTCAATGTCTTTCATCACTATTTTAGACTGCAGGGTTGAATGCAATTTTCAGATATGCAGGATATTGGGAAACATGTTCACATTGTGTGGTATGCTTTCAAACACATGCTGAGGTCTTAACATATTAAATGCTTATTTTTTATGTTTTATTATTAAATGGTTTTTAAAAATAGTTCTGTAACAACTTAGGTTCTGGCTATGACCCCAAAATATGTGCAACAGAAAGAGGGACCAAAATGTAATAAATATCCACTATGTGCTTAGATATAGTTCAAGAGACTCTGAAAATATAGTTTACTTCAGCCTTCACAATAAACTGACAAATCTTCATTATTTCCATTTGATAAATGAGGAAACTATATTATAGTTAAGTTGCCCAAGTTCACATTCCCAAAGGCCACATTCTTTCCTCTGGGGCATGAAAGGTGACGTAATAGAGGGAACATTGTTTTCTGGGTCAAATCATTTTCTCTAAACATGCCTCACTTAGACAAGGCCAGTCTTATATCACCAGAAATGCATTTCCTATCCTCTCCTGTTTCAAAACCCTGCTCAAAAATTTTCTTCATAAAATATAATGGATCGAAAGAAAAAGAAAAAGAAAAAGAAAAAGAAAAAGAAAAAGAAAAAGAAAAAGAAAAAGAAAAAGAAAAAGAAAAGAAAAAGAAAAAGAAAGGCAAAACAGAAATCCTCTATGTACTTGGTATTTCATATTGTCAGTGTTCTAAATTACATGTTATGTAGTGCAATGCGTTGTGTTATTTCCGAGTTAATTCACAGAATAAGGAGACTATAAATTAGCATAATTCTTTTCTATTTATTCTTTTCTTGTTCACCATGCCCTTTATAGTATGTGCACGCTCAGGAAATGATGGTGAAGCCACCAGATATTAAATCGTTTGGCCCAGCTTGACGTACACACAGTTGCGAGCTATTCAACTAATATAGATTGAATACCCACCTGGAGCCAAACACCCCCTTTAGGACAGGTGTTAGTGCCCCAGCCGTTCAAGTGTTCAGGCACCTCATTGGGCCGCATGGATTGGGGGAAAATGGAGACAAAGAGGAGAAGAAGAGGAAGCAGAAACAAAGGGAATTCAATTCGGACTTGTGCAATTTTATTTAAAGCCAAGAACAGTGACAGTTAGTGATTGCAAGAAAAGATGCTTTACTTGCAATAGAAACATTTTACTGCTGAAAACGTCTCAGGACTCCGAGGGTAAAATAGAAAGCTGGACTGGAAACTAGTTTTGGTCCTTACTTGCCAACTTTGGCTACGTCCCCTAACCCTCCCGAGCCTTACATTTTATTCTTTTTTTCCCCCCCGATATAAATCAGAAAGAATGTAGGCAACCTCACAGATTTTTCAATAGCAACTAAATGAGAAGATGTATGTAAAATATATAGCATAGCCTTGGAAGTTAACAGATGCTTATTTCTCCCCTCTAATAAAAATTTTGAACAGATGTCTGGTTTGGGCTGCGTTTGGTCTGGTTTTTAATTATTTGAAAATATACACTTCTCTTTGGAATTAACTCTTAGTATTTTCAAAAAACTGGCATGGTTTTCCCCTGGAAGTTGTCAAAGAGGGAGCAGAGTCCCTGCAGTTTCATGGAGGAAAAAGATCACTTAAATGTTTGCCAGTTGATTTCTTAACTCCCTTGTAAACTGCTGTTGACCCTTTATCTTGACTCTGTTTACCTGATTGAAATAATCCATTGGGCCTTTCCCTTTACCTAAGTGAGGGTGTCATATTATTCTATTCCTATAGGAAAATTCTTTCTAGTAGGCCACCTCCCTCATTGCCATGTGCTCCCCTCAGAGATTTACCTGGAGAGAGAGAAGCTTGCTAGCTCAGAAATCAGTCTCACCACGATCTGAAAGATCTAGATAATTCCTGTGGAGTCACATTGATAGTTTTCTTAACATCCGAAGCAGTGTTCTTTGAAAAAGCACACAGCAGGGCAGGCTTCTAAGCATTTGTGGGTTGGCGAATGCTATCACCTGTGACTTCCAAATCAGAGCATTAAACTATTGCTAATTCATATAGCTGTTTCAGTAATTAAATTGTTGGAGACTAATGACATTTAACCTTGGCATTCTGATGGAGGAAGGACAAACAAGGGAATTCATCTTTCCTTTTTAATTTGATAAGAAGGTAGATTGAGACATATTTTAACGGAACAGAATTATTAGTTTTTAATTTTAAAATAATCACACCTGTCTTAACATTTTCCCATATAATTATTAACTGGTAAATGCTAACATGAATTATAAAAAAATATATCTTGAAGATGATTGCTTCATCTGTTTTATTTCTTTTTTGCTGTACAATTTAATGCAGAGTGGCCTGGAAAGGCTGTGATTTAATACCTCAAAATGGCATGACCCAACATGATTATGTAGCCTAGGGTTTCAAGGAGTCATTGACATCTAGTACCAATAGCAGTAATTAGAGAGCATCTCCTTATAAACACAAAATGGCATCCAAGTTATCCTAGAATATCATGTTGGGGTCTTACTAGGAGTGTTAGGTTCAGTTATCATGAAAAACTGCCTTTCTCCAAAAGCCAAAATTAAAAAAAAAATTGCTATTGCTGAAGAAAGTTAGCACATGGAATTTGCTAGTGAATATCTGCAAGTAGTACAAACACTCAAAGATGAGACATAATGACTCTACAGGTGGAACCATCAGTTGATGCTGAGCAGAAGAGCAGTGCCAGGAGGAGTCCAGATTACGTAACGTCACTGGCTCCTAGGTCAGCATCCATAAGGTTGATACTAGAGACCACATTATTTCCCAAGTGTGTTTATGTGTATTTTAATTAATATGCATATTGTACAGTGAGAGGCCTGGGTTAGCTTGTCCGAAACAATGTATCATAAGTGGGGCCGGGAATTCCCAGCTCAGATCATTTTAGGATCTTGTTAGCTAAGTGCTATGTATTTGTATTGTGCTTTAAACTTTCTAAGAATCTTTTATTGTGTCATCATCTCCAAAAATACAGTGACGGTGAATACTTAACTCATGTTAAAGTTATAAAAAAAATAGCTTTAGAAATGTTAAAAGTCAGACAACCTATTGTGATTTCTTTTTTCCAAATCCTTAGAAAATTGCAATGGATCAAATCTTTGGATAACATTCATGTCTAGCTGATGATGTGCCAGTGTGGTAATTGTTACTCTGCGAGGACAAATTAAATATATATTGCTATGAAATAAAATGAATTCGTTGAAAGTGTATTTATTTTATGTCAATCAGAAGTTTTATATTGTTGTCTTTAGTCAATGAAGAACCGAGTAAATCTGACACCATATAAATTTTATATTTTAATGAAAAACTTTATTCCCTCTGGAATGTACCATAAAGGTGATTCTGTTACTATATCCTTAATGCAATGGCTGCTTCTGTTTGCTTATAAATAACATTTTGAACATGATAAAGCAAATTCATATTTTTAAAATGTCTTTTGAAAAAAAGAAACAGTTTCTAAAACATTCCCTTGAGTTCTGACAGTTCATCATCCATCCCATGTCTATGTGTGTGTAGAGATATATAAATCGAATATTACTAATACATTGGGTAAGAGTTTAGCTGTTCATGTGCTTGTGTCCTTTTTCTTGTTACCTACGGCTTTATGACTTCCGGAAATCATGTAGTAAAGCAAAACCCACTTTGTCAGATCCTGAGGATGCTGTTCTTTTTTTCTAACTGACTTTAAATAATTAAGACTTCTGCATGCTTGAGCTACAAATTCTGTCTTTCAGAAGCCACTTTGATTCTTGTTTTGAATCCAGAAGAGGCTTGCAGTCTGGGAGGTGTCAAATGCAGCTACATCCTTCTACGCTCTGCTGGTTAACAGCTCCACAGGACTTTGACTAAGGTCCATAAAATGCAGACGTTTAGTAAAAGATAACAAACAATCTTTAAGTGCTACATGACTTACAGACCATAAAGCTATAAGAAAACTTTTCTTTTTTAGGATTTTATTTATTTACTTTATTTGGGGGGAGGCAAAGGATGAGTGAGAGAGAATCCCAAGCAGACTACCTACTGAGCACAAAGCCCACCTTGGGCCGTGCTCACAACCCTGAAAGCATGGCATGAGCCCAAATCAAGGGTCAGACACTTAACTGACTGAGCCACGTGGGCATCCCTAACAAAACTCTCCCCCTCCCTCTTAAATAAGGTATAGCTCTGGTCTTACTTTGAAAGCTCGGAAGGTGCTGATATCTCGGCAATTACCGTGAACATTTGAAAACTATGAACTTTTCCCAAAATGAGTATTAAGTAGGAAATAGTGTCTCCAAGTGACAGATTTTCATTTTCTTCTTCACTGAAAACTAACAGAACACTTTGATGTATGTCCCCAAAGATTCTTGATTGTAATAGAAGGATAAATATTTTTAAAAATGAGAAGCAGCTAATAATTTAGTTATGATTTGTTATGAACTAATAAAAGTTAAAAAAAAAATAATGGCCAGGGTGTCTGGGTGGCTCAATCAGTTAAGCATCTGCCTTCAGCTCAGGTCATGATCCTGTGGTCCTGGGATCCAGCCCCACATAAGCTCCCTGCTCAGTGGGGAGTCTGATTCTCCCTTTATCTCTGCCCCTCGCCCCCATTTGTGTGGTCACACACTCTCTCTCTTTCAAATAAATAAATAAATTCTTTTTAAAAATAATGACCACTTATTTTAAAATCGTTGTCATATTTAAAATTGTCATTGTTGGGCAGCCCGGGTGGATCAGTGGTATAGTGCCGCCTTCAGCCTGGGGTGCGATCCTGGAGTCCCAGGATTGAATCCCACGTCAGGCTCCCTGCATAGGGCCTGCTTCTCCCTCTGCCTGTGTCTCTGCCTCCCTCCTTCCCTCTCTCTCTCTCTCTCTATGTGTGTCTCTCATGAATAAATAAATAAAATCTTTAAAAATAATAATAACAAAAATAATAAAATAAAATAAAATTCTCATTGTCCTATGATGGCATGCCCTGAATAAGTACACCTAGAGGTATTACATGCTTTGAACTGTTCTTTGCAACTGGGGCTTTTGCTACTTGTTTTTGCATGCAAAAATATTGTCCTGGTTGGCATTCCAGGCTAATGTCTTGTGCTGTTTGTGTAGCTGGAGAGCACTTCATGCAGTAAACCTAATCTTCAGACCTCAGGGAAATGAAAAGACCTTTTTACCATAGTGTATGTTTACCATCATTCTCTAATAAGTTTCATCCCTAGCTCCAGCTAAGAATGAAATAAATCCAGGTGCCTTTTACCAGTGGAAGTTATTACTACAAGGCATAGTTTAGGTTTCTGGTCCTACAAAGTCACCTAGAGAGGAAAGCTACCAACCTCATTGTTCAGAACTTCAGATCTATATATATGTCTCTAAATAGCTTAGAATTTGATTGTACTTTGATTATGATGGTTGCAGACTTTGATTTTTAAAGAGCTTATAAAAATAATGACTAGTTCTTCATAGAGCTGAAAATTTGGTCTGTTTGGCTTTTGCATAAAATTGTGAGGTTTAAAGGCCAACTTTTAACTACTTCCAATTTCCAGCGGACATGACTTGGGAGATGGGAAATTGAGAGAAAAGTTGTGTCAACATTCATTTTAGGGATCTGGGGAGAATATTACACTTTTCAGAAAGTTTAGGCAACACTTATATAATAGATTGCATTAGATTCCAAGTTCCCAAATATCTGTGTTGCCAATAACATCTCCAAAGAATGATGTTGTGTTGTTGAAAGTCAAGGAAGATGGTGGGCCAGAAGAACATTCCTTGGTTTGGACAGAAAGGTGTGTGTGTGGGGGGGGGGGGGGGTGGCTAAGAAATCTCCATTAATGAAGTTTGAAGCAGCTCCTAATGAGCATAATTAGAGGCATGGATGTGGGATGCATCTAGGAGTAAGAAGCAAAATGCCAGCAACTCTGTTGCAAACTCTCAACAGGAGTTTGCAGCCATGGCCTGCCTCATCCTTAACTAAATCACTGATAAGTTTGAGCTTGAACATTCAATAAAGGGGAAAAGATCATTTTATCAAATAGTGGACAACAGGCACTAAGTGTTGGCAGTGGTGATAAAGTCTACGTGTGGTATGTGGTGCTTTCTATGAACTATTCCGCAGCTCTTCTTTACCTAATGGCTGAGTAGCTGGAAGTGGAACCAACCAGAGATGCTCATTTCCGCTCCATGTGAGCACACTGTCACAAGGAATCAGGAACCACAATGACTTCACACTGAAATAAACGTGAGATGATGAGTGAAGTGAGATTACGAGGGTATTTTTGAAACAAACAGATCATGTGCTCCTTTAAATATACTAAAAGCAATACGCATGTAGGTGATGCTATTAAAGTGGAGGATGATGGAGCTGAGAAAATCTTTGTTCATTCAGAAAACAAAGTTTTGGGCAGCCCGGGTGGCTCAGTGGTTTAGTGCTGCCTTTAGCCCAGGGCCTGATCCTGGAGACTGGGGATGAGTCCCATATTGGGTTCCCTGCATGGAGCCTGCTTCTCCCTCTGCCTGTGTCTCTGCCTCTCTCTCAATCTCTGTGTGTCTCTCATGAATAAATAAATAAATAAATCTTAAAAAAAAAAGTTTTCATTACGGCTGCACAGTATTCTCTGGCATGGAGGTGCCATACTTTATTCTACTGTTCTCTCAGGTCTGTGTGTTTCGATTATTCCCAATATTTTTCAGTTACAAGGGGTGATGTGATAAATAACCTTGTTCATATGTATTTTAGTGACTGGTGGAGTGAACTCTCAGACAGACCTAAAAGTGAGATTGTTGTGCAGAAATTAAGTTCATGTATTTTGTGAGGTGTTAGCAAAACCTCTTTAGAAAGTTTGTATTTCCTACAAGCATAACGAAATTGGACATTTCCCTACATTCCTAGAGGTAGGCTCCCTAACAGGATGTGTTGTCATTCTTTTTAATCTTGGTCAATGTGGTAGTAGGAGAAAAACAAGCATCTCAACCTTGTCTTCATTGTGTTCATAAGTTGTGAACAAGTTTAGATATTTTCTTTCGAAGGCCTCACTTATACATGTTTTGGAAATCTTTGTTCATGTCTTTTTCATATTTTTATATTTGACTTTTGGTACTTAGTCCTTCCATATTTATGAGTCTTTCATATATCCAAGGATATTATCCTTTTGCCAATAGTGCACATGGCAGATATTTTCCCCCAATGTGTAATTTGCTTTTGGCTTTATGGAGAGTTTGCCAGGCTTATTTTATTTTATTTTATTTTATTTTATTTTATTTTATTTATTTTATTTTATTTATTTTATTTTATTTTATTTTATTTTATTTTATTTTTTAATTTTATATATTTTATTTTATTTTATTTTATTTTATTTTATTTTATTTTATTATTTATTTTTTTAGGAATCAGATGTATCAGTCTTTTCTTTTGCCAGCTTTGGATAAACATCATCTGGAAAACCTTCTCTTTATGCTAATGAAAAACCTGTCCATATCTTTTTTTCTGGTACCTACATGATTCATCTCAACATTTAGTTCTCTAACCCACTTGGAATTACAACTTGTGTGTTGCTTCAGGTCTGCATCCAGTCTTATCTTTTTCTAAGCAGTTGTCTGGTTGTTCAAACATTATTTGTCCATTTATTAAAAAGATCATCTTGGGGATCCCTGGGTGGCACAGCGGTTTAGCGCCTGCCTTTGGCCCAGGGCGCGATCCTGGAGACCCAGGATCGAATCCCACATCGGGCTCCCGGTGCATGGAGCCTGCTTCTCCCTCTGCCTGTGTCTCCTGTGTCTCTGCCTCTCTCTCTCTCTCTCTCTCTCTCTCTCTGTGACTATCATGCATAAATAAATAAAAAAAAAATTAAAAAAAAAAAAGTTCATCTTTACCCCAGTCATTTGAAGTATCATTTTTATCACACACCAGATTTTCACCCTCTTTCTGGGCTTTCTACTCAATTCCACTGGTTTTTTGTGTTTTACTCCAGCACCACACTGTTTTAATTCCAGAGGTCTTTATCACATGCTTTAATTTCTGGTAGGGCTAGTCACCTTTTCTAGTGTTTTGTTTGTTTGTTTATTTATTTATTTTCAGTATTTCCCTTACTATTTTCACATGCTTTTCTTTACATCTGAACTTTCAGATAAATATTCAAACTCTAAAAAAAAAGCTTATTTGTATTTTTACACACAGGTAAGCATGAAACATAAAGAGAATTGATATCTTTATAATCTGTGATCCTATCTAAGAATAAGGAACATCATTCCATTTGTTTAAATCTACTTTTGTATCTCTCAGAAATATTTCAGTGATCCCTTAGATAAGTTTTAAACAATTCTTAATTTTATTTTTTTGTTGCAATTTTAAATAGAGGTTTCTCTCATGTTGTATCTTTTAATGAATTAGTGCTGTATGTACAAAGGCTGTTGATTTTTTCCTGTTAATTTTCTTTTCATTTTTTTCTTCAACTTTTTAAATTTAAATTCCAGTTGGTTAGCATACAGTATGGTGTTAGGTTCAATATGGTGATTCAACAATTCCAAACATCAACTTGGTGCTCATCACAAGTGCCCTCCTTCATCCCCATCACTGATTTCACCCATCCTCCCACTCCTGTCCCCTCTGGTGATCTACAGTTTATTCTCTATAGATTAGAGTCCACTTTCTGGTTTGCCTCTCTTGTTGGCCTTATGTTCATCTGTTTTATTTCTTAAATTTCACATATGAGTGAAAACACATGGTATTTGTCTTTCTCTTGAGTGACTTACTTTACTTAGCATAATACTCTAGCTTCATTCCCATTGTTGCAAATGGCAAGATTTCATTCTTTTTGGTGGCTGAGAAATATTCCACTATATTTTATATATACATATATAAATAAATCTCTCCCATATATATATATATATAATATATATATATAACATCACATCTTCTTTATCCATCCATCAGCTGATGGACACGGGCTGTTTCCATAATGTGGCTGTTGTAGATAGTACTGCTATACACATCAAGGTGCATGTATCCCTTCAAATCAGTATTTTTGTGTCCTTTGGGAAAATACCTAGTAGTGCAATTTGCATGTTAATTTTAAACAAACAGATTGGGACCTAAGGTAAGGAAGACAAGGAATATGAGCCTGAAAAATTGTGACTTAGGGAGAAGGAAGTTCCTTAGATTTTCCAACCAAGACTCCCATGTGTGCACCTGCTCTCTTCTCTGGGTCATCATTGGGGTAATAAGGAGGGCAGTGTTCCCAAATTCTAACGAGATTGTAGATCTATTGGAAACATTGACATTTCTAATCCAAGAGGCAAGGGGATAAAATGTGTGTATCAGATGTAACTACTGTCTGATTCCTTGTTTCTTTACCCAGGACTAGGACCTCAACAAATTTTCCTTCATTTAAAATGGTTCCACACAACTTGAAGTAGAGTAAGAAAAGATATTAGGGGAAATGGGTGCAAATAATTTTGGGTAAATTTAAAGAAAACCATTTTATTCTACACTGGTCTATGAACTTAAACCAAACTCTTCGGTAACTTTTTATATAATAATTTGACTACTATAATAAAACATATATCTTGATTGAAGTGTTCCACCCACACACTATTTGGCTTTCCATGTTACTAGTGCAACATGTCCAACAATTACATGTGCCAGGAGCTATCATTATCCCCATATTACAGATAAAGAAATTGAGTCACAGAAAGTAAAGTATCATATTTCTTCAATTCCGAGATGCACACATTTTCTGTTACTCCCAGGGCCACAAAGGGGCAGCTACAGACCCTTGGGGTTTCAATTAACAAACCACATATCTATATATGGGGAAAGAAATATGAGTCCCAGTTGTCATCTCTCCAGGCTCGCCATAGGTAGAGATTTAGGTCAGGTGACTGGGTGATAAGCTTGAGAAGGAAATGTCTACACAAGTGACTTAGTGAGAGTGCCCTAGGGAGAAATAGTACACACAAGTACCCCACAACTTTCTGAAAGTAGAGTGTTCTCGTGAAAACTTCCTCCTAAGTGAAATGGCCTGATTGAAGAGGCAATAACTATTAATTTATATAGAAAAAATTTGTGAGTGTTTCCAGACCTAAAAAAATAACTCTCTCAGGCATTTCTAGTACTGAAGGACACATCTCTGTAAGGGTTCCACACAGTAAATCAAGGAAAAGTGTGCATGCAGGTGCAGCTTGGAGCCCTGGCAGATGGATACTTGGGATACAGGGTGCGGTTCTGGGGGAGGCACTGGGGGCCTGGGGTGCATGGTGCCCTAGAAAGGCTCCCTGCAAAACACACACTGAATGCTAGTTCTGTTCTGTTGCTTTTTTCCTTAAAAGCAAACATCTTCAGATTTTCTTCAGTTACTGAAAACGGGCCTTAAGGTAGGTCTTCCATGAAAGTGAAGTCGTGTGATATGAACTTTTGGAAAGAGGGTGTCACCAGTGGAGGAAGGCTGGAACTCTGGGCACCCGCATGGGGGAAGCTCTTGGGAAACAGGGCATACGGTGATGTCAGAATGAAGACAGACGTGAGTGTCAAGAGAAGTAAACAGACTTCAAATGTGAGAAACCAGTAACAGCACCAATTCCTGAAAGTCACCAATTTTTTAAATTTTGACATTTACAAAAACATGTAGTTATTTCCTGTTACTCCACATCTGTGTTCTGGGGAGAATCCAGACTATAAAGGTAAGATGATCAGGTAATTATCTTTAGATCAAGCAAAACCTACTTGTCTGTGAGCCTACAGTGCAAGTCAGATACGAAGGAGGGGACGCATGATACCGTGATGGGGGGACCCGGCTGCTGCACTGTAAGCAACGCTCCCGAGCAGGCTCTCCATGTCTCCTGGTGCCACTGATCCACTTGGCCATCATTTTACCTCCTAGCTGCCCTGACCCTGGACAAGATGTATATTCAACAAAATGATTTCGTAGCTTGAAATTCCATGCTCCAGCACACTCCAGGAGTTCATATATTGCTAACGATTCTCTCAATAGGCCCACACCGACTGCCAGTACATCCCTGATTCTACAAGAGTACCTTCCAGTGGTGGGCTCTGCTACCCAAGAACATCTTCACGTGGCTGCAGAGGTGATTTCTGCTGCCAGCATGAGTGTCTCACAACCGGGTCATTTTCCTAAGAAGATGTATGCCCATGTGTGCATCTGCACACGCATACACACACACACACACACACACACACACATACTCACACCTCAGCTGTCCATCCCGAGTTGACTCTGCGATTTCTCTGAGCCCAAACGCAGTTGCTATCATCCATGTCCATTGTCATTTTTGCTGCCCATCTTCTGCTATTTTCATCCTCAAATATCACCAGCAGTGAGAGATGGAGAAATGAGACTACGTGGGGCCATTGGGCCTAATGCAATCACCATGGCTCACAGGGACGATGGTGCTAAAGTGTCAGTAATTCTTCCTGTGGGCCTTGGCAGGGAGGTGGGGAATGGGCCTTAAGTAGCCTGTCAGTCAGCTGAATACGAGGGGGGAAGTGACCGAGGCACCCAACACGGTGCTGTGGGCAGAGGGCTGGCTGAAGAGCTGCCAGAAAGAGGCAGGACCTGGGGGACTGAAGGTGCTGGGGCCCAGCTAAGCTACCGGAGGGGACATTCACCACTTGGAAGCACTAGGGAATAGTTTAACTGTATTTAACCTAACTAGGGGAATAGCATAAGAAGTGATTCTTAGAAACTTTCTGCAGGGGGCACCAGATGGCTCAGTGGTTGAGCATCTGCCTTCAGCTCAGATTGTGACCCCGGGGGGCCTGGGACCGGGTCCTGCCTGCATCAGGCTCCCTGCAGGAAGCCTGCTTCTCCCTCTGCCTGTGTCTCTGCACCTCTCTCTCTCTCTCTCTCTCTCCCTGTCTCTCTCTCTCTCTCATGAATAAACAAATAAAATCTTAAAAAAAGAGAAAATATTACTTGTGCTAGATATCTTTAGGGACACAGAGATTGAATGTATTCCAAATGCCATCTTCACTCAAAATTCTCTAGGTTAAATTGCTAAGTGCAAATTTACTTACACATGAACAACTGAGGGAACATAGTCTTTACCCTAACTCTATGGAGAGAAATGAATGAGTCAAGAACTTATGTAAATCTGGTTAATTATTATGTGCCTAAAAGTAATATGATATGGAGCAAGGAAAAAGAAAAAAACGTCAAGGCAGCACGGGTGGCTCAGTGGTTTAGTGGCATCTTCAGCTCAGGGCATGATCCTGGAGACCCAGGATCGAGTCCCATGTCAGGCTCCCTGCATGGAGCCTGCTTCTCCCTCTACCTGTGTCTCTGCCTCTCTCTCTCTCTCTCTCTCTCTCATGAATAAATGAATAAAATCTTAAAAAATAAAAAACATCATGGACTGTGCTTTCAGAAGATAGTATTATTTGAGAAATGAGATACTTAGATATAAAAAAATTACAAAGAAACTAAAGACAATATATGTTCATTGAAAACGTTGTTTTGATGAAAAGTACTGTGGAGACTCATGGAAAAGGAATGAAAAATTGAAGTGGCAAATGGTTTAAGCAAGAATTGATGAATATATTTAAAATAATTGCCTCATTTATTCAAAGTATGGATTTTTTTTTTTGCAACTCTTTGGTACAGACACAAAATCCACTATCAAAAACTAAGCATCCTAAATTTCTTTACAAGTATAGTTATAATTGCAGCCATTCAATAGCCACTCTTTCCAAATAGCTATATGACAGTAATTTACAATTTAGTTGTATATTTAGGTAAAAGGTATTTATCTTCAGGGATAGGTATTTCTGCAGCTTACATGTTTCCAGGATATTCCTGGCCAAAAAGCCTCAAAAATATTTGTAAATTGAACTGATCTATTTAACTGAAGGAGGGGGTAATTTCTGCTTCCTTTTTTTCTATTTCACCATTAAGATATATTAAATAACTGTTGGGAACAAAGAAATGGCCTCTGAATTGACAGCCATGATATTTATGATGGTTTCATCCTGTCCCAGTTTCAGTTTTGAAATATAGGGGAAAGTAAGAGAAAAAGCAACTTTATGTTTACTCCAATTAGCTTTAAAAGATAAGATACTTGGGACGCCTGAGTGGCTCAGCAGTTGAGCATCTGCCTTCAGCTCAGGATGTGATCCTGGAGTCCTAGGATTGAGTCCCCCATTGGGCTCCCTGCAGGGAGCCTGCTTCTTCCTCTGCCTGGGTCTCTGCCTCTCTGTGTGTCTCTCATGAATAAACAAATAAAATCTTAAAAAAAAAAAGAGAAGATACTTGTCAGAGATATATTGGAGCATAGAGTCTGATTTAACCGCAGGGAGGGTGCTCGTCCGGCTTCTGTTAGGGCACAGATTCTGTGATCAACTATTGACTTTCCTGGTCTCTGTATTTAGAACAGAACCTGCACCAGTCTCATCACACTTAAAAAAAGACTCAGTAAATGTTCATTGGATGTTGTATTCTCAAAATTATTTTCATTTTAAGTTGGAGTGAGATGGGCAGAAACACTTATTTACTCATCCAATTCTAGAATAGCAAGACAGTGGGCTACGGAGCATCACATCTATAGTCTAACAGTAAGACAACTAGTTGCAGAAACCTAAATGTTGGGACACATATGAACATGAAGAAAACCGAGCTGGTGGATCCACTCACACTCCATGTATTTTTAAGTCAATTCTCTAGATTTTAAGTCAATTCTCTGGAAGCACTGCTTGAGGCATCCGATTCTTCTTGAGGTTTAGATGTGCACCGTCCACTGTGGTAGACACCTGTTCCCCTCCCTGTGGCTGTTGAGCACTAGAAATGTGGCTAGTGCAACAGAGAAGCAATATTTAATTTTATTTAATCTTAATTAAATAAAAAATGGGTACATAGTTCAATCCTTGGAAAACTTTTAAGTACATGTATCATAGCTCGAGTCCACTTTTGAAATGTAAACTTCATGAAACCAAAATACGGATCAAATATTTACAAAGAAAATTTAGTGTTTGAATCGAGATACACTGTTAATGTAAAATACACACCGGATTTTTAAAAATAATATGGGAAAAGAATGTAACAAGTCTCATTATTAATGCTTTCTGTTGCATACGTATGAAAGCTCCATTTTGGTAATACTGAGTTCTGTAAAATAGATTATTAGACTAAACTTTCTCTATCCTTACTTTTTAAAAATGTGGTGCTAAAAGTTTATAATCCATATGGGGCTCACACTGTGTTTCAGCAGCTGTGGTTTATAGCTTGTATAACTCTCCCCTAAGCTGTCCACCAGGACTCCTGATGTTTGAATCTGTTCTTGGCGGTCCTCCTCCCATTTCAGGACCATTTCATGACCTGCTGAACAGGCTCTTGGCTCCCCTCAATAGCTGTCAAAAACAGCTCAACCAGCCCTGCTGCAAACCCTACACTCATCAGAGTCAAATCCACACTCTGGTATTAAGGAAACTGTACAGGGTTCCTTGGGGTCATAGTTCTCTTCTGTTGTAATATGACGACCGTGGATTATAGATATTTTACTGCTTGTATGAAGTTTATTGAACCATCCCCAATTAAGGTTTGTTCTAGGTTAGTTGATGGGAAGAGATGGAAATAGAAATCTTCCAATAACTTTAACTATATATATATATATATATATATAGTTATTGTTTTCCAAAATAACATCCCAATTAACATTCAACAAACATCATGCAAATATCCGCTGTCGTACCAGGCAGAGCACAGAGCACTGAGTACCTACACAGACCCGAATCCCAGGCCTTGGTGTGAGGCGTGGACAGATGAATGACTGGGGGTCAAAATCAGGTGTAAGGACTGTGATGGGAAGAAGAGTGAACACTGGGAGACACACGCTTGGACTTCAGGGTCAGGGAAGACTTCCCAGAACAGGTGTCATGAGTAGGGCTCAACCAGAAACAGCTGAATATGCCAAGTTGAGTTTCTGCAAACATTTATTGAATGCCTGTGATGTGCCGAGGCATAGTCATATGTACTGAGGCTGAGAAATTAAACAGGAACAAGAACATTCCTGCCTTTTCTGTGTCTATCTTCGGAGGTAGGGAAGGCAAAAATGAATGAATGACTTCGACATTAAATCATAAATAGTACAAATGTAAGTACAAATTGCTATGGTTTTTAAGAGTTATGGGTGAGAAAGCTTTGATGGCACCAGGGACAGATACTTTCTTGTTAGGCAGAAGGAGCATGATCTGTGAGGTTTGCAAAGTGAGAAATGCTGCTGCTGTCAGGACTGCAGGGCGTCCTGGGGAGCTGCAGACGGGAAGGCTGATGGAGAATTGGAGGACACAGCTTTTGTAAGGAATCTGTGTTTGTATCCTGGTGGTTCCAAGGAGCCAGCCTTATTCTAGAAGCCATAAATGAGTCCTGAAATGTGGTGACAGAAATGATAGGACCTCAGGATTCCTTCTTACTCTATCAACAGACCCCAGGTGCATTTATCTACCGAAACTATCAGAAAAGTCACATCATTGGTGAGTGCATGTATGAGTTCTTGGCAAAACTCCCTTAGAAGTCAGTGCAAAATGCTTTAATTCTCCCGAGGTAAACACATCTCCCTAACTAATCATTGCTTATTATTGGAATTTACAATAATGACAGCAACTAAAAAGCTGAAATCCATTTAGGCAATTAGACATCATATTCAGGCAACATTCTGAAACGGAGCTTCCATTCTGATTCCATTCCAAATGCTCTTAGAAATAAGAACTCTACGCTGATGGTAATCATAAAAGGCTTCCTATTATGCCCTCTTAAATGATCCATAAAGAGTTTCAGTGTCATTATCATTCCTGGATGGTGACAGCTGCCAATCATACAATCTGCATCCCCCTGGAAACCATGACTCACCATCATCTGTGCCCACAGCTCTACCTTCTTGATAATGCATTAGCCACCCGACGCTCCTTAATTGCCTTTTTGAAGACAGGAGCTGGGAAGCATTTTCAGCAGTGCACAGGCACCAACCGTGTCCATGGACCATTCCACTTCTCAGGGTTTAGGAGACTGAAAACTGAAAATAAGACATTAAAAACTCTTCGTTTTTAACGATATTTACATTAATAATTAGTGACATTCTTATACGTATCAATCAGCAGAAGTGTGAGCTGTGGTTTTTAAGCGATACCTTACGACTTCCACATTTGTGTTTAATCAAGTGTAACAATATTCAGGGAGGACAGGAACTTAAAATGGAGGGAATCTGTATTCGTTGGTACTTTATCACCTGTGGCAAAAACAACATATTTCTTTACTTCTAGGATTCAGACACCTGAAATGATTTTTTAATTTGGTCAAAAAGACCATCCACAATGTAAAAAGACATCTATTCTCCTACTGCCACTCCTGACTTCACCCCCAACTCAGGAATTCTCGGTCCCAATTTAATAACAAAATTCCACATTTGCAGTTGTGGTGGTAGAGGCTGTGCTGGTAGACTGGTTAGGGAAGAAGAGGACATTAAGCTTACAATAGCAAAAAATACACTGATTCTTATATATAATTAGATCATTAAATTTAATCTCATTAAAAGCAATCTCAGGTAAATTTACATGTATTTGCATAGCTAGACATTGCAGAAAGTGTCTGAATTAAAATGTATTTTTGGCCCTTATTTTACACTTTTATAGATCCGTATGTAACCAGTTCCAAATTAACAAGGGCTCTCTCCCTTTTCTTAAAGCCTTTTTACAAACACTGATATGTTCTGGAAGACATAACAATTAATTAGTCATCACATCTGTAAAGTTCGATAGAACTATTTAATGCTAACTTTTAGACTTCAAAACCAGTTCCTCTGAGTATCCAAAATGGATACTACTCACATATATCCTAAAATTGAGCAGTCATTGCTGCCTTGACAATTTAATTTCTTTTATTTTATGTCATATTTATTTTTTTTAGGAAGAAATATCGTTTCAATCACGAAAAGACCTGGAAGCATTTTAACTCCGTCACAGGGCCAACCACTAGCTTTTGCTTTGACTTCCTATTCACTTCTGATGAGATTAATTGAGATCCTGGGTCATTTTGCAGCTCAGTTTCAGGAGCAGCTCTCCCTTTTAGGTTTCTTGGAATTCAAAGCCATTTTCCTTATGAGTTCTTGTCTTAACGAGACAATGTCAGGGCTCTGCGAGGAAAATTGTGCACCTGTCTTTGTTCTTAAACTTGGGTCTGCAGAAGACTACTTAGCATTTTCTTCATGTAAGTGGCCAGCCAGGGTGAAGTAAAGAGAAGACCATCATAAAGAAAACCTAAAAACAAAATTATTGCTAATTGTCATGCTACACTTTGTTCTCAGAAGCACGTACCTGTGTCAGAAGCCTATATAAACATTTTCCATTCTTCCCGTGAACCCTCCAGATGCTTTTATCTCTAGCTTTTATGTGTGTGCTCTATACTGTGTTAAATTTTTCTAGCAACCATTTACCAAACCAGTCAGTCATTACATCTGTCCATCTCACTACAGTATTGTGCCTGTTTAAGGAAAACATGTATACAACACATATGGTAACTTCCTCAGTGATGATTGGTCTGACTGGCACGTAGATCAAGTAATGATGAGTGAAAATATTTATTTCCCTATGCCTTTTGTGAGCATTTTGAATGTGTTTTTTATATACCTTCTTTCTTTCTTTTTTTTTTTTTTAACAGAGAGTGTGTGACCTAGAGGGGAGAGGCAGAGAAAGAGAGAGACAGAGAATCTCAAGCAGACTCCATTCCCAGCACAGAGCCCAACACAGAGCTCAATCTTACCACCCTGAGATCATGAGCTGAGCCGAAACCAAGAGTCGGATGCTTAATCGACTGAGCCACTCAGGCACCTCTATTTATTTACTTTCTTAAAGATTTTTTTAAGATTTTATTTTTGGATAACCTTTACACCCAACGTGTGGCTCAAGACAACAAACCTGAAATCAACAGTTACATGCTCCACCCACTGAGCATGGCATCCCTGGGTGTTTTTAAATAGATTTTGAACACTATATTTCCCTTCATGGAATGATTCTTTGAAGTCCACTTGAAATTCATGATCCAATGACCCAAAATTGTGATCGAAGCAAGAAGGCCACATAAAGATAAATACTATGATTACCACTCTAACAAATCAAATAACCCTTAGCTTATGAAAGAATTAAAGAAAATTTATTTTACCTTCTTAAATTTAAATGATAATTTATACATATATATATATATTTTTTTTTTTACAAATGAGCAAAATAGAATTTGATTCATATAAGTGTAAATTGGTCAGTTAAAATAGTTATTGCTAATTTTTAAATGACCTATTATTTGTATTATTACCATTATTTGTATTGGTAGGGATTAAAATGATAACTATTACTTTATCCAAAAGTTCATTAATTTTAGGTTAGTGTATATCTCAGTGATTTGAGCAAGCAACGTAAAACCAAAAAAATGTGACTATGTAGAAGACAAAATGTTAGAAAAGCTCCCAAGATTCCTGTTTCTGATTACAATTCCCTCATCTTGAGTGTGGGCAGTGACTGTGACTTGTTTTTAAACAATGGAAAATGGCAGAGATGCAGGGACTTTGCAGATGTAATTAAGATCTCTCATCATTTGACCTTGAGTTGATCAAGAAGGCACTTCCTTCTTGATCAGCAGTCCCAGGACTGACCTGATTAGTGTGGAGGGTTCTGATGTGTCAAGAGGTGACACAGAAGGTAGAGATTCTCTCTCACTCCACTGCTGGCTCTGAAAGGCAAGCTGCCCTGGATTCTGCAACTGCCATGAAATGAGTTCTGACAACCATCTGAGGAAGCTGAGAGATCCATCCTTCCCTGGTGGAGTCTCCAGGTGAGATGGTCAGCCTTGGAAGAGCCTGAGCAGAGGACTCAGAGATGTTCCATCACTTTAGGAAGCCTTTAGGGCCAACCATGTACCTGCGACCATCATATTCATAAGTTGTTTTTAAACCACCTCCAAACTATATTATGTAAGATGCATTATTCCATCTTTTGTGCCCATTATGTTATGGTAAAATTGCAGAAATAACAGCGCCTGTCTCACATGGAGCTCTGATATGGAGGGATAGATTTGCTGCTTAAAATCTAATAGTGTATGTGCAAGATATCTGCCCCCACCATCATAATCAACAAGAGGACCTCTCCTTTTCTATTTGAGGCAAATATATTATTTTGGAAGGCAGTGAGTGACTCTAAGCTCATTGCTCTCTAACTTTGGTGTGCATAAGAAACACTTGATGGTACTTTTTAAAAGTGATGACTGGAGATTTCTGGCTTCTACCTGCAGCATAAGATGCTGAAAAACCATAGCTATCATGCTTAAAAATGCCAACCGTCTACAAATTCAGTGTTTCTTGAACCTGTAAGAGAGCTGATGTCACAGACAACCACTTAACCTGAAAGGTAGAAAGGGATGGATGCTTCCAAAGAGTGAAGGCACGTGGGCTCTGACTTATCTGGGCAAGCAGTGTCCAATATAGGTAAGAAACATGGGAAATGTGAGTGAGGTGCTCAAGGCTGAGTTCGAGTTAGCAAAAGAATACAGGATCCCTGGGGACTGCTGACTAAGGAGATTTCACACCCAATCATCCACAGATACCACTATGAGCTCAAGAAGGATTGGAAGTGGATCAATATCCTGAGAAGGGGTCTCTCAAGGTGTAGGTCCTAAAGCTTGGGAAGTACCAGTCTCTACAGGGTAGGTTCATAGTCTGCGAAGATCAACCTCTCCTTCCTGTCCTAAAGAATATAAGCCAGAAAAAGGGGCAATAAACCTAAAAAAAAAATGAAGTTACTAGTGAAACTCACTACAGTTGGAATAGAGGAACATTAAAAAAAATATCCTACCAGTTGGTGGGTTAAAAAATACATGCTGGATCTAGACCTACTGCTGAGGCAGGGCCAGTTCACAGAGAAATCTCCACTCCCGAGACACCAGTGAACAGTGTTTGCCCAAGACAAAGGCTGAATCCGAGCAGAAAATGCCACACACTTCCAATTTTTACTTGTGTCAATCAATTAACAAGAGGTGTCCACTGTGGGAGAGAGACAAAAGCATCAAGAGCACCCCTTGTCTGAGGAATACCTAAGGCTAGAGTTGAGCAGACACTGAGAGAATTTTCTGGCAAGTCCCCAAATTAAGTATAAAGTATGTTAGAGAATTTTTTTAAAGGTTATTTATTTGAGAGAGAGAGAGAGAGAGAGAGAGAGAAAGAGAGAGAGAGCAGGAGTGGTGGGGGGGCAGAGGGAGAGGGAAAAGCAGACTCCCCACTGAGCAGGAAGCCTGACCTCGTAGGCCTCTATCCCAGGACACTGAGATCATGACTGGAGCCGAAATCAAGAGCCTCCTGCTTCACCAACTGAGCCTCCCAGGTGCCCCAGGAATGTCAGAGAACTTTGACGCCTGTGGTTCAGTGGGGATCAACCTCAGCAGTAAAAAAACTGGAACTCAGCTCTACTTTGCAAACTTGGCGCATATTCCATCCTAAATCCCTAGCAGAAGCAGAAACATGCCCATTTTCAAGAGGAAAAGTGATATACCTTCCTCTCAATTTTGTTGCAAAACCAAAAGCTGCTCTTAAAAAAAAAAATCTAAAAAAAGGGAAAAATAGCTGGTAAGTGTTTCCTTTAAATCTAGTGCAGTTCACATACAGCGTTATATTAGTTTCGGGTACACAATGTAGTGAGGCCCAATTCTATACGTGACTCAGTGCTCATCACGACAAGGGTACTCTTCATCCCCATCGCCTATTTCACTTCCCACCCATCTCTCCGCTGGTGACCTTCAAAATGTTTTTTTATAGTTAAGAGTCTCTTTTTTGGTTTATATATTTTTGTCTGGGTTCATTTGATTTGTTTCTTAAATTCCATACATGAGTGAAATCATACCGTATCTGCCTTTCTCTGAGTGACATTTTACACAACATCGTACTCTCTAGCTCCACCTATGTTGTTGCAAAGGGTAAGATTTCATTCTTTTTATGTGAATAATATTCCTTTGTATATGTACACCATATTTTCTTTATTCATTCATTTCTGGATGGACTCTTGGGCTGCTTCCATAATTTAGTTATTTGCATTCCCACCAAGAGTACCCAAGGATCCTTTTTCTCCATATTCTCACTAACACTTGTTTCTTGTGTTGTTGATTGAATCCATTCTGACAAGTATGAGGTGGTATCTTATTGTAGTTTTGATCTGCATTTGCCTTATGGTAAGTGACGTTGAACATCTTTTTTTGTGTCTGTTGGCCATCTGGATGTCTTCTTTGGAGAAATGTCAGTTCCTGTCTTCTGCTTATTTTTTAATTGGACTATTTGGTGGTTTTTGGCATTGAGTTGTGTCAGTTCTCTCTATATTTTTTACACTAACCCTTTATTGGAAATATCATTTACAAATATCTTCTCCAATTCCGAGGCTTGTCTTTCAGTTTTATTGATGGTTTCCTTTGCTGTGCAGGAGAATTTTATTTTGATGTAGTCCCCGATAGTTTATTATTTTATTTTGTTTACTTTATTTATTTATCTTAAGGACATTTCTAGAAAAGTGTTGATACAGCCAATGTCAGAAAAATTACTCCCTGTGTTCTCTTCTGGGATTTTTATGATTTCAGGTCACACATTTAGATTCTTAATCCATTTTGTGTCTCTTCTGTTTATAGTGTAAGAAATTGGTCTAGTTTCTTTCTTTTGCATGTCATTGTCCAAATTTCCCAGCACTAATTTGTTGAAAGAGACTGCCTTTTTCCATTGCATATTCTTGCCTTTTTGTTGTTGTTGTTGTTGAAGATTAATTAACCAAATATGTCTTTTTTCCCCATCACTCTATGTCTTTTAATTGAGTATTTAGTCCATTTACATTCAAAGTAATTGTTGATAGGTATATATTTATTACCATTTTGTTACTTGTTTTGTGGTTGTTTTGTAATTTTTCTCTGATCCTTTCTCTTCTTGCTCTGTTTTCTCCTGATTAGTTGACTTTCTTTAGTGATGTCTTGGATCCCTCCTCTTTATTTTTTACATACCTATTATTGGTTTTTGATTTGTGGTTATCATGAGGTTTGTATATAACATCTTCTGCATATACCACTCTATATTAAGTTGATGGTCACTTAAGTTTGAACCCTTTTACCCCACATTTTAGATATATGGTGTCATTTCACATCTTTTTATTTTGTGAGTTCCTTGAGTAATTTTTACAGATATACGTATTTTATTTTTTTACTACATTTGTGCTTCCTACCTTCCTTACTCTTTCTTATAGTCTTTCTTTTTCACTCAGAGTCCCTGTTATAATTTTTTATAGGGTCAGTTTAGTGGTCTTGAATTTCTTTAACTTTTGTTTGTCTGGAAAATATCTCTCCTTCTATTCTGAATGATAGCCTTGCTGGATAGAGTAGTCGTGGCTATAGATTTTCCCTTTCAGCACTGAAATATATATCATGCCACCCTTCTGGCCTGCATTGTTTCTGCTGAAAAGTCAGCTGATGACCTTATGGAGTTTCCCTTTTATGTAACTATTTTCTTTGCTGCTTTAAGTTCTCTATCACTCCATTTTGCCATTTTAATTACTATATGTTTTGGTGTGTACCTCCTTGGGTTGATTTTGTTAGAGGATCTCTGTGCCTCCTAGATCTGGATTTCTGGTTTGTTTTTTTTTTCCTCCCTAGCTTTGGGAAGTTTTCAGCTATTATTTCTTCATATAAGTTTTCTGTCCTCTTTTCTCTTTCTTCTTCTGGGATTCCTATAATGCAAATGTTAATTTGCTTGATGGAGTCACTGAGTTCCCTGAATCTGTTCTTGTTTTGCATAATATTTTTTCTCCCATCTGTTCAGTTTGATTACTTTCTACTCTCAGTCCTCCACATCATTCTTTTGTTCTTCTACTTCCTTTAGTCTACTATCTATTTCATCTAGTGTATTTTTTTCTTTTTTAAAAAAAGATTATTTATTTATTTATTTATTTATTTATTTATTTATTTATTCATTCATTCATGAGAGACAGAGAGAGAATGAGAGTGAGGCAGAGACACAGGCAGAGGGAGAAGCAGGCTCCATGCAGGACTTGATCCCGGGTCTCCAGGATCAGGCCCTGGGCCAAAGGTGGTGCTAAACCACTGAGCCACCCGGGCTGCCCTCATCTAGTGTATTTTTAATTTCATTTGTTGTGTTCTTCATCTCTGGTTGGTTCTTTTTTGTTTGTTTTCTATCACTTTGGTAAGGGTCTCACTGTGATCCTCCACTCTTTCTCAAGTCCAGTGAGTATCTTTATGACCACCACTTTAAATTCTCTATCAGGCATGTTATGTCTCTCCATTTCACAGCAAGGTCTCTTCTTGTGGTTTTGTCCTCTTCTTTCACTTGAAACATATTTCTCTGTCTCCTTATTTAATCTAACTCCCTCTGTATGTTTATGTGTGTTAGGAAAATCAGCTATGTTTCCTGCTCTTGCACGTAGTGACCTATGAAGAAGAGTTCCTGTAGAGCACTGCAGAGCGGTGTCCCCTGTTTACCAGAACTTGGTGCTTCAGGAGTGTATCCCATGTATGTTGAACATGCCCTGCTCTGTGACTCTGCCACTTTTGCCTTTGGCTCAGTCATTTGCAGTACTCTCTTTGTCTTTTGTGGGTAGTATTTGGTCCTTGTGGTATTAGTGAACTTGAGTTGAATTAGACGAGGTGTTGGCCAGAGATGCAGTAGCACCAAACTTCGGGGTGTTCTCTCCATGTTGTTCCCTTAGAAGCTTTTGTTGGTGGATGGGCATGCAGTCAGAACAGATATCTGCTCTCAATCCACTGCTGGGGTCATGGTCTGACTGGTGTAGGTGGTTATCTTCTCCCTTCCCTAGTCAGGAGTTACTTTGGAGTGGTGCCGGCTCCTGTTGGTGCTGCTTGCACACTGCCAGGCCTGTGGCACTGCCCTGGGTGGGCTCTGGCCAGGAGCCTCCTGGAGGAAGCAGATCTGCAGTGTGCTCCATAGTGCTGTGGTGTTACCAGGTTTGCACACTTGCGTGCTGGGACTAAGCCGGACCTGGCTGGAGGGGGTGGATCTGCCCATGCCATGGTGGGTGGGGAATGAGGTAGCAGTTTTAGGAAGTTAGCTAGTGCTGTGCTGGTTCTTGCAGGTACTTGTGTGTTTATGCTTGGGGCGGGGGAGGGTGTGGGCAAGGGAGGGAATGGTATTTGCCAGCTTCTATGTTCCTCAAAAAGCCCCCCAGTGATCTCTGTCCCTCTAGGACATGCTCTGAAATAAATAAACTACTCTCCCTCCTGTAGGAACTAGGTGTTTTTTAAACTGCTGCTTCTATGCAGTATCACCATGGGCTATTTGTTGTGCTGTCTCCTTAAGGGCAGGGACTCAGTTTCCTCTGACTTTCCTGCCTCTCCCAGAGCTGAACCCACTGATATGTTAATCTCCATGTTTTCACATGATGCTTGTTGTAAGAACTCACAAAATTTGGTCCCTCTAATTTTCAAAGCCAGATATTATATTGATTTGTCTTCCCTGTTCTGGCTTCCTGGTGTGAGAATCTGTTTTTTGTTTTTTTTTCTCTTCTCCCTACCCACAACTCCCACTCCAAGACTCCAATCCCACTGGTCTCTTTAGTTCCCCACTGTCGCTCCATGCTTCCTTCCCTCTTCAGTGTTGCCCGTTCTGTACATTTAGTTATGGAGCATGTTTTTCAGTCTTCAGGTCATTTTCTGGGTTATTTACACTGGTGTGAATGTTTTCTAATCATTTACATGGGACAAAGTGAGCTTTTGATTCTCCTACTCTTCCATCTTCACTGGAAGTCCTGGCTGAGAAGTTTTCAAAATTACCAATAAGCTCCAAACCACAGATCCAAAAAACTCAAGGAGGATACAAACAATAGGAAAACTAGGCAGATTATATTCAAAAGGTTATAAACCAAACAATAGAGAAAATTTTGATGGCCCCCAGAGGGGGAAAAAAGATACCTTCCACCTAGCATATAGAAACAAAGATAAAAATAATAGCTGAGCTTTTGTTGTCGTTAGAAATGATGTAATCCAGAAAACAATGGAGTGGTTTTTTTTTTTAAACAACTTTTAATAGCTTTAAAAAAATAACTTCATAATAGCTTTATTGAGATACAATTTACATACCATACAATTTACCTACTTATAATTGTACAATTCGACAATTTTTAGTGTAGTCACAGAGTTGTGCAATCATCACCGCATTCAATTTTAGAACATTCCCATTACTTCAAAAAGACACCCTGCTCCCTTAGTCATCATCCTTCAAATCCCCCTACCACCCATTCTCCAGCCCCATACAATCATTAATCTACTAAAGTGAAGGAAAAAGTGTCAGAGGAGGAGTGATTATGTTTCACTCTTAGATTGTTAGCACCAGCATCTGTGGAGTGCAGTGTTATTATCTAAGATAGGGGGATGAAGAGACACAGCTCAGTGAGGGAATTATCAAGAATTTCTTTTTGGCCTTATCTTTATAAACATGAGGAGAGTATAAAATATCTATGTAAAAATGTTAAATAGCCAACTGGTTATGAGATTCTGGTATCCAACAGAATGTTCAGGGTTTACAGGTCTAAATTTAGAGACATCGGAGTATAGATTTTGTTTAAAGACACAGAACTGTGTTTGTTTGTCATGAAACAGGAAGAAGACCTCATATATACCCATGTAGAATAATGCCACATTTCCAAGTTAAGAGGAGAAGAAACAAAGGGAAGATAGAGGAGCCATTGAGAAGCAATGACAAAGAAGATTGAGAAAGAGAGAATGATTACATGGGAGGAGAAGTTTGTGTTGGTCAGCTGGCAGGCATGTGAGTGAGGCCACCTTAGTCTAGTCCTTTCCAGCTAACCAGTCAACTTACCCAGATGCATGAGTTCAGGCAGATTCAGTGCAGAGCAGCAGAGACATCCCGTTGACTGTGGGGCAATAGTAAATGGTTTGTTTCAACCCACTAAATTTTGGAATAGCTTAGTGTGCAGCAGAGCATGACTAATATAAATGAGGACCAGAATCCTTATGATTATGTAGAGGTTGTATTCCACCTACCATGCTGTGTAGCTTCTAATTTGCTGGGATTTTAGGCAGTATTAGGATGCCCATTTTGTTTGCCTTCCACCATTTCTCTTTCTCCACGTATTATAGAACCATTATTAGGGGTATGCAGCTGCTAAGTGTATCTATCCAAATTATGCACTTGGGGGCCAGGGAAGTGACCATAAGGCAGGGCTGCAGACCTATTGCATTCAGCGTGAGTTGAAATAGGACCAGAACTCCATTAATCATCTGGTATCCATATGCCACTGGTTGAGGACTACTCCCAGAGGCATGAATTTCCCACAGTCTCTACCCAGAGCATGTTCCCCCAGCCAGAGAATATAGCCATGCAGAGAATATCCACAAAAAGCTGCAGCAAAAAACTGCTTGACATACATAGGAAGAATGAATTCTGAAAGCTTAATGGTAGGCTACTGACATTGTCTTGGATAATAATATTCTTCAAGAATTTGTGAAAATTGACATGGAAAGGATATTTAAGTTTATTTAAAATATAACTAAAAATAAAAAATCATTATCATATACTAATTATCTATTAAAATGCCTAGACCCCATTAAATCCACTGATGGTAGGCTGAATTATCTACTATCAGAAAAACGGGTTCTCTGCCTATGCTCACAGTGTGAATAACCAGCAAACTAGAGATTTTAATCCTGATTTGTATGACTCTACATGCCAGGCTATCTCAGGTGAAAAGCATGCCTAATTATTTCCATTACGTTAAATGTCATAAAATAATTAGGAAATAAATAAATAGTTTTTGCCTTGGTTTCATATGATAAATTAATTTCGGACAGTTTGCTTAAGCTGGTGGCTGACAATTCAGGAAAACTTGGGTATTGAGATAAAAGATATAAACATCCCAACTCAGATTCCTATCCATTTATCACTTAAACTACATTATTTCACCAAAGAATAAACCCTTAGGAAAAGTCTAATATAAATAGAGATAAGTGGGTGTGTTTGAAATATTTTGTTGAGAGAGAATAAAAGTAAACAATTCTCTTATTCAAACGACATTGTTATAAATTATGGACAGTGAACCACCAGAATACAGAAGATAGATAGATGGATGATTGAGAGAGACAGAAAGAGAAAGGAGGGAGAGAGAGAGAGAGAGAGGAAGGAGGGAGAGAGACAGAAGAGAGAGAGAGGGAAGGACGGGGGGGGGGGGATCTGAGGAGAGGAAGAGAGAGAGAGAGGGAGTTTGAGGGGCACATACACATACATACACAGAGCACACACATGGCTATCAGAATACTTAATCAAGTGATAAGAAAAAGAGAGGTCAGCAAAATTGATGAATTCTGCACTTGAACAGTCTCTGCTCTTCTAAACTCAGTTTCTTATATCTTCAGTTTCCTTCCTCAAAGTTGGTGAAAATTTCTATTGACTCTGCTTTGCTAAGAAGTGACAAGAAATAGAGAAAGGCAATTATGCTAAAGAAAAGAATGTTTAATCATTAAGGACCAGTCTTTATAATTTGGGGCAATGAACCACATCCTTAAGTTTCTGCTTCTTGTGATTTCCCTGGGAAAGATGCAAATAATAGATTAATGGAATTCCTTTGTTGTCTAAATCATGCCAGACACTGATCTGGCTGTTGGGGTTCCATCAGTAAAACAAACTAACCTCTTGCTCTTAGTGGGCTTACATTCTAATGGAGTAACATCATAAGGAAAAAAAATATCTAGACTATATTTCCCAACAGCAGTATAAGGGGAAGAAGTAGGCCAGGGTTGAAATGAAATGACTTTGGTGACCAAGGAAGAGGACAATGACAGTGCAACAATTGAGCAAAATCTCAAATAAAGTAAAGCAGAAAACCAAGAGAATGTGTGGGAGGGTCATGTTCTGAAGGATGAGCTGGTAAGAACAAAGGCCCTAGAAATGGAGGAGTTCTTAAGATTTTTGTAAAATGGTTAGACTTGCTGAGAGCAGAGAAAGTAAGGGGAGAGAAGTATGGAATATGTCTGAAAGAAAGTCAGGACCAAGATCATACAGGGCTCCATCCTGAAAGGACGGTCCATGGTGAGAAGTTTGAATTCTATTCTGAGTGTGACAGGAGCCTTGTGAGTATTTTGAGCAAAAGAGTGAAGTGATCCTGACTCATATTTTGTAAAGATCACTTTAATCTCTATGTCAAGAATAAATGGGTGATAGCAAGAGTGAAAATAAGGATAGTTAGGAGCCTATTGCAGTACTAAGGTAGAAAATGATGGAACTTTAGAGTCAGGTGGGACAGTAATGGACTGTGAAATGGTCTGATTATGGATATATTTTTAAAATATATATATATTCTCATATTCCTGTTATGTGCATAGCAGTATTGCCATTTTCTGGGAAACTGATAGCCTACCATGGCCCTAACTGATTTGACATAGTTACAGTCATTGTCTTTATACACCTGGAATACTATTTTTTATGATGCCATGTGGTATATCCTAAATAATAAACATAATATTTAAAAGAGATGTCAGAAAGAACTAGAAACAGAACATTCCCTGACTTGAACATTTTGGCAAAGCAGAGACGGGTAAGATGACAGGGAGAATGTGGGGCGGTGGTGGTCTGTCTCCCTCTCTCATCCTGTGGTGGTCATCCCCATGTCTCTCCAGACAGATAGATCAGCTCCTGGCAGTAGGACCTGATGGGTCTGTGATCATGACCAGACTTCCCTGGACTTGATGTTCAATGCCTGCTGAGGGAACTCAGGAGAAATGAAGATTGACAGCCATTTAGATAGGCTTCCAGTGGGGACAGAAAACACTCCCACAGCTACACTTATCTGTCTGGTGACAACTGGTTTCCCATACCTCCAGGGACATCTAGACCTAATGAAAGGCACTTCCAATTTACATTATCCCAGAATCCCAGAATCCAGAAGTTATGTGATGGATGTTGCCTTGAACATTATATCTATTAAAAGGAAAGAAGAAAAAAAAAAAGATAGTGAAAGTAAATGGAATGGCTGGTATCAGAGTTGAATGGAGGCCTAACCATAGGATTAGTGGGATTTCCTTTGAAAAGTGAACTTCAATTCAAAAAAATTTAACTGGGCAGTAGTTGGGGATGGTGGGTTGTTGGGAATGATGTCTACCTCTAAGTGAAAAAAAATTTTTAGAAAATTAATACTTAACACTAATTATAAAAAAACGCTAATTATAAATATTACCTATTTTTGTGGAAAATGGAGAGAAGAGGTGGATCACTGGGTAACACATTGTACATAGCTAAATTTCTTGCTAGGTAAAATTATAAGTGAAATAAATGCTTACATCTGTGTCATGCAAACAATCACTCCTCTGTGGAGGCCAGGATGCTCATGACTACTGGAATTGTACAGAGGATAGTATTTGTGTGTGTGTGTGTGTGTGTGTGTGTGTGTGTTATTCCCTCTCTCAATTCAAGTTCAGCCAGGTTTGTCAGACACATTATGTACTTTCAAGCTATTTCATATCACAAGAGTATCAAAATGGGCCTATTTAGATATATTAATTTTTCCCTACCTCGCATTGATGTAAAATATTTGTTTTATAAGCTTACAAATGTTTTAATATTACAACATTTTCCCTGAATGAGGTTGCCAGATTTAGCAGGTGACAATCCAAGATGATATGTAAAATCTTAATTATTTCAGATGAAAAATGAGTAACTTTTTACACTAAAATATTGTTGTTTATCTAAAATTCAAATATAACTAGACATTTTCATTTTATATCTTATGACTCCAGTCCCAAGGCAAAGTGTGAAGAAATCATTTTTAGAAATCAGATAAATAACACACATTTGTTACTGAAGGGTGGTGTGGTGGCATAAAGGAGACCAGAGTGGTCATGGGTTACCTCAGTCCTGGGGAAGAATAAGGACTAAGTAAAGTTACTTCTATTAGTATTATTTTTAATTGTCTTGATTCAAAATACAAAAAGTCTGGACATAATTTTGTGGCATCCCTATGAAAATGAAGTCATCCAATATTGTTGCCAATATCTGCGACTTTGCAAACTACCATTTGACAACATACTCATATCAATGAATTCATGATAATAGCTAATTATTAATTTTCTACTTCTGCATGTCGAGAACTACATTAAGTACATAGTATTGCATCACTTAATATGCACTCCAACACTTTCATGTGTCAAATCCATTCTCCATGTTAAGATAATGAGCTCCACAGAATTCAAGAACCTGTCCAGAATTTCAGTGAGTGGGAGTATGGAATTCACACTGGACTTCCTTTGATCCCCATGCCCCTGTTGATTCCTACGCTGTGGTTCCACTGACATCTAATACAGAAGAGAGACTGCAAATGCATAGAATGCACATTTTGGAATGTGTATTTTGAAAGACCGAATGTTCAGTAATTGTTCAACAACTTTAACTGGGTTGTTCATAGAAAAAAAAATTACTACTTTCTTAAAAAAAAAAAGATTTTATTTATTTATTCATGAGACAGAGAGAGAGAGGCAGAGACACAGGCAGAGGGAGAAGCAGGTTCCTCGCAGGGAGCCCAATGTGGGACTCGATCCCTGGACTGGGATCACACCAGAGCCTAAGGCAGATGATCAACCGCTGAGCCACCCAGGTGTCCCAAAATTGCCACTTTCCTAACACTTTCCGTGAACCTTGTTTTTGTGAAGAGTGCATTTTTTGGTTGCAGTAATACTGAATTCATTTATCCCCTTCATTGCTGGGAGAACCAAAGTGTTTACTCTCAGATTTTCCTTCTGGAATTTACCCCCTTGTGGCTGGGGGAGAAGAGGGGATCATTTGGATTTTCTTGAAACCATTGAAAATGAGTAAACTGGCTAACTGAGGGTTTACTCTTTGGTACACTATCCTTGGATTGATGATAAAAATTTGAGGCCTATCATATTATTTTTCTATTGCTGTAAAACACCTGACCAAATGTAATGGCTTGAAACCACACCTATTCTCTATAGGTCAGAAGTCAGGGTGCAGCTATGCTGAGTGCTATGCCTAAGGTCTCACACTCAGGGTTCCTTACATTAGAGACTCAAAGGTCATTCAGGTAATAGAATCTAGTTTCTTTGCAGGCGTAAGACTGAAAGCCCCATTTCCTTGCTGACTATCAGTTGGTGACTGCCCTCAGCACTCTAGGTGATCTGTTATGGATCAGGTGTGATAGAACCAAAAACAGTATGAAAAGAAAACGGGAAACTTGCCAAGGGCACGAAAGTGTACGCACTCTTGAATGCATTCATTAGAACTACCTGTGCTTCCTCTTCCCCATTTGGAAGATGGACATAATGACATTGCCTGTTTCCAAGGGCTGTTGTGAGGATTCATATGGATAAAGCAGTTAGAGCAATGTCTGGCACATAAGTAGTGTCATACAGATGCTGGCTATTATGAGGCCCAGGTGCACCATTAATTCTGGTTACGTAAGGATAGTAAATGACAAAGGAGTAGCAGAGTACACTAGAATAAATCATGGGAAGTTAAGGAAGTAACTAACCATCCTGCATGTGCTAAATACAGACACACTTTCATTGAGTATAGATATAGCATATAGATATAGATATAGATATAGATATAGATATAGATGTACTATAGAGGCAAAACACATGTGAAGACACACTAATCGCCATTCCTGTAGCAACTGCATCATGGAATATTCCCCATTATTTAAAACTATAATAATTTAGCACTAAAATCCTGACAAAGAACAGAGAGTAGTGTTGTTCATTCGCTACAGTGGTTTTAAGAGGTGGTGTCAATGCAAACACACCTTATATGTACTCATCCAGGCTTCCTTGTAGACATAAGGTGAGCAATTATTATTTTTGAGGGTGAGGTATCAGTGGAAATTTTAAATCATATCGAAATTTGTACATAAAATAAAATTGTATTGATATGTTCCATCAGGACATTTCAAAGTAGTGGATTTCTAAGGCATGGAAGGCAGTCGTTCTGATGAATTGGTTCAATCCAAGTGTTTTTTGTTGTTGTTGTTGTTGGTTGGTTGGTTGGTTTTGTTTTTTTTAAAGATTTTATTTATTTATTTGACAGAGAGAGAGAGAGAGAGCCAAAGAGCATAAGCAGGGGGAGCAGCAGAGAGAGAAGAAGCAGACTCCACGCTTAGCAGGGAGCCCAATGGAGGGCTCAATCCCAGGACCCTATGATCATGACCTGAGCCAAAGGCAGATGTTTAACCAACTGAGCCACCCAGGTGCCCCAATCCAAGTGGTTTTTAGCTTACACCAACTTCATAATAGGATAGTATTTACTAAGTACAGGTATGATGTGTAATTAGAAGTCTTGGTAAATGAAACAATGGCATATTATTCTTAATACAATCTTAGTTATTTAGTAATAGCTGGGAGTTACTGCTTAATTGTGGAATTCACATAAACTTGCTAAAGACCTAATTCATCCAGCTGTCAAAAGCCCTAATAATGGTAGCATTAGGCAACTGGTCTGATTAATTTTAAGAAACATGTACATTTAACTGTAATTAGTATTTATAATTTCCCACTCACAACCACTACCTGACAACTCGCTTAGAGCCTCAAAGAAGAGTAGAAGAGCTGTTCTCAGGCATTTACTCCAGTAGATGTGATCCTTATAAATAGAACATGCCAGAAGCCAGTCAGGGACTGTAAAAACAATCCCAATTAGTCATAGTTTCTGATGAAAATGGTTCAATCTCATTTTCCCTGTCTTTATTTCTATTATGTACACATGGAAAATGAAGTATTTCATAAATTGAAGAAATTTAAGAAATTAGAACAATGGATAATTCAAATTAAAGAGTCGTGAGTACAATATTGGGTAAGAAACAAATTCCGGATCTCAGTTTTATCATGTGTCAAAGGATGTAATAATCCCTCCATCGCACCTTAGTGTGCAATATTTGACCTATGAAAATACGAGAGCTCCACTTTTATACTACTTATTTCAAGAATGCACAAGAATCTCACATTACCTTATACTGATTTTTATTTCAAGCTTGTTCAACACCCCAGTGATACACTTAGAAAAATTCTCTTAACTGCTTCTCCCACACACAATTGCTTTAAAATTTCACTTAAAAATTCTGGAAAATCAATAGTTGAAGTAACACTACCTTTGATGTTGTCTTGGGGCAACCTCAGTCCTCTAGACCATGACTCTGGACCCTGGAAAGTGGTAGTGAGCACTCAAACTGATGTGCACAGTTTTAACTTTTCCACCATTGATTTTTTAAGTGTGACCAGAGAACCAGTATTATGAAATTATTTGCCCTCAGGACAAAGAATAAAATGTAACCAAAGAGCAAGGCCAATGTGTGAAAGGAAGTGGTGAGGCCTGGGAGTCCAGCTGCTATCACATCCATAGCTCACAATGGTTTTCTTGAATTATTTTATAGATGGAAATAATGCCCTGTAAATTGCTTATTCTATATAAGATGGCAATTATTTATCACAGAGAAATCATGTAAGAGGATTAGTAGCATTATTAATATATATTCCCTGAGAACATCAAGGCTCTACTATAATGCATTTTCATTGAAAAGAGTTTAATAAAACAGTTAATATTTTTAAAACTTAATTTCACCTCAGTGGAATAGATTCTTACCTAGAGAATGATAAGAGTAAATGGAGTATATGTTTAGATAGTCATTTCTCCAACGGGGTATATCTTTGGAAAGTCATTTATATACAGTATAATTATAAGGGCATTGCTATTTTTTTAATTGACCCAAAAAGTTATGGATTAGAAAATTCAAATTTCAATTCTTATGAAGCCGAAATTGGGAGACAGAAGAAAATCTAGCAATCTTGAAATAAGCATATAAATAGTAGACGTCATTTTACAGTGAAATTAGATTTTCTTTTTCTAGAGGTGTTGTGAGGATGTGTGTGGATGCTGCAAGGAGTCTGGTGGCCAGGTGCATGTTTCATATTGTTAAGTGAGAACCTCCCCTTGGCAGCAGCTGCCCACAAATGATGCTAGAAAGCTGATGATGGCAATGAGTTAGGTTAGGGTGGAAATCCTCATGATGGCCAGCCCCTCTCTCTGCTCCTAACATACTCTGTCCCCCCCGCGGTTCTAAAGAGAACAGAAAAAAAAATTGCTTCATGGAGAGTCCTTTTTACTGAATTCAAACTAAATATCCTAGAAATGGACAGAATTTCCCAGAAGGATATCAGTCTCTCAGCCTGGTGATGTGCTGAAGTTTACCTCTGAGAAGAAACCCAATGGCTGCCCTGAGCACCCCAGCCCATCCTGATCTCTCCCTTCTGTGAACAGTGTAGCATTTTCTGATGTCTTGCATTGTGTACCGTGATTGTGTTTCTTTGTGAGCTATTTCTTGTTCAAGTCGCAATGCTCTCCTGTTTAATGACCCAAGAAACAGCGTCTGTACGTGTGTGTGAGTGAGTTATGTGCATGCCAGATGGGTTTGTGAGCCTTCCAGGCCCTCTCTGAAAATGTCTCTTTATCGCCTCAAGCCTGAGAGGCAGGGTGACAAAGGGAATGCACACAAGGGTTTTTAGAAGACCTGAATTCCAGGAGAGATTCCGTCTACAGCACATGGTCCTCCATGCTTCCTTTCATGCATACCACCCCCTACCCACCAGACTTTGGTTTTACATCTATAAAGGAAAGATTTTCGACCAGATGCAATGAAGGTCCATTCTAGATCCAGCAGCACATGAGTTTCATCATCAAAGAGGCACCTGGAGGGCAAGGACATCGTTATGTTCCTTTTACGTTTCCTCCAGGACATGATTCCCTACCATGTGTGTCCTTTGGGGGCACACTACATAATGGGGTCTGTAATGTCAGTAACACTGTGGGTAAATAGACACGGTTGCAAACAGCCTGTCTCTTTTATCATGATGCATCTCCTACAAAAGAAGCTGAACTCTGTTGTTTCTCCTCCATGCAGGGGCTCAAAGCAAGAGCAGATCCTTAACGAAGGAAATTGCTGCTAGATGTAAATATGTCTTCCTTAGGTTAAGAGGCTCCTTGATTGTAGTTGCTGACGCATAAGAATTGCAGGTTACTACAGAGCTGAGTCCGTCTTTTCTTTTCTTTTGTTTTAATTTTTATTTATTTATGATAGTCACAGAGAGAGAGGAGAGAGAGAGAGAGAGAGAGAGAGAGAGAGAGAGAGAGAGGCAGAGACACAGGCAGAGGGAGAAGCAGGCTCCATGCACTGGGAGCCTGATGTGGGATTCGATCCCGGGTCTCCAGGATCGCGCCCTGGGCCAAAGGCAGGCGCCAAACCGCTGCGCCACCCAGGGATCCCGAGTCCGTCTTTTCTACATCTTCAAAAGCTTATCTTGCCCCATTGCCCTGGAAAGTACTTCGCACAGAAATGTTACTCAATACATTTTTGCTGACTTGATTCTTGGCATTGATGGGTTGATAATGTTAGTACTGATAATGGAGAAAAATGATGAAGTCATTTTTATCCTGGTGGGAGGGCTCTAAATCCTCCAGTAGAGAACTATTTCAGATTTAGATACAGGGTTGATCTACAAGTATAAAGCTAGCAAGATGGATCTTGTTGTTTGTTGACTCCGCCAGTTTCCATACTGTTAGGTCACACTGTGCAGATGCAGCACAGTTAAGAGAGTAAAAGATTGGAAATCACAGCAAAATGTACATTTACTATGAACCACAGCAACCAGCTTCCCTGCATAGTGTTGAAGCACCAACTTTCCACATTCAAGCCTATTAACAGACCAAACAATGTCACGCATGTGAAACAGGTACAGTGTTTATAAGGATGACAGAGCATAGGATAGAAGGATACATTAACTATTTTCTAGATGGAATGTAAACTCTCACATTTAATAAAATTATGAAATTACCTAGTCTAGAATGCTTATAAGTATATAAAATATCTTAAATCCATGGAATACCAAGTTTTGAGAATCTAAAAAGTTACTAATCTTACATAAACTGACTTTTTTTTTCTTTCATGAAGTAGGCAGTAAGAATTCTATTTTTATAGTGATTTTCCAGAGGTCTGCAAGATCTTGAAATGCCCTGGGAAATAATAAATATAAAATAAGCTTTTTTTCCTCAAATGAAGTGAATGTCATTGAATGCTAAAGTTTTTGTGACTATCAAATCATAAATTATGTTTAATCAGATACTGATTATCTTCCATGAAAAAAAAAAACAAAGGGCAAGTTGTTCTGAGAATATAATTTCCCATTTCAAGTTCCTTAATAGTAAAACAATGAAGTAAATTTGCAAATATTCCATAATGTTATTCTCAAATAAAACAAACATGTCAGATCATAGTAAATCTCGTTATGTGATATGAAAGGGACCTGTAAATATTCTTCCTAAAGGAAAACTTTTAAAATGTCTTTTGTAGATTAAAGAAATTATTAAAAAATTAAGTATTTTTGGTGGTATCTATTGTTTTCTGATATAGAGCTTGCATTTGCTATGAATGGCCCCTCCCACCACAAATCCCGACCTACTCAAGTTTCTTCTGTTACCTCCCAAGACTTGGTATTTATGCCACAACTAATGGCTTGTGTTTTGTTTTTTTAATTTCCTAAATACACTCCCTGCTTTCCAAATTCAGTGTCTTTGCTTGTGTTGTTTACTCCACCCAGGACATCATGACTAATCAGTCAGTCAGAATCATGTTGCTCTTCAAATATTCATATCCATGTTCACCATTTCACAAACATTTCTTAATCTCCCTGCCATTCCTTTTCCAATATTATAATAGGGCTGTGTTCAAATCTCTCTCTCAAGAGGCATTTTTCAGAGTGAAAACCCTTTATATATGCAGCACTATGTAAATACTAAATTATGACTAATTAGAGAAGCATCTTGAAGTACATTTCTTTCTAAGTGCATTAGAAAAAGAAAAGAGGGCAGCCCTGGTAGCCCAGCGGTTTAGCGCTGCCTTCCGCCAGGGTGTGATCCTGGAGACCCGGAATCGAGTCCCACGTCGGGCTCTCTGCATGGAGCCTGCTTCTCCCTCTCTCTCTTTCATGAATAAATAAATAAAAATCTTTTAAAAAAAAGAAAATAATTTTACATATATATGTATATACTTGAGTATAGGGGCATCTAGGTGACTCAGTTGGTTGACCATCTAACTCTTGGTTTCAGCTTAGGTCATGATCTCAGGGTTGTGAGATTGAGCCCTACATCAGGCTCCACACTCAACAGGGATTCTGCTTGAGATTCTCTCTCCCTCTCCCTCTGTTCCTTCCCTCTCTGCCTCTAATAAATAAAAAAAATCTTTTTAAAATAAGACGAGTATATATGGCTCAAGAGTTCTTTTTCACTTGAAGTCACATAGTGTTTTCCTATAACTTCTCCTGTTATCTGTGTCTATCTTCTTTAAACAGAAAGGAGCTTTCAGTATTTGATGTCTTCTATACGCATGCAAACATACTGCTCAGTATTCTCCAAGTTGAAACCTCTTCAATGTCTTCAACATCCTAGCTATTTCATGTTGTCCAGATCATAGACCATTCTGGTTTTATTTCTTCATTTGATTGTATTGCCTTCAACATACAGGAGCCAAAAAAAAAAAAAGGTCCCCTTCAGCCATGATCCTATCACCGTAGGGTTGAGAAAGATTCTGAGCCTCCCTTGCTTGGAGAATGTACATCTATTAGAGCTATCTGTGATGAAATTACTGGCTGGGGAATGAGGGGCGGTTCAACTGTGGGACTCAAATTGAACTTTCAGGGAACCAGAATCCTAAAGGCTTTTTAAAACATGATACTTTAAAAGTATTTTTCCTAGTATTTGTATTTCATCATACATATGATGTATATATATATATATAATATATCTATAAATAAATATATATATTTATGATCATTTTTCATTTTATAATCTCACAAAAATTCTGATGAAAATGTTAAGATAATGAAGCAAACCCAAAAAAGGAGCTACTGCATGTATTGTAATAATATATATAGTGTTCATGTTCAAGTCAGAGAGCCATGCACTGAGAGCATCCAGAGGCCCAGGCCATCTGCAGCTATGTTGACTTCAGAACAATGAGACTCATTTTAGTACCAGAAGACAACATGTCATGAATAAATAAAGCATGTATAGATAAGACAGACAAGTTCCCCTCTACCAATTCCTACCTCAAACAGGAACTACTCCCTCAGAGACCCACCCACCTAGCTTTCTATAATCATCTAAGAGATCACAAATCTATATATCTGCTATTTGTATGGCATTTCATTGTTTACATATATATATATGTATATATATGTCTATTCAGCATACCATTTCCTTTGATCATTATAAGCCTATGAATATGACAGTGAAAGAATTATTATTCCATTTTGTAGGGAAAAAAATGGAGTTTCAGAAAGATTCATTGAATGACCCAGGAATAGACAGTGAATAACTGCCAAAAACTACATGTTGTCTTCTTCCTA
Organism: Vulpes vulpes; assembly: GCF_048418805.1. Classification (NCBI taxonomy): domain Eukaryota; kingdom Metazoa; phylum Chordata; class Mammalia; order Carnivora; family Canidae; genus Vulpes; species Vulpes vulpes. The sequence continues at coordinate 33,229,429 of NC_132789.1, read as the reverse complement.
AATCATTTCTGAAGTTAATAGAATAATGTACTTATTTACTTACCAGGAAGAGGGAAGTCATTTAAATTAATATATTAAATATCATTGGTGGGGCAAGACATGAAGCATATTGAGTCTTGACTATATGAATGTTATAATGTTGATGGGATCAGAAAATGAGAAGAATAGAAATTCTGTGTCCTAATCCTATGATCATGACTTCAAGTCAACATGCTCTAATTTAACAAGGGTAAGCTAATGTTAGCAACTTTAATATAAGCAAACATTGTTCAATACATTCGATATATATTGACTTCTCTACTAGCTTTGCCAAAACCAAAGGTAGCTTTGAAAAACCACATCTGAAACTATTTGAAATGCGAAGCTGATTGACCTTTGGAGATTATGAGCAGTATATGATTGACTTCATAATTGTGTTAAACAGTCAAAGTACTTGGAAAATTTTTGTACTTGTTTTATGGAAATAGAGTTTGATTTAATTTTTTTCGATCACTTTGAATCCAGAACAGCAGTGATTCATTTTGGAACCACAAGACAACATATGTCATTAATAAGAAAAGCATGTGTAGACAAGGCAGTCAAATTTGTATCTACCTACTTTTATATCCCCAAGGAGATCCTTTGTTTTATTATTGAAAGGAGAAGGGAACTTGAGAGTTTCTTTTCAAAAAAAAAAAAATACTAAAGCAGGGCATTCCTGAGGAGGCAAAATGGAACCAGCAACAAGACCAACTAAGACAAGCAGCCTCGTTCACATATTTTCCTGAGGGCTGGGGATGTGTGTGTGTTTGTGTTTTAACTCATTTTGAATTGAGGCTTTGGTCTTGTTTCTTTGTGTTTTTTGCTGGTACACTAAGTCAACAAACATAAGGGATGCTCCCTTTTTATTTAGGGGAAATATGCTTTCTCTTTCCACTAGAGTTAAAAGAAGGGAAAAGGAAAAATATACATCTCCTTGTGCTAATGCACAGCTGGGGTTTATCCTGGTGGTCCATCCAGAGGCTACAGTTGGCATTTTAATTGGATGCATTCTACTCAGAAAATCTCTTACTTAATTACATTTTAATTAACTCAGAGATGCTGGAGAAAAGGTAGGACTTGATAATCAACTGATTTATTTTCCAAATAAAATTCATTTTCGAGAAATTATGTTTTCTGTTTTAGTTTTTCCCTGCTGGACATTTTAGAGTTTTAGATCTTCATATTGAAAATGAACTGAATTTCCTTGACTTAAGCAACCTTCCAAACTCTTTTTAAATTTAAATTTAATTTAAAATTTACACTATTGATGATCACAATCTTTAAATGCTTTAGTATTTTAGCAATTGCTTAACAGTTGTGGGCAGAAATAAGAGAATTCTGCTCTTTTGTGATGTTGGTGGGAATAAGAGTAACAGTCATACTGATGTAGGGGAGGAAAAATAATTGTCCCTCCACCCTTCTAGCTAAGACCACTTTGTAATAAAAAGAAAGATTCACAAGAGAAAAACGGAACTTTATTAAACAGAGATTTAATAACATGTATACATGGGACATACCCAGGGGAACTGAGTGACTCCTGGAAATGGCTCAAGCCAACACCTTAAATACCATCTCCAACTAAAGACAAAAGACGTATGTGAGTATATTGGGGGGCGGGGATCATTATGGAAGGTGACCAGGCAGAGCACAGTGAGCAGCATATGGTAGATTTGTCCGTTGATTTGACCATTGATAAGAGTTTCCAGAGATTTAGCCATCTTCCTCTTCTTTACAAATAGTGATTTATTTCATAGGCATAACTGCCCCTTATAAAAGATACTTTCTTCTCAGTTTCAGAGCTCTCCTTCCTCTGATGTGCTTAGAAATAACCAGCTCAAGATAATCTTTATGCCAAAGAGACAAATTCCAGGGTGGCAAGTTCCCCTTCCATAATGACAGCAGACTCTAAAATACAATTCTATATTTAAATAAATCTGAATTTAATAAGCCCTGGGGATGGAAGTTTGTATTTTAAGAGCTAATATAAGTTAGTGACCATATCTTATCTCTGATGGTGGACAATGGGGAAGTAGGAATTTTTTTATTAGTGTATTTCTATATTTTGACCCAGGGATTATTTCCTGTTTTAAGAAAATCTGTTGCTATGGAAAAAAATTTAAAATCTTTTCCATGAGGAGGTGATGTGCTGTAGTAAGGGGGACATAGACATTAGTGTCAGAATAAGGTTGTTCCCAACATATATCCCTTTTTAGTCATGAATGCATATCTTCCTCCAATGATGGGCTGACATCCCTGTAAATACATTGTAAATTGAAAATACTGTTAATGCATTTAATATCTTAACCCACTGAGCATCATATCTTAGCCAAGCCAATCTTAAACATGTTCAGGACACATACATGAGTCTACAGTTGGGCAAAATAATCTAACACAAAGTCTATTTTATTAAAAAAAAACGTTAAATGTCTCACATAGCTTATTGAATACTATATTGATGTGAAAACAGAATAGTTGTATCAGTATAGGATGGTGGGAAGTATATGCAGATGTTTACATGGGGGCATGTGAGAAAACTTGCTAGCAAAAACTCCTAAAGTACTAAGTATTATTTCTGTTAATATTATGATTTGTAAATGTAGTTAAAGACTTAAAACAACAGGCCCCAAATGGAGTTACTCATGTTAAACCCCAGCAAGACTCAATGCCTCACCTAATGTTTAGGGCAGGGAGTTGGGTTCTAACAAGGAGGCCGCGTCCATCAATGAGGAAGCCATGGCCAGCTATCAGGAAGGTCAACAGCCTGTCCTAGAAGCACTCCAAAGCAAAGCTATAAGAAACCGGATCAAACCAGACAGACCCCATGTGGCAGGTGCCATGACAGGAAACACCTGAGCAAAGAAGGAAGGGAAAACCTTGCTTCCAAGGAATCCCTGCCTCAAGAGCTGAATACTCCAACCCCTAGTTAACAACTGTTCACAAAAGAAACCTAATCCCCAGCGCATCAGCTCCAGAGCTCCCCACCTCTCCCTTCCTCTCTCCCTCTCCCTACCTTTCTCTCCTCTTCCCCCCCTCCCCATAGTGCACTTTAATGAACTTCCCTGCTTCCATCACCTGTCCACTGTACTGTGTCTCAGCCCTTGAATTCTTTCCCATGGCAAGTTCGAGATCCTTCCCTAACATCTTTAGGACAGGCTATGTGGAGGCCCCAGGACACAGGGTCTCCCCATCCTCCTGCAGGACTAATAACAGTTTCAAGCTCTCCCAGCAGTGGAATTTTAAACCAATCATTGTGGAATTTCAGCACCAGTGAGGTAATCTGCTTGACAGACACTTTGGCCCTTTTTTCTTTCCTTGGTGTCTTCCTAGCCCCACTGTTGTCTGCGCCCTTAAAAACCTTCCATTTTGTGCAGATTTTGGAGCTTTCTTCTGTTTGCTAGGTGGGACGCTGTCTGATTCATGAATCGTTGAATAAAGCCAATTCTGTCTACATTTACTCAGTTGGATTTTGTTTTATTGTTATAAAACAAAACACTTAGATAAAATTAATCATAAACCTGAATAAATAATACCAAACTATTGTATAACATTATTTTCCTTTTAAGGAGAGTCTTTTAGAAAAAAAATCTTTTCAGCTTTGATATCATCATAGCACAGATACATCACGCTCTTGGTCGTGAGTCAAAAAGCAACGAATATCATTAATCGTAGTCATTCCAATTTAATTTAATTCTAATTTAATGTAATTCTAATACTCAGTACATTTATGAAGCATGTCTTTTGTTTCTGGTTAATCTTATACTCTCAAAGTTATTTTTTTCTAAGAAAAATACATGCCTTTAGGTTCATAATTAGAAAAGAGTTTTCAGAGCTAAAGAGTTTGGGTTTCTTATTGTGGGATACACAGCCGGGAGCAGACTCGTCCCCAGGTTACCCATTCTCATCAATGCTGTGAAATTTGCTTGCCCACAGGTCTAGAAGGTGAAATGGAAATAAATGTGAGCTCTAAGTGCTCTTACCATATCCCTAACCTCAGACTGAATGAGTTTTCCTCTTAAGTATTTTCTTCCATCATTAAACATTTCTAAGCATTTTGTTTGACTCAAGAAGTGTCTACTGCTCTGCCTACAGGGAGGATGGGGCACTCTAATTCCAGTTGAAAGCTGAGGCTTTCCTAAAGCCCAGTGTGCATTTTGCCCTTTGTTGAATCTGTGATTTAGCTGAATCTCCTAACAGACAATGCAGATGAGAGAAACGGGGTTGTTTCTTTTTGGGAATGGAAAAAAAAAAATTTGCTGTAATGATTTGGTTTGTTGCTTGGTTATAAAATATTGTAATGTCTTTCTAAGATAAAGAATATATATAGTCCCCAGTCGGATGCAGTAGTGAAACAATTCAGTCAATACACCATGAAAAAAATAGCCCTTCACTTTAAATCCATAGAAAGTCTCAGGAAAATACTTAGCTTCTTGGTAAAACTTTAACATCTAAAATTAATAAACTTTAATGACTATAAACCTAATAGCTGTTTTAAAATATAGATGTACACATTATTTTCCTAATTATTGTTCTTGCAATATTGTAATTGATAAGAAAAATATAAACATTTGATTGTTTAGATAACCAGAATGTACTTCTCACATACATTTGGTCTTCCTCCACAGTTCTTGGCTCAGAGCTCCCCAAGCCCCTGGAATTTATTAAGTACAAAGAGTGATTAAGGTGTCTTAACCTAAGGTGTCTTAGGTTATGTTAATGAAATGACTTTTGAGAAGCCTCTAGGGATGGAAGCCCAGTGGAGCCAACCCTGTGATTAGAGGTTTGAAAATTTCAGCCAGATCCCTTGACTTTCAAGAAGGATGGAGGGGCTAGAGATGAACTTCAATCACCAATGACCAATAATTGTATATTATTATTTCCTTTATACAATTTTATAGACTTTGGAAGAGCAGTGGTATAGCTGTGGTGTGTACAGGTAGAAATGAAAACAAACAAAAAATGTATATCTTTTTGGAATTGAACTCCTTTTTTTTTTTTTAATTTTTATTTACTTATGATAGTCACAGAGAGAGAGAGAGAGAGGCAGAGGCATAGGCGGAGGGAGAAGCAGGCTCCATGCACCGGGAGCCCGACGTGGGATTCAATCCTGGGTCTCCAGGATCATGCCCTGGGCCAAAGGCAGGCGCTAAACCGCTGCGCCACCCAGGGATCCCTGATTGAATACATAGATATTTTTATGGCCACATAGTAAGATAGTGATGAAGTTTTGGAATATGGGTGAGGTTTGGTGGGGTGAAGTCTGGAGCTGACGATCAAGAAATAATTCTTGAGATGTCTTTGGTGCAAAATGGTAGTTTTATTGAAGTCCAGACATAGGACCTGTAGGCAGGAAGAGCTGCTGCCCCAGGCCTGGGAGGGTGGCTGACTAAATACCTGGAAGTTGGGAGGGGTTTGAGGATAGTTCTCTAAGGAATTTTGGAATCGAGGTTTCCAGGACCTCGAGGGGCCTAGTTGTTGGGAAAAGGTCACTTATCACCATCTACTAAAATCTTAGTCCTGAGACCCTTCAGTTGTACATCAATGGGCCATGTGCTTGGGGGACGATCGCCAACATGTGTCTTGGGGGTTTAGAGATGAAGGAAATTTCTAAAGGAATTTTTACATGTTAAAGTAGATTCACAGGATCCTGGGGGTCAGGCTAAATTGGCTTTGGCCCTTAGCAAAGTATGAACAGCTCCAGGCAGCTGAGTCCCTAGACGAATGTCCCTCTGCCTTTTTCAAGGACTTGTCAATGTGCTGCCGTGGGCTTGTGCTTTGTCCTCAGCTAACCCTCTGTTCTCCATCGATAGTACTTGAGAGAATGTTGTTAATTAAGCAGTTGAGTAATTTATGACTTTCTAAATACTGGTTACATGGTTAATTTTAGAAAAATACTCTGGCTTCCCATCCCAACTGCCACATTCAGGGAATTTAAGGGTCCCAAATCCTATTCCAAGTAACTTCCACCAGCAGCCCTGTGATTCCTCCCTGCTATGAAGACCAAAAGAGAGAAAGAACCATAAATTCTGGATGCTCATGGGATGGCTACCCCGCCCCCATGACAGTGATGATGCTGACCATCATATGACACACACCAGGTTCTATGTCAGGCTCTCCATGATTTAGGCCAGCAGCTCCATGTGCTAACGTGTGTCAGAACCAAACTGACACACTTCAGGCTGCTGAGGTCCACTCCAAAGAGATTCTTGACGTGGGGGGTCTGGGCTGCAGCCCGAGAAGGTACATTTTCAAACAGGTTTCTGGGTGATGCTCAGGTGCCAAGTCAGGGATTAGTAGGCTTTGAAGGCTGTTAACCTCCACACACATGCAAAGTTAGGACGCGATGCCATTACTCTTACTTTACAGATGATGAATCTGAGCCGCAGAGTCATCAGTTAACAGGCTATCCTTCCTCTGTGATTCATGGAGAGACACCTGCTACTGTAATCTCTGAAACCACACCAGTGAATTCAAAGTGAGGTCAATGATGTCGAAATAGCTTAAAGCCAGTAAAAATCTTGGTCTAGAGAGAATTGGGACCGTTTGATGTATCTTGTTCCCGCTGTCCTCTAATGAAATCTCATTATCTGTTTAATTTGACCAGGGTAGATAACTCCTTGGCCCTTTAAGTAGAAAATGACCTCATTCTTAATAGCTTGTGGATGTGAATTAGTCAAGTGATTTCATTTTTGTAATTTCACCGTGAACAATACTTTGCTGAAAGGATGGGGTAGAGCATTGGTTCTCTAAGGAAAGTACCTCTGGCAGGACTTTGACTAGTCTGACTGCTGGGATTCGCTCACAGGTTGGAAAACTCACTGATCGTTTCAGTCAGGGTCACGATTGTCAGCACACCCTTGGCAAGCCGATGACCGGGATTACGAAAGATATTGAGACACATTTGTTTCTGAATTAAAAGAAAGACATACTTTCATTACATTTAAACATCTTGCATTTTAACACCCACAGAGAAAATGAATTCCTATCAATCATATAGATTCTGGTTGGAAAAAAATAATTTCAGTGTAATTACATTTCTGCAATTATAATCATTTATGTGATTATGGTTGAGTTGAATTTTGTAATTCAATTAGTTGATGAAGAACACCCCCCCATAACCTGGCATATGAAAAATCACAATTTAGCCTTTAACAAAAGGCTTTATAAAGTAGATTAGGTAGAAACAAATTAATTGAAATTACAACAATCCACTTGTTCTATGAGTCATTCAAGCACAAAACTTTTTATCAAGTTAGTAATGGATTTTAACAAATTAAAATATTATTATTTTGATTTTGTACTAAAAAATTAAAGAATATACTTCTATTACATCTCCACAAAAAATATAAACATTGATTTTTTAGAGAGGTGATAATGTGAAAATCTGTTCTTTGGTTTTTATAGCTTGAAACCTTTTCATGTTATGGACCTAATGAGTCTTTTTTTTTTTTTTTTTAAGATTTTATTTACTTGAAAGAGAGAGAATGAGAGAATGAGAATGAGCAGAGGGAGAGGAAAGAGGAGCAGGCGAGGAGAAGCAGACTCCCCTCTGACCAGGGAGCCGGACGTGGGGCTCCATCTCCAGATCCTGAGATCATGACTTGAGCCAAGGGCACAGGCTTCACCCACTGAGCTACCCAGGGGCCCCCCATACTTAGTGAGTCTTAATCACATAGTTGCACAAAGTTTAGCACTGGGTTCTTAAGCTATAAATTCATAATTTATTAGTGAATCACGAAGTCTTAGCTGTTTTGTGCAATGCAGTCCTCCTTGAAATCTGTAAATTCCCACATAAATAGATATATGTTGGACCTACGCTCCCTGCTAACCAGATTTCTAACACCCTGATGGATGCAGTCTCTGCTCCTTTCCAAGAGAGAGGATATCATATTTGCCAAACATATCGGTGTTAGTGAAGGTTGAGATTTTTTGCTGGAAGGTGAATAAATGCCCTTGAGAGAAAGGTACCCAGGTGTGTTCTCAGTCCCCCCCCCCCCCCTTGCGTATAATGCCTCAGTGAAGCCTGAGAAAAATTTCTGCACAGAACAGCTCAGGAGAAAAATGGTGATGTAGGCTGCTTGGAATACCTATCCCTTTACAGAAGAAGCACCCCGACGCAAGCAGACACTGCAGGACTCTGGAAATAGGCAAAGGTTCTACAGCAACCAAGTAGACAATAAATTCAGAAAAAGGCACTGAAATATGGTGGGAAAGCTTTGTGGCTGTGGTGTTCCTGCTTACCCCACCTCAGCCCTCCTGGCCCAGCACTGGAGCTGTACCACATGGTCTGTGTCCCCCCCGCCCTGCCTCGTGCCCCCATCTTCAGGGAGCAGAGCAGACTTGACTTGCACTTCTTGTGTTTGCCTGAAGACTGACACAAGCTGATTGTCTCTGTTTTACCTATCATGGAACTTCCCCAGGAGGAAAAACTGTGGGCCTTACCAGAAAACATCATTAAGGCAGATGAAAAACCCGCAGCTGTCTGTGACAAAGGGTATAGTCCACACGTATAATAGGCAGCCCAGAGCTTGGGAGGAAAAGGTAAGGACAGAGTTTCTTCCAGAAACCAGGTCACTCAAAAGCATTGAGGCATTGTTCTGAGGGCATTGTCAAAGCTAAGGCATGTCCCAGGCATGGTAGATGGCTAGAAAAGAAAGGAGAAAACCCTAAGCTCTCACAGAAATGTAAAATAAAGATTTACTCCTGTGTTTTCTCTACAAGTTTTATGTTGTAAAATCTTACAGTGAAGTCTGTGATTAATTTTTTTAAGCAGACACCACGCCCAATATGGAGCCCCAACACAGGGCTTGAACTCATAGTCCTGAGATCAAGACCCAAGGTGAGATCAAGAGTCAGGTGCTTAACTGACTGAGCCCCCCAGGTGCCTCAAGTCTGTGAGTAATTTTAACTTTATTTTTGTCTATTCTCTGAGATAGGTGTCTGGTACTGAATTTAGGATTTTCTTAACATTTCCAACCTAGAGGTAGATGAGTCATGTCTTAAAGTCAATGTCTGCACCGTCAGAATCGAACCTTATCTGCATTACCCTCGAGTTATGGTTTTCTCCAATGTGTGTCTTCTTTATTGAGTATATCAACCATCCTCATCCTGCCAGATTACATGGTGGAGTGGCAATGGGCTCTTTTCTCATTATTCTAATTCAGTTCGTTGCCAATTTATATGGAATCTGTTTGCAGCACCATGGAGACTCTTCTTTCCTCTGAATTCATGTCATTCTCCCAACTCAGATCTCCAAAAGTTCTTCCAGGAACCACTGCCATAATTCTGTGCCTGCCAAAGTCGCTGCAACTATTCAAATTCAGAGCTTAAAACTTTTCAATGTCTGTCTATAGAATAAAAATACATTTGTGTGGCATTCAGTGCTCCCTCTTTTTATAATTTCAGCTCACTTTTCCATCTTTCTTCTGTGCACTGAGCTAAATACTCCCCAATTTTCAGATGTTTTAACTACTCTACCACTAGAACTGAGATTTTTTTCATTTACATGGATTACTTCCTGTTACACTTAACTCCTTTACTCTTTCCCATAATTTCCAACACAGATGACACCTCACCTTTGAAAATTTTCCAGATCAATTTGGCTGAAATGTCTCTGTATCATTATTGTTTTTTAAATTTTTATTTACTTATTTATTTTGTCCATTTCTCTGTCCTTCATTATCTGAACATTCCGTGGTACTCATCGGGGTGTGCTTTGCCAACTGCTTGTGTATGTTTTATGCCACTTACTACACACCACAACGTCCTTCAGAGATAGATCTATATACAAGTTACCATTTCCACCCTTATTTCCAAAGGTAGTATTTTAACATAATATGTTGATTGCACACTATGCATTAGGCAAAGAACAATTCTGTGCGCAGCAAATGGATGGTTCCTCAAAGATGAAATGACCAGACACATACCTTCATCATTTTAGTGACATTAGAAAAACACCCCAGCAGAAAGGGCTATGCTGTGAACATTATTGCTATTCCTACAGCTAAAGTCTTCTTCAATCACTTGTCCGCACTGGTCACATTATCAAATGTTACATCTGCAGGTGGGGTGGTGCTGTCTGTAAGCTCATGTTGATTTTCACATGTAGGAAGTGCAGAGTCTCAGCTACATATCCGAGAGGAGACACGTGTATACTACTAGGTTACAAACTGGTCATGGGAACAGCTTTATTGCTCTAACATGGGAGTCAACGTTCTTTCAATCAAAATCTCTGATTTAGTCTTACAAGATGGCACAGGGTCTGTCTCTGTCTTTCCCCCTCTGTGTCTGGCTTGGTCTCGTCTAGTGCCAGGCACACTGGCCTCCACGGAGATTCCACAGGATGCCAAGAAAGCACCTGCCTCGGGGCATTGCCCTGGCTTTCATGTCGACAAGAGTGCTCTTTATTCAGATATTCTTTTTAAAATTTTTAAAATATTTTTTAACTGAAGTTCAATTTGCCAACATATATTATAACACCCAGTGCTCATCCCATCAAGTGCCCCCCTCAGTGCCTGTCTTCAGATATTCTTAGGGCTTACTTCCTTAGTCCTCTGTGTATGAACTTGAAAACTGTGTGCATTTATCTAGATAGGACTCTCCTTCATCCTCTTCTCTGTTATGTTTTTTTTTCACAGTTCTTACACTTAATTAACATCCTATAGCATGCCTTTTTTAATTTTTTTTATTTATTTATGATAGTCACACACACACACAGAGAGAGAGAGAGAGAGAGAGAGAGAGAGAGAGAGAGAGGCAGAGACACAGGCAGAGGGAGAAGCAGGCTCCAGGTACCGGGAGCCTGATGTGGGATTCGATCCCGGGTCTCCAGGATCGCGCCCTGGGCCAAAGGCAAGCGCTAAACCACTGTGCCACCCAGGGATCCCCTATAGCATGCTTATTTCTTTACTTTAATATATGTATTGTTTTCATTAAGGTATAACTGACATCTAACATTGTATGGGTTTAGAGTGTATAACATGATTCTGTATGTGTGTCTGTTGTGAAATCCTGACCATGGTGAGTCTAGTCAGTACCCATCACCACACACAGTATTTTTTCTGTTTCTCTCCATAAGGATCTTCAGGATCCACCCTCTCAACGGCTTTCAGATACACAGTATGATAGCATTAACCATAGTCGCCGTGCTGTGGGTTATATCCCAGTGGCTGGTTTATTACAACTCGAGGTCTGTACCCTTGACACCTTCACCTCTTTCCCCTACCTCAAGCCCTGCCTCTGTCAACCACCAGTCTGTTCTCCGTATCTATGAGCATGGGTTTTTGTTTTGTTTTCTGTCATTCATTCTCTTGTCTATTTTCTTTATAGTTCTTATATCTAACTGGCATTATATCACGTATTATTTTTAAGTTGTCGGCCTCTCTCTCTACACCAGAAGCTCCGTGAAGGAAAAGATGCTTCTCGTGTCTGGAACAGTACCCATCACAATCCATCACCTGATTGTGTTCAATGTATTTGTTTGGAAAATGGATGGATGCCTGATGGTTTTCCTGTAAGTGGTCCTGTCACCGTGTGCTAGAGTGATTTTAGTTCATGCCAACCCAGCAGGGCATCACTGAGGAAATCAACAATTGCTGAGAAACATGAAAAGATTTCTTACAATACTTTCCAGATAACAAGATATTAATATGGGAAATAGTCTTCAAGGTACAAGCTCCCCTGGAAGGAAATAACTGTAAAACTTTTTCAAAGATAAGAAAGTATCCAAAAACCTAGTAGTGTGGATCTCATTAAGAGAAGTTAAACAAAAATTTAGGTAAAAAATTTCCTCTTACCGTAGTCTTCAGAAGACAAAATAACGGAAGCAACGGAAGTCACAATGCCAGTGCTGTCACTAATCAGAGGCCAGCAGTCATGGAAAGAGAGAAGATTGTCAAATTATCACTCACAGCTGAGACTGAATTTTATATTTTTATTTTATGTTTTAGCCACAGGTCAGTAGTGTTCAAAGGAAGAGGCAGATTTGAAGCTTAGCAGAGTCATGCAAACCCGGCCTCCCTTCTGGTCACCCCTTCTGGATCCCCTTGGGATCCATCCTCCTTCTCTGGAGTCCAAGGATTAAGTCCAGCAAAGAGGGTGGAGTCCAGTCCTGTCTCTGAATGGGCAGCTAGGGCTAGGTCACGGGGAGTGAGCTGGCAATTCCAACCAGGGAGTTGGACAAACTAACCATCAAACAGCAGCCTAGGGAAGAAAGCCAATGAACAAAATGAGCACTGGGGGAGTGAGCACGGAATAATTAGGGTGGAACTGGCAGTTAAGGACACCTTATCCATCAGCCAGTACTCTGGATGAGCCACAGTGCAGATTGCATGGCTAGGAGCCCAGGTATAATGACTATTTCAGACCCCGGATAATAAGCTCTAATCAACCACTTGGGATAGAGCATAAACACTAAACTGCATGTTAGCGTTGGTCCCAGAGCACACAAGGTGAGATAGAATGGAGTTGGTAAAAATCCCTAGTAATACAGGAGATGCAGTGGATTGGTGGTTATTAGTTCCATCTTTCTCATATGTGCAAACCCATTTCCAAATACTCTATTGATAGCACGTGCCAAATTTCTGCTTGTATTATATGTAAGAATGTATAGCAGTGGAAGATTATGTTAATAGGACATGTTTTCTGTGCAGTCTCAAGGACCTTATTATTGTTTAAAATGAATATTTGACTAATATTTGAGAGGAGTTACTTAGAAATGGTTGGAAATTTTCACCTCTTTGCTTCAGTACAGGAGCAGGGGGAAGCAAATGTCTAAATAATAATTTTAAAAAATTGTTTAGTAAATCCCAAAGCTCCAAAAAAATGTGGAATAATGAATTAGGTTGGATGTTTCTTCTCTCTTTGGCTTTCAAGGTTATCCTTCTCTTTCATTATGTGACATTAACAACATTGACGTCCTTATGATAGCTTTTTCACCGAATAAGTAGGCGAAGGTTAAAATATAATATAAATAAATCTATTTAATACATAAATTGGAAGTATAAGCAGTAATAAAATTTTAAAAATAAATTAAATTAAAAATAAATTAAAGCCTGGCCAGTAAGTTAACAACATAAGATCTAAAATATAATAACTAGGATAAGAAATGTCAGCAGAAATGACTTTGTCATCTCAACAAATCAGGTTTATGTGACTGTCATTAACTTTTTTTAAAGTCAATCTTGGAAAAGAACACAAGGTCTGCTAAAATGACATATAACACAAAAATATGATTCTAAAAATGCAGAATCTAATGGGTATAAAAGAAAGAGGCAAATCTTCATAGTAGCTCCATGCCTGCCTGAACGGGAGTGAATTCCTAATTCAAGGAACATGAACAAAGCCAAGGAAGTTCCTGTCTACCTATCACCATCACATGGAGATAAACCAAATGTGGTCAAATGGCATTTAACCAAATATGGTAAATTAGTGCTTCATCTGGAGGTCACTGTTGAGAGAGAAGAAACAAAAGGTGGCATAATTTAAAAAGACACTGCAAAAATCAATTAGAAAAGTCAGGCTAAAATGCTATTTAGAGAAATATGCTTTCTATTTTTGTCATAATTGCTTGAGGGTTGGAGAACCAATGGATGATATAGTACAGGGAGTACACAGTAATGTAAGCAAAGTTCTAAAAACATCACAAATGCTGGAAATCATAAAAAGAAAAAAATGCTGGAAATCAAAAGGTTGCTGCAAATTATAAATAAGAAGAGAATATAGCACAAAATGTCAACTAGATTCTAAAAATTGTTGAATAACCATGAAAGGTAGATACCTATCATACCACCATAGGATGTGGCTTAAGTCATTTCAATGTAAATATACACATTTGATCCAGAAAACAGAAAACCATTAACCTCCTGGCCCAACTCAAATAAAGCAACTTCTAATTGTACTAATTTAGCTAAAGCTAGAGAAGAGAAAACACGGTTTTGAAACTGCGTCGTGCAAGTGATGTGCAGGGATGGGTCTTTTTCAGGATTTGGTCAAGGAATAGCCTGGATTACACCATCATATGTAGGTGACGAAGAACGATGGGCAACGTCTGTGGCCGACACTCTCCCGAAGGAGTGGGGGTTGAGGGATGCTGGGACTCCAAACAGAAACCAGAGCAGGGCATGTATATTGGGCATCCTTGTAATATGCTTGTGAAGAAGAACCAGCAAAGGGTAGTGGAAGATTCAGAATTTTAAGGAGGATGCAAAGGAAGGAAAATCTGTACAAAGTATACAGAAACTAAGTCGTTACGAGGGAACGCAAGAAAAGTATTTTTATGGAAGTAAAAAAAGGATATACAGAGGTCCAGGAATGTCAAGATATGTGCATATGACAACAATATATCAAGTAATATAAAGGCCATAGGATCTCTGGATAAAAAATTTATACTGTGTTCAGATGGCAATTAATATGCCCTTTAGGCCAGTATGAATGCCTTCCTGAAAGCTCCCCCTGTGTGTTGCTCTCGTCTTTCCTTGTTTTTCTCTTGGATAACATTTACACAAAACACACACAAACATACACATGCATCAAGTAAATTTGAGAAATATTGAATAGTATATCCTGTACTGTGCAGCGTGCAGCCAATAACATCTGTGGCTATTTAAATTTATACTAATGCTAATTAAAGAGTATTAAAATTCAGTCCCTCAGTTGCACCAACCATTCCAGTGTTAACAGGCCTTGTGGCTACTGCTGATCCCATTGGAGAGGGCAAATATAGACTATTTCCAACATTGCAGGGAGTTTTGTTGAACTTACTTCACTCAGCATAATGCCCTCCAGTTCTATCCACGTCCAAGCAAATGGTGGGTATTTATAATTTCTAATGGCTGAGGAATGTCCATTGTATACACAGACCACATCTTCTTTATCCATCATCTTTCGATGGACACCGAGGCTCCTTGCACAGTTTGGCTACTGTGGACATTGCTGCTATAAACATCAGGGTGCAGGTGTCCTGGCATTTCATTGCATCTGAATCTTTGGGGTCAGTCCCCAGCAGTACAATTGCTGGGACATAGGGCAGATCTATTTTTAACTCTTTGAGGAACCTTCACACAGTTTCCAGAGTGGCTGCCCCAGTGAAGTAAGTCAATTGGAGGACAAACATTATATGGCCTCATTCATTTGGAGAATATAAAAAATAGTGAAAGGGAATAAAGGGGAAAGGGGAAAAAATGAGTGGGAAATATCAGGGAGACAGAACATTTCCTAACTCTGGGAAACGAACTAGGGGTGGTGGAAGGGGAGGTGGGCGGGGGATGGGGGTGACTGGGTGATGGGCACTGAGAGGGCACTTGACAGGATGAGCACTGGGTGTTATGCTATATGTTGGCAAATTGAACTCCAATAAAAAACAAAAAATGGGTGAGCTGGAGGTAAATGCACGCCGGGAGGAGGTGTAACATTTCCCAGGAGAATTGAGATATAGTAGAATGTCATGTGATTAAATGTACACAATACTCAACATCATCACATGTTACATAAGGTGAAAGAAGTCAGAAAATATATTAGGGTATACCCTAATACCCCTCACAACTCACAGGTAACCCCACAGGCAAGTCCTGTTGAGGTTGACTTCAAAATGCACCCACGTCTGACCAATTTTTTATATTAGGGTAATGAGATGATCTGAAAGGCAGCCTCTAGAATCTTACTAATATCCTATTTCTTAATCTGAGTGATGATGATGCCCATGTGTGTGCAGTTTTTTAGAAATTTATTGTGCTGCACAGTGATGGTTCTTGGACCATTTTAAAGCATGTTTTAAATCACCAAAGTTTAAAATATTTGGTATTTGTTTTAGAATTCAATATATTTTCCACACAATACAGATTAGTCAGACTCATAATGCAATTAGGAAATTGAGTTAAGGAATGCCTGGGTGACTCAGTGGTTGAAGGCTTGCCTTTGGCTCAGGGTGTGATCCTGGGTTCCTGGGATCAAGTCCCTCATTGGGATCCTTGCAGGGAGCCTGCTTCTTCTCCTTCTGCCTGTGTCTCGGCCTCTCTCTCTACTCTCTCTCTCATGAATAAATAAATAAAATCTTAAAAAAAAAAAAGAAATTGACTTAAATGCTTATTATGTTGCAAGACCCTGCAATGAAATTGTTCACATAGCTCTGTTCTGGACTGGACGTTTGTGTCCTTCTAAAATTTATATGTTGACATCCCAAAAACACCCTGTGTGATAGTGTCAGGAGGTGGGGCCTTCGGAGGTGATGAGGTCATGAAGGGGGAGCCATAATACATGGGATTCATGTCATTCCAAAAAAAACCCCAAACCCCAGAAAGCCATCTAGTCCTTTCTCGGCCATGTGAGGACCCTTGAACAGAAGACATCTGTCTGTGAGCCAAGCAGGGAGCCCTGACCAGACAGCAAATCTGCCAGCAGGTGCCTTAATCTTGGGCTTAACCTCCAGAGCTGCGAGGAATAAATGTCTGCTGCTTAAGCCTCCCATTACTTTTTATATTTTTTTGGTGATAGCCGTCTGAGAAGGCTAAAACATGGTCTGATCTCCTGGAAGTTTAAGAGATGGAAACAGCTTTTAATACAACTTATGGGAACTAATCTCTTTACTTTTAAATATGACTTTGCTGCTGCCCGGGCAGGCTAAGTCACAGATGATTAGCTGCAAAACTGGAGCTAGACACAACTCCTGCCTGGAATCCCAGGGCTCTCTGTACACACCTGTGTGTCGACTTTAACTCCTTGGAGGCTGGTATGAACTTACAGGACAAATGGGAAACCGTGTTCACCTCCTGTGTTTTTAAAATGGATTCTGACAAAGCTGAACCAGTAGGGAACTGATTTCAGTATTTAACTTAGGACTTATATTGTACGCATTTTAGGCTTACGAATACTCAACAATATCCACAGCCATCAGTCACTAAAACCATATTCTAGTTTTATTGGAATAACGTCTTCGAATTATCACCAAAAAAAATGTGTATGAATCTGTAAAGCTTGTCATGGCTGGAAAT
This sequence comes from Vulpes vulpes, assembly GCF_048418805.1. NCBI lineage: Eukaryota > Metazoa > Chordata > Mammalia > Carnivora > Canidae > Vulpes > Vulpes vulpes. Next base: position 33,212,426 of record NC_132789.1, on the reverse strand, counting down.
CATTTAGTAAATAAATTTATATTTCAACAAAACTGTGAGTACTTATTATTTAGCAGAGCGTCATGCCAGGTGCTTGGGATACATGACGAGCAAACTGGGTGACACTGTACTTGCCCTCCTACCCCTGGAAGAGTTGCCATCAGTGCAGGGATGCAACACAATCTCACACACGCAGAGACACAAAGTAGGAAATTCTGTAAAGGGCATTTGGAGGGGGTATGACATGGGCAGCAAGAAACGGGAGCTTAAGAAACTTTGTGAAGGTAACAACTTATGTGCTGAGAGAACTTATACCACCCAGAGTTAAAATGCATATGAATATTCACTTCATCTTCCTGCCACCGGTCATATAGGGAACGTACTGAAGAAGACTGTCACTTCTTTAAACCAGCTCTTCAAAATCCTTAACACCTAATCCTTAGTGTCAGCATTAGAACACAACTGATTTTTCAGCCTCTTATGCCTGATGCTTATAAAATTCTCTTAAAAATCAGCGCCATTTACAAGGATGGTTTCCGTTACTACCCTTAATATTTCATCTTTTCTGCCAGGACTGAACTGCCTCACACTGTTACCCGATTGAATTTGCCTGCGGCATACACTGTGCCTTATCTTTTAATAAATGCACACAATGTTTACTGTCTCATTCATCAAAACGTGTCAAACCGTATGTTATTAACTAATAAAAGGAAATTGCAATTGTCCTCAAATAGGTGTCCCAGACATTTAGAGTTTCCTTTATTTATTTATTTTTAAGATTTTATTTGTTCATGAGAGACAGAGAAAAGCAGAGGTAGAAGTAGGCTCCTTGTTCCCGATGCAGGATTCGTTCCCAGGACCCTGGGATCATGGCCTGAGCCAAAGGTAGATGCTCAACCATTGAACCACCCAGAGATTCCTTTAAATCAAGGTTTTGAGTGTAAATGGAATGTCTCTCCTAATGGCTTTGTGTTTCTTTTCAAATGCCCAAGTGAGACTCTTGTTTAGTTTCTAATACTTCCAAGGAGAGATATGATTCCAAATACGTATTTCAATGAAATACTTGGGGGACTTTGTGTGAAACGCTTCTGTTCTATTCATGTATCAGTCAGTGAACAGAGAGAGACAGAGACAGTGGGCAGGGAGGGAGACAGAGAAGGTGGTCCATTGCAAAAGAGAACAGATGGAAACCAGTTCCCATGATGTTTATGAACTAGGGCCTCAGAGATTAAAAATGAAATAAGGGCAGCCCCGGTGGTCCAGCGGTTTAGTGCCGCCTTTAGCCCGGGGTGTGATCCTGGAGACCTAGGATCGAGTCCCACGTTGGGCTCCCTGCATGGAGCCTGCTTCTCCCTCTGCCTGTCTCTCTGCCTCTTTCTGCCTGTCATGAATAAATTTTTTAAAAATCTTTAAAAAAATTAATAAAAATAAAAAGGAAATAAATATCCAATATAATTCAAAATCTGTCTATTACTTGGAAAATAGTTCAATAGGACAAGGACTTCAAAAGTCACTGGATGGAAAGCAGGTCTATTAGATAAGGCAAGGGGCAGAAAATCAAGAGGCGGAACATTATGTGAAAATCTGGCGGAAGAGGTGCTCTAGGCCGAGGGGTAATAAACACAGCAACTCTCGGAAAAGAATAAATCCTCCCTGTTTACAATAGGAAAAGTCAAATTGTGCTACAGGGAAGTATTGGGGGAGCATGGTAGAAAGTAAGTTTGAAACAATAAAGACACACATAGATTCTCATAAGGTGGTTGAGAACTTTGGGTCATATTGTAAATGGAGAGAATACCAGGGAAAGAGTTTGAGAAAAGGAAGGTGATAGGATCTTGTTTCTCTTCACAAAAGATCTCTGCGGCTGTGTGGGGAAGAGGCTGCAGAAGAAGAATCCCAAACGGACCAAAACCACTTAGAAATCCATGCACTTTCCCAAGTTTACTGTGACTTGGACCATGTCCGCGAGAATGTTGAAAATTGGTCAGACGTGGGTGCATTTTGAAGTCAACCTCAACAGGACTTGCCTGTGGGGTTACCTGTGCGTTGTGAGGGAAAAAGAAACCCAGAGAGGGTCTTCTAGATTTGAAATGGGAGGAACCAGAGGAAAGACGGTGCTTGGGATACATGATGAGCGAACTGGGTGACACTATACTTGCCCTCATACCGCTGGAAGAGTTGCCATCAATTCAGGGATGCAACACAATCTCACACACACACACAGAGACACAAACTAGGAAATTCTATAAAGGACAATTGGAAGGGTATGACATGGGCAACAAGAAATGGGGGCTTAAAAAACTTTGTAAAGGTGACAATTTATGTGCTGAGAGAACTTATACCACCCAGAGTAAAAATACATATGAATATTCACCTTGTTTGAAATGATATACATGAAAAATAATAAAACTAAATACATCACTGAAGTCACTGGAGCCCAAGGCCCACCTCCTGAAATGGGGACAGAAAGGACATCGGGTTGTCTGCTTTGGTGAACATTGACACGATGATTATGCACCAGAATAAAATGCTGTGCTTGCAGTTGGTATTGAAGTCAGACATCCAGGGGCGATGTTATTGTGCAGCTGTACCACGGTCTCAGTTTTCACAGGTGGTCTTTTTGTTTGCGTTACTTGTGTTGTGTTTTGTTGTGCTTTTCTGGACAGAAGAAACCTAGATAGGAAACAAGAATATATATGTATTTCTTCTCTCGTGACTTCTGTTCTATCTAACTTCTTTCTACAAAAAAAAAATTCATAGAAGACAATCATACTCAATTATATTAAAACAGAAGAAAGGGAAGAATCAAGAGTCAGGAATATGAATTTAGGAAAGACCCATGACGTGCGCTACATTTTATCTTTGAAGAGCAATTCTCATGGTTAGCACTGGTGTATATTAAATAACATCTCTTCAAAGATATAGAAAACAGCATCATCTAGTCTATTATGCTTCATATTTTAAAGCTTTTGAAACACACTGAGTATATTTTACTACATGCTATTGAATCATCATCCTTGCTTGAAAAAAAAAGTCTAAAAATAGCAAAAAATCCCATCCACTCAGTCAATTATATCAAAATGATCCCCTGGTTCCATAGAAATTGGGCTTCATGGCTCCATGACAATTAGGGGGGGGTTTGTTTTGGTTTTTTTGTTTTGTTTTTGTTTTTGTTTTTGTTTGTTTTTGTTTTTTGTTTTTGTTTTGTTTTGTTTTTTTGTGTTTTTTTTGTAATCATTCCTTTATGTTACCAGCACCTAGCAGGAAGCAAACAGTTATTGAGCACTTACTGGGTTCTAGGTGCTTTATATATAATATGACCTTAAATATCCCCCCAAGTTTTTGGTGTGGATACTCCTTTACTCTTCTCATCCTCATTGCACAGAAGATGCACAGAGGCAAGACCCTCATCCACAATCACGCAGCTTGTGGTTACGTGTTGAATGAGTTGGCTGTAATTCTCATTCTGTAGTACATCGCCGTGACACAGTATTTTGACCAGATTCTATTTAAGTAAATTAAGAATGACTGACGAAAGGCCAGATTTTTCTAGCATCAGCCAGATTATTAAGCCCGGAATAGTGGTTCCCTTTTCTCTGTGGTTCTGGGTTACACCCAGCCAAACAGCGACTTATCCAAAAGGTTTGGAAAGTAGGATTCAAACAGAAATCCTTGTTTTCTGAAAGTTGTCATGCTTAGAGTTCATGACCGACAGAAGTTGAAGTGTTTCTATGGGTTCCAGCTCTTTCACCTCAACCAGAGCCCAGGTCCCACCAACAGGTGCTCCACTGCAGTCCCGAAGGCTTCCCCACACAGCTCCGTGGGTAGGGCCGGGCATGCTTGCTTGCTTTGTCAGTTAGGATGCCTCTCTTAATTCAGCTCCTCCTTCCAGATGTTCCCTTCTCCAACTCTTCCCATAATTGAATAGGATCTCATTCCTATAACAAATCTCTTATCCCATTATTCATAGTGGTTATGCTTCTCTGATTTAACTCTGAGTAATATATCTGTCAAGATATATTTATCCAAGAAAAAGTGAAGGTCTTCATCCTGTCCTCAAAGAAAATATTTTTCATTTCGAAACTATATTTACTAAATGAAGCAATCATTTTGGGGAAAAAAATCCAAAGGCAGAAAAAAATCCATTTCTATATCTACGTAATGGATACCCCTTGAGGAGTTTATCGGATGTTTATCACGTTTTATGAATGTTTCTGCATTAAGTGCTTTTAAGTACTCCTGTTGCTCAGTGGTAAAGGAAACGTTCACAATGCATAAGAGGAATGACTGCTCCTGACAAGCCCCCAAATTGTCACTAGAAAGCTTAAAATAGAAGACCACTGTAAGAGCCAGTAATAGTGCTGCCTGGTGACAGTAGCTACCCCTGCAGGGAGCGAAATACAACGTATACACGTGTGGAATCACTGTGTGCTGCACACCTGAAACTAATGTCACATTGTGTGTCAACTATACTCAGATAAAAAAAAAGAGAGAAATGACACTCAAGCCATCTAAGAAAGAGTCAAGTTAGTAAACATGTGTCTGTCTGCATTATCATTTAGTTTTTGTTTTTTTTTTAAAGATTTTATTTAGGGATCCCTGGGTGGCGCAGTGGTTTGGCGCCTGCCTTTGGCCCAGGGCACAATCCTGTAGACCTGGGATCGAATCCCACGTCGGGCTCCCGGTGCATGGAGCCTGCTTCTCCCTCTGCCTGTGTCTCTGCCAATCTCTCTCTCTCTCTCTCTCTCTCTCTGTGTGACTATCATAAATAAAAATTTAAAAAAATTATTTAAGATTTTATTTATTCATTCATGAGAGACATAGAGGCAGAGACACAGGCAGAGGGAGAAGCAGGTCCCATGCAAGGAGCCCGACGCAGGACTCGATCCGGGGTCTCCAGGATCAGGCCCTGGACTGAAAGTGGTGCTAAACCACTGAGCCACCGGGTCTGCCCAATATCATTTAGGTTTATATATATTTACTACAGGGAGGACCTTGTCAAGAGCAATTATACAATAGTATTTATAGCAACATAACTCCTCGTTTGAAATGATATACCTGAAAAATAATAAAACTAAATATATCGCTGATGTCACTTTAAATTCCTTCCTTACAAATTCAAAATAGCATAAATTAGAATCACAATAGGAGCTAATTAATAATCGTAAATAACTATACCAAGTATATACATATACGGCAGTGTGACATATATGTTGTATATTTATACACGTGTTATATTTATAAACTTTAATAACACGATATATGTTATTTTAAATATTCCTGCTGAAAATTATTTTGCATGTGTGTTAGTTTCATGTTATTGGCTATCGAGGCAAGAGGAGGACACCAACCCAAACCCATGAACAAAAATATGTCAGTTTTATGTTTGTTTTGATAAGAGTTAGGGGAGTTCTCAGGTTGTGTTCTTTGTGTTCTTTGAACACAGGAAATGTCAACAGACTGTGGCTTGTAGTCGAATAGACTTGGAAAAGCAGAGTGAGCACAGCTCAGCAGGTGTCTTTAGAAACGGAAGGTTGCCTTGCTTTGGGGTTGCCAAGGTGGAGGAGGAAACCAAGTTGCTTGATGACAGCTTTCCTTTCAGAGTCATGTTCCACTAAATGTGATTTGGTTCATCGTGGGAAAAAAAGTAAATGATTTGTCCTCTGCTATCAGGACTCTCCATCGCCAACCCAAGGAAGATATTTTTGTCTTCTGCCCGTAAGAATAACTACACTAAAATTATAAATTCTTCTTTTTTTGCAGCTGTAAAAGTAGCTTCCATTCTGCAATTCATTTTCGGTTTTGACCTAACGGTGGTGTTGGCACAGTGGGAAAGAGCTCCGAAGGTGTTCTCCGAATGTCTGGGTAAATTAACATTAACCCTAGACTGAGACTGAGGAGCTCTCAAGTCGGTAACAGCCTCAAGCTCAGTTTGCTTCTGTAAAATAGAACAGGCTCGCAGTCACCAGGTCATCCTGTGCATTTATGGAACATTCACTGTGGTGGCGCTCCGTCCTCCAGGGCCACCAGACGTCCTCCAGGTCCCCGGTCTCCACTCGTGCTTTACAGTGAACTCAGAAAATTAGGAGCAGACTGAGATGTAGACTCTGCTCTTCAGGTACTGTTCTCCTTTCTAGCACTGAATCTTTTATTTTCTTTTTTAAAAGATTTATTTATCAATAATTTTTAGAGGTTGAGAGAGCATAGGTAGTCAGGGGAGAAGCAGAGGGAGAGGGAGAATTTCAAGCAGACTCTCGCTGAGCTCAGAGCTGATGGGGCCCTAGATCCCAGGACCCAGACATCATGACCTGAGCCAAAATCAGCCTTCCCTATACCACTATTTATGTGATCTTTCTAAACCAAGACTGGCCACACTTGACTCCAGCAGATTCCATGCCCTAGCACCAGGCTGTTTAGTTTCCAGTGGAAAAAAAAAATTGCAAGTAGAGCCCATTCTGCATCATGAACTCTTCTGCATTTTCTTTGAGCCTCAATATGCTTGTGCTCACTTTTTAAAGATATAAATGTCTCCTTATATGACATGGCATCCAGACATGTCTGTGTCACGTAAAATAAACAAACCTGTTTTTCCCACTTCCCATCTTCCTTATAAAAGGGATAGAAAATACTCCCTTGATGAAATAGTTCTGCAAGGCATTGTTATGCAAACCACCTTTCCCTATGGATACCTCTTATGGTGCATTTTCAAGTCAACAAATGGGCATAGGGTTTGCAACAAATGAAAGGCTATGCGTTTCTTGCACATTCTTTCCTCTCTTCTCTATGATTTTCTATTTAGTTGCAACCCTATTGAGCCTTTCATTTGCTTTGAAAGGTGGTGAATTCGATTCCATAAATCTTAATCAAGTTAAAATTGCCCGAAAATGTAATTAAAGCAGTCTGAAAATGGCTGCATCCAAAAGGCGTCTTTGTATAATGAGAACGGTAGTAAGTGGCCTATTCTCTGGTCTCAAACACTCCCCCAAAGATAAATTACAATATTTTGTGAAAGCCATCTTTTAATTACACAGCCGTCATTAATCACTGAGCAAACAATAGCTAACTGACAACTTAATAAAAATGCCTAATAGAAATTATTAAATCACTTGTATTATTCTTTTTTTTTTTTTAATGTGAACTGTGGTAGTTTCCTGAGACAGTGAATGTCCATGAAAAAAAAAAAAAACTTAATATTTGAAATTCTTGTAATTCTATTAATTACGACCTTCTTATCAGTGACCCACTTACATGCAGGTTACCAGGACTGGTGCCTCCTCCCCAGACTCCAAGACAGCTGAGGGTTGTATAGCACCCGCAGCTCTACAAGGTGTTTCTTCACTACTGCTGCCTGAGCTTTTCTTTTCACTCCTGGAAATCTGGCCAATCCACGCACCGGCACACAAAATTATGATAAAAGATCTCCTGTAGAATTTTTGTGCATTTAATCCTCTGCTCAGATAATTGTTTGCATTTCTGTCTCCTTTAAGTAAAATTTGAGTTGACCGATGGCACTTACATGACTTCATTTGTCTTTAAATCTGTTCAATGTGATTTGAGGGCAAGGGTTTTAGGTCCCAAGGTGTCAGCTCACTTCCTGAGGGGCTGGAGATGGGAGCCAGCAGCCACGCTTCTGTGCTGGAGGCTGGGGCAGGACTGGGTGCACACCAGGGTTCCCACGAGCTTCCACAGCAGCTCCGCACAGTGACACTGGTCTGAGCCCCCGGACAGGACTGCTGGACTGCACTCGGCCCTGTGATGGGTGCCTGCAGCCACGGGGATGAAGCTTGTTGAATTCTGTGAGTCCTTCCAGTGAATTGAACCTGAGGGCCACTTTTGTGAACTTGCCATACCTGCCAGTGGTGCTCTAAGTGCGCGTGGTCTTGTGCGGATGCTCCCCTAACTTTCCAGCTGGCTAACTCCTCTCCATGGTGAATTTGGCCTTTTGCTTTCTTGCTGTACTCCTTGGCGCCTTAACAGAGTATCTGCTGATACATCTCAACTCACTCTTTACCCATAACTTTCCTGACCTTTGACGCTTCCTGATGAAAGGACCCAGACATGGAGGCAGCACATTAGGGAACCGCGTGGGAACCACGTAGCCTACTGTGGCCTGAAGATGAAGCAGAGAGATGAAAGAGGCCAATCAGTCATTTTTCACAAACTAGATGAGAAGAAAAAAAAAGTATTCAGGGAGTATGTAATGCAGAAACTGAAAGTGCACGAGAATGCATGTTTTATTTAGCACCTGAGCAAATAAATGATTTGAATTCAAAACACTTCCATTCTGTTTGGAAAGCCCGGGTTAGAGACCTGGAGGCATGTGCTCCCAGGAAGAGCTGGTCCACGGGGATTTAGACACAGCACACAAACACTTTCCATATTCCAGGTTCAGAAATATGAGATCAGAGTTCATCAATGAACAAAGAGTTTATAAAAGGGAAAGAGTATGTCCAATAAGAAGGATGTAAGAAGGAGGAAATTTTCTTCGACATGTATAAAAATAGACATAACAGAGATATCATTAGTACTGGAAAGTGGAGAGAAAGTTCTCTGAGGAAAAAGAAGTCCAATAAATCTTTAAATCAAGGGCAGAGGAACCCCCAACCAGTCTCCTTTATTCAGAAACTTACTCTATGGGATGCCTTTGCCAATGAGTGACTAGTAACTCCTGCATCACTTGGAAGGCTTGTCTTTATGGAGCTACAGCATCAGGGCGTCAAGCAGCTGGGATGCTTTGGGAAGTTATAAAGACGTCCTCTGTTCCCATTCAGACATAATCTCTCACCATGGAGCCCACATTGTCTAATTGTTGACAAGCCACCATCTCAAGGGCATCTGTTGTCCCTCAAGCAAAAAGGAAAGCAACATATTTTTTTGGAAATGGTAGTTACATTCCACGCTCCCACTTTAAATGGGTCTTCACTAGACCCACACTCGGAGTCTGTGAGCTCCTATCCTTTTCCTTCTTCCTAGCAAATACAGAATAAACCTGAAAAGATGTGAACTCATTATGCTGGTCCCTCTGAAGTGAAAAGAACAGCAGTACCACTCAAGCAGAAGCTGATTTTTCTACCTCGAGGCGGTTCTCTTCTTATTTCTCTATATTTCCTCTGAAGTCCGAGCATATGAATTGCCCCAATTTCTCCAGTCTAAGCCAACTATCTGTTATACTTGTAAGAAGTTCTGATCAGACCCGGGAAAACTCCCAGGAGTGAGGATTATATGCGTGGCCTTGACATCTTAACTACTTCCTGTTACGAAATTTACCTTAATTTTTTGCTTCTCACCAGCTTCATTACTAAGGGCTCCTGTAGAGGCTCTTCTCGTGGCAAAACTAAGAATAATCGCCTCCTTGAAAAATGACTCTTTCCTGATTTGTGTGTAATGTAAGTAGGACAGGAAATAGGGAGTTCACACCGAGATTGTATTCATCTAAAATCTCATGGAACTGTAGTCTCATGGTGTCTAAGTGATTCCCACAGGTGAGAGCAGGAACTCTTTTTTTTTTTTTTAAGATTTTATTTATTTATTCATGAGAGACAAAAAATGAGAGAGAGAGAGAGAGAGAGAGAGAGAGAGGCAGAGACCCAGGCAGAGGGAGAAGCAGGCTCCATGCAGGGAGCCTGATGTGGGACTCGAACCCGGGTCTCCAGGATCAGGCCCTGGGCTGAAGGAGGTGCTAAACCGCTGAGCCACCTGGCTGCCCAGGACCTTTTGATAGAATGCATTGTTTACTTCCCCACCTTTACTGACAAAATAATTGACAAATGATAATTGACAAATGGAACATTGTAAGATATTTAAGGTGAACAGCATGATGATTTGACATGCATAGACATTGGGAAAGGGCTCCTTAGCATCAAGTTAGTTCATTCTTTCTTGCAAATTACATTGTGAGGGTTCTAGGAACCAAAGTATGAGCATCGGTGTAAGATGATAAGGTCTTGACTAACATTAGGGCATTTGATGCTAAGATTCAAGAAATAGTAATCATTTTAAAACCCAAAGGTTTATAGGGGTTATAGGATTATCATGTGGTGTTAAAAACCATGCTGAAAAAAAAATAAAAAATAAAATAAATAAAAACCGTACTGTACTCATTTTAATTTGTCATGAAGTAAAAATCAAAACTCCTAGAACTGATCTAGCACCAGGAAAATAATATTACTTGATAAATACAATAAATATTGATACGATAGTAGTAAATGTCTACTGGTGGGAGTGATGACGAATTTATGAATTACGTGAGATATTGTCTCCACCCCTGAGGAAAATCAAACATGAAGATTAGACCTAAAAACTGTACCTAAAACCAAGTTGTGAGTCACAGTGATAATGTTACCAGAGCACTTACTGTGCACCAGGAATTAGTCTTGGGGCTGCAATTACATTATCTAATTGGTTACCACAACCAGTCCACGGGCTAGTATTACCCATAGTTTAGAGATGATTCACCGGAGGTAGAAAGAGGTTAACTTTCTCAAGGTTGCACAGCTGGTAGATAGCAGGCTGAGATTTAAGCCAGCAGTCTGGCTCAGGTCGCTATTCATTGTCTGAAAATTACAAGACAGTAAAATCATTGGCAGCAAAAAGCTAGAACAATATAGAAGGAAGAGCAAGCTTTGAGTGCCAAGAAAACCTAATTCTGAGTCTTGGCTTCACTATTTTTAACTGTGCGCCTTAAACTCACTGCACCTTTGTTCCATCATTCATAAAATTTTAACAGCTAACATTTCCTAGACACTTACTGGCACTGGTTTAAGCAATTTGTATGCATCATCACATCTCATACTTTTAATGAGACCATGAGATAAAAGCTATTATTTCTTTTCCATTTTACAGCTGGTAAGGAAACTGAGGTCTTGAGGTAATATAAGTGGTGGTCCCTCCACCTCAGGAAAGAGTATCTCTACATTATATTCTTTATTTACTATACTATCAACACTAGTGCAATGTAGAGGCTCAAAACAATAGAAAGTATTATCTTTATTGTTATTTTTATATTACATTATACATGATTATAAATTCATACACAGAAATGTGGGATTTCCATGTTGAGAGAGCAACTTGCCTGGGAGAAAGGGGTTGTGAGTCAGCTGTACATAAACCCACAATACATTTGACTTTGTGATGCAGCCTTCGATTAACCTCAAAACACTCCCAGTTCCAGACTCATCCTAGCTACACACCATGGCCACCATAGGCACCTGCTGATCAGGGGCCTCACAGTCAGAGATGAAAGGGACGTGCCCCAGTTTTACTTATGAGGGATTGTGGGAGAATCTTGCCGTTACTGGAATGTATTGGTAGCCTCATGATCTCCTTGAAGCACCTCAAGAGTAGGATGGTAAGGGGTACCCACCCAATGTGGGGGCTGGAAGGACTCGGGATAGGTGGAAAATGAGAAAGACAGTCTTCCTCAAAAAAAGTTTCTTTCTCTCCTGTGACTTCTGCTTGGAAGAGGAAAATAGCATACAAAATCCCATCCTTTGACTTGTTAACTATACAATGTGTGTGTGTGCGTGTGCATGTTGACTTAGTTGTGTGTCCATTTGTTATAGCAGAATACGTTGCCTTACTTGCGGGGACACAAACTTTGGGAGTCCCATCGTAGCATGTCAGGAAGTGTGACTGAGGACGTCATTCTGTGAGGAAGCCAGGTCACGTGGAGAGAGCCCAGGTATGTGTCCTGGTGGGCAGAGGTACCATGAAGCAGCAGGCAGGTGAGTGAGGTAGCCTCCAGATGGCACCACCTCCTCGTATGGAGTCACCTGGAGCTGTTCAGATCTCAGCTGACATCCCCACATGGTGGAGCCAAGGCCGGGTCACGTCTGAACTTCCTGAGCCACAGAATCTGTCAGCCACTGAGATGTAGGTTCATTTGTTACACAGCAGTAACAGCAATCATTGATAGTCATGCGATGCCGGGGATGAGTAACCATCAGTAACAGAATTGGAGAGTTACCTCTTCATAGTCCCGAAGCACAAAGCTCAAAGGCACGGGTTGCTTGTTATTCAGGCACAGCTCTTGTTATTCAGGCTGAATTTTACCATAGAACATTTATTTGGTGCTCAAGGCACCCTTCTCTTCCCCCAATTCTCACCAACACCCCCCACACAACCACCTTAAAATCTTCTGGTGTCGCCTCTGTACTTCCACACAGCAAGCCTCTGTTGCTATTTCTTGATTTTTCTTTTTCCACTTGGGCATTCTGTATTTATTAGCTTGCTGTGGACTAGAGGATTACTACTCTTACGTCTTCTCTCCCCAGTTGTTTTTTGTTTTTGTTTTTGTTTTTGTTTTAAGATTTTATTTACTTGACAGCACAAGCAGGGGCTGTGGCAGGCAGAGGGAGAAGCTGAGCAGGGAGCCCAATGCAGAGCTCAATTCCAGGACCCTGAGATCATGACCCAAAGGCAGACAACCAACTGAGCCCCCCAGGCACCCCTCCCCCCTTATCTTTTCAATTCATAGTTAAGTCTACTGTCCACTGTTGAGCTAAATAGTGTATTATATTTCCCTTATTGCACACTTTTTTTTTCCTGGAATTAATAATAATTGCCTCTTTTTTGTTTAGTCTCTAAGGAGATTCTGCAATGGACTTGAATACTGTTCTATCCCCACACAAACCCCTCTAGCCCGACAAGTTTTTGTAGGAGCCCTCCATTCTGGCCAGCCTTCCTCCCAGACAGCAGTTTCCACTACCATCCGAGAAATCTTCTTGGTGTGTGTCTTGTGTAGGGTCCCCACTGTCCTTGATCTCACATTCTTTTCTTGCCTCTCTGATTTCACAGAGGACATTTAGACTTTGTATGTCCAAAAACTTTTCTTTTCCCTCGCATTTAATTGAGAGCTTAACTGGATCTGGGAACCATGTTGTTTCAGAAAGTGGGAGGTGTTGCTCCTTTTTCTTTGCCTTCTAGTCCAATCGGAACCATTTTAATTCTTCATCTTTCAGTGAATATTTTCTCTAATCAGAAGTTTGTTAAGACATTTTCTTTGTTTCTAGAAAAAAAAGGGGCCATTTTGCGAAACTCAACCCCTGTTAATTAAACAACAGAAAAAGAACATTCTTTGTCAATTTATCGTTCTTCTTAAGCCTTTTCCAATCATAGACTGTTCAAATTACAAACAAAAATACTCTTTGGGGGAGATTAAGCAATTGAAACATTCTCTCAGTTAAAATGAAAGTAAGACATCCACCTTTCCATATTCACTACATTGGAATAATTAGGTATAAAGTGTTGAATCCAATGCCTTCTATACAGGGAACTCAGCTTCTGCTTAGAAAATTCAATTAAACTCTTGAACTAAGATGTTTGTACTCTCAATCACAGCGTAGCAGTTGTAGCAGAATCCTAAGACTTGATCGAGTATTTATCTGACTCATACCTTGCCAATGTTAATAACTTGCTGCGCTTCTATCATTACCTTTAAACAGATAACACACTTGCTTACTTGACATTTTAAGCTGATTTCCATTGTTTTCAAAATTTAGAGTTCAAAAACATGCAGTTTACCTCCAGAGAATTATTGAACCTTTGCAAAATCCAAATAGGATGGTACATTTCTCCCTAAATCAATATACAAAAATCCCAGTGCTCTGTGTATAGGACCAATTTAAGAACCATCTGCACCAATGAAGTGAGTAATGGTAACCGAAGATAAAGGTTTACTGATCCTTCTCGGTTACAACAAATCATAATTAGTGTCCATTTAAGTTTCATCTGTACATCCTCTTTGGTTAAATGTCAGTTCATTCTGAGCTTTGTCTTGTGGAAAGCAAAAGCACCACGTGTGATTCTACTGGGTTCCCTGCAAGACTGCACATTTGCAGATGCTCCATATTCCAGCAGCTGAGGCTGTCACAGTCAGGGCATTGTTGCCCTTTTCCTGAACAAAGAGAACAGTTGCACCGAAGAGCTACATTCAGTTGTGAAAGACAGCAGATTATTTTATTTTCCACTTTGCCTCTTTTCGGGTAGTGGAAGACCTGTGAACTTGAAGTTGGCAGAGCCTCAGTATGACCCTGACTGCTGAAAATCTCAGGAAAGGTACGTGAGCGCTTGGAGCTTCTGTAGTCTCATCTGTGCAGGAGGATAAACAACACTGTCTTTGTTCTCATGTAGGTTAAAGTAAGAATGTTTGACATCGCATTACGTCTGGCCCTTGGGGAGAACCAAAAAAAAAAAAAAAAAAAGACTACAATTCATCTCTTACCATGACATGTAAATCTAACTGTGGACAAACTCTGGGAAAGTATGATATGCACTGTTAGATTCTAGTGGGTTCGTTGTACTGTGGAACTCAGCTGGGAGAGGGTGTGGGGTTTGAAACCCAGCCCACTCCCCTCCCAAGCCCTGTTCTCAGACTGGAGCTGCTTCTGCCAGAGGAGTTCACAACTTCTGCTAATTTCTTGAAAACCACCATAAAGGCCAGCAACGACACGAGTCCTGTGTTTCACAAGCTAATATCTCAAGCACAGATTCAGAGCGTGTCTCCATGAAAAATTTCTTCAGCTTAAAATAATTTCATTACCAAAATAATTTGGGTTTTTGTTGTCATTGCTGTTGTTTTGTGTTTTTTTTCCCAAATAATTTGTTTTTAAACAATTGAGCATATGCTCCTCAAAAGTTAAGTAAGAATCGACTACTCCCCCACTGCCGTGAAATGACTAATTTTTCAAAATGTTATGCTACTGGAGATATATGATAATTTTAAGCCATAAGTTAACCTTAGAAACCATTTTTAGAACAGGAAGTGATACTTAAAGAACTCCCACTCTAAATGTTATGAAATTAATGAGTTCACCTTTGCTACTCTAGGATTAATGCTAACTCGGGTATAAACTATTCTTTTTCTCCCTCCCTGAACCTATTCTGATTCTCCATATGTGGCCTCTTTAGCAATCAAGTACTGTCTATGTTTGATGTGCACTTTGATATTTATAATAGTTTTTTTTCCCTGGTTTTGAACCTGTTTTGACATTATGTTCCAGTTCCATGTATGGCTTACCTCTTCATACTTCTTGATCCATTTTTCTTTGTTCTGCAAAGAAATGGTGATACTTTTTATCTACCCCTGAAACTATTGCATCCTGAGCTATGACTTTCATTCCTTCATCAATGAATTGTTAACTAAGTATGATTATATAGGCCCCTATCCTTGGAAGCAACAGGATTTATATTTTAAAACAGTTAAATAGATAAGGATCAAATTAAATGAAATTTCTGTACAGAGTTTTGGCTTGACTCAGGGAAACCTGACACCACTTAGAAATATATTACTTACATCTGTATTTAGTGGCAGTATTTGCCGACCCACTTGACTTTCTTAGTTTTAATCATATCTTAGTTTTAATCATATCACAGCTTCCTTTATGCCTTTGTTGGTGTTGACAGAATTAATGCATATACAATCCAGGTTTGGGATCTGGGTCCTATTCTAACAATCTTTGCCTTTTATGTGGAGTATTAGAGGCATTTATACTTAATATAGGTCTGTTTAATTCCATCATCTATTTTCTCATTATACCATCATGTAACTGTCACCTTTCCCCCTGCTTCCTATATTTTTAGGATCAATCGAATATTTTATATTGTTTTAGTTCCTCTATTGACTTACCCTGTTTTGTAATCTTCATTAAAAAAATTATAACACATTGAACACCTGTGTGGCTCAGCGGTTGAGAGTCTGCCCTCAGCTCGGGGCATGATCCTGGGGTCCTCGGATCGAGTCCCACTTTGAGGTCTCTGCATGGAGCCTGCTTCTCCCTCTGCCTGTGTCTCTCTCTCTTTCTCTGTGTGTCTCTCATAAATCAATCAATCTTAAAAAAAATGATAACACATCCCACAAAAAATGATTTCAGAATTGTGCCTTCTATTTTCCTCTCCCCATACTTGGTGGTATTTTGTCATAGCGTTGACTTCAACATGTTACCAATGCCAAAACTATCAAGTATGCATTTAAAAGAAACTAAAACCAAAAATTTTCTTGTACATTTACACTTATATGTACTACATCTGGTTCTATACATTCTTTGGAATAGATCAGACTTTATTTTGTATCATTTTCTGTAGCCTATAAAGCTTCTATTCACATTCCTTGTAAAAACTGCTGGTGATACATTCTCTGAGCTTTTGATTGAAAATTGTGCTTATTTTGCCTTCATGGTTTAATATTTTTAAAACAGATACAACCTTCTAGGTTTCTGTTCTTCTCTAGCTCTTTAAAAACATCATTCTTTTATGTTCTGATTCCCACATTTTTTTGTAAGACTTGGGTCATTTTCATCTATGTTCCTTTCTTCATAAGATACGTCATTTCTTTACTTCACTCTACTTTTACATTTTTTTCTTCATCATTGTTTTTTTCAATATTTTTAAAAATATTATATTTTTAAGTAATCTCTACACTCAAGGTGGAGCTCAAACTCAGCCTCAGGACCAAAAGTTGTGCACTCTACCAACTAAAACAACAAGGTGCCACTTTCATCACTGGTTTTCAACAACTTAATTATGAGGTACTTTTGTGTGGCTTTCTTTTTATTTACATTTCTTTAATTTCATTGAATTTCTTGTATACTGGGGTTTTAGAGTTTTCCTCAGGTTTGTATACATTTAGTCTTTTATTCTTCCAATGTTATTTCTACCCCTTAATTTCTAGCCTGTTCTTTTTCTCTCATTTCATGTATATATATCTATACTAAACCACTTGATGTCCCACAGGTACCTGGTCACATCTGAGTTATTTATCTTTCTCTATTTATGCGTCTCAGAATCTTTTTGTTATTCCCATTGTCTACATTAGAAAAACCTTAACCAAGTATAAGGTAATATCATAGGTTGAAGAGCTTGAAGAAAACTCTTACAAAATAGTGAATGTACTAGAAATTAATAAGGAATACATGAATTAAAAGCCTGGTGTAGGAATATCAATCCCCAGGAGGTAGAAAGTAGGAAAAAGAAATGGAACAAGTCTGAGGCTCAGGAAAATAGAAACTAATAATTCTTAAAAGCTGGAGGAAAAAAATGTATATTATCTGAAACCATTGTGTGATAAAAACCTATCCCTTTTTTCCTTTATGCTACTTATGCACAAGTTGCAAGTCCCCCAGTTATGTAATTATTTATTATTCTAATTGTCAATATTCATAAAGTCTTTTCTTTCCCAAAATAAGCCGATGCTTCTTCAGTCTTCCTGTGATATGTCACATGTTCTTATTTTTACTTTTTCCAAAACTTATCCTTGAAGTACTGGTGATGTTTTCTTAATCCGCCCAGCAAATACTTAGGAGACCCTTCAGTGCTCTCTTCCCTTGAACACTCCTCGGTAGAGTTTTCTGTGGTGATTATTGGGAAACTGCCTGTCTACCTCATTCCATTGCTCTCTGCTGTCAGATTCAGCACTTGATAATACCCCTCTGTCTTGACTCATCTCTGGGAGCTCTTTGACAGCAATCTGCATCCCCCCTCCTCTCTCCAATTCAGAGAATTCTTAAATTTCTCCCTTCCTTGTCAACCTTCTTTTTTTCTTCCTGAGAATTTTCCATTTATTTCTAATTTTTAAATTTTAAATAAAAACTTTATATACTTAAGGTGTACAACATGATGATTCAAAATACATATACATAGTGAAAAGTACTACTACAGCCAAGCTTATTAGCTTATCTATCTCCTTGAGTAGATACCATTTGTGTGTGTGTGTGTGTGTGTGTGTGTGACAGCACCTGTAATCTGCTCTCTTAGCAAATTTCCAGTATTCAATGCAGTATTATTAACTATAGTCATCTGTATTAGCTATAGTATCACGTCTGTATAATTGTCCATCTTACCTAATTTAACTTTGTGCCTGTGGGTCAACATCTCTCCATTTTCCCCAGGCCCAGGCCCTGGCAAACACCCTTCTACTCTCTGTTATAATGAGTTTGACTTTTTTAAGATTCTGCATAGAAGTGAGATCCTTAGTATTTGTATTTCTCTCTCTGACTTATCTCACTTGTATAATGAAGGTTCATGCATGTTGTTGCACACGGCAAGTTTTCCCTTTTTCAGGGTTGAATAATACTCCATCGTATGTATATACCATTCCTGCATCAGTGGTCACTTAAGGTATTTCTATATTTGGCTATTGTGAATAATGCTGCAATGAACAGGGGAGCACAGATATCTTTTCAAGACACTGATGTCGTTTCTTCTGAGTATATACCCAGAAGAGGGATTGCTGGATCATATAGTAATTCTAGTTTTCATGTTTTGTGGAAACTTTATACTGTTTTTCACAGTGGCTGGACCAATTTACATTCTCACCAAAAATAAATAAAAATTCCTTTTTCTCCACATCTTTTCCAACATTCATTATATCTTAACATCTGACAATAGCCATCCTAATAAGTGTGAGATGATCTTTCATTGTGGTTTTGACTTGCATTTCCCTGATGACTAGTGATATTAACTTCTTATGGACCCATTGGCCATTCATTCATATGCTATCTTTGGAAAAGTGTTTATTCAGGACCTTTCCTACTTTGCAATCAGGTTGCTTATTATTTGCTATTGAATTGTATGAGCTATTTATATATTTTAGATCATAACTCACCAAATATATGGTTTACAGATATTTTATTTCCCAATCTGTAAGCTGCCTTTTATGTTTTTGACTGTTTCATTTGTTGTGCAGAAGATTTTCAGTTTGACAGTCTCATTTGTTTGTTTCTTTGTTGTTTGTTTGCCAGACCTTTTGGTGTCATATACTCCCACCAAAAAAATAGATTGCCAAGGCCAACATCCAGGAAATTTTCCCCTATGTTTCCCTCTAAGTGCTATATGGTTTCAGGTCTTAAATGTAAGTCTTTAATTCATTTCAAGGTGGTTTTTATGTATGTTGCTTGATAAGGGTCCAGTTTCATTCTTTTGCATTTTGATCTATTGCCAGGTAGACTGAGAAAACCCCAGGCTCTGGGACCTCAACCTAGCCTATTCTAAAGATGTCTGAAGGTTCTTGGTGGTGTCAGGAAGAAGATTTTAAGGATAGACAACACAGGGCAAATGACACAAGCAGGAAAATGTATTAAAGCGCAAGTATACTTTTAAGATACGGGAGGAGGTGAGAGAGAGAGAAAGAGATGCATCCCCTGAGGTTTGAGTTCTGTCTTTTATGGTCAGTTGTTAAATAGGAGATAGAATATTCATTACTTGAGGCAGGATTTCTTGGAAGAAGGTTTCCCTCTCTTCCTTATTTGATGAGGGGTTTCCTGTATGGCACCTGCCATTTTGGGTCTGTCTGGTTTGATCTGGCTTCTTGTGACTTTGTTTTTGAGTGCTGCCTGGACAGGCTGCTGACCTTCCTGATAGCTGGCTATGCCTTCCTCATTGATGATGCAAGTCTCCTTGTTAGAACCTAATTCACTGCCTCTAACAGATTCCCATCTTTGAGTATAATGAAATCAGGAAATTGAATGGAATATAATTAAAATCAAGAAATAAGATGCCTCCAATTCTGTTCTTATTTCCCAATATCACTTTGACCATGTTGGGTCTTTTGTGGCTTCTTGCAAATTTTGGTATTCATTTTTCTATTTCTGTGAAAAATACCATTGGATTTTTGATAAGGATTACATTGAATCAATCTGTGTATTGCTTTAGGTAATACAAATATTTCAACAATATTAATTCTTCCAATCCATGAACACGAGAGAGTTTTCTCTTCATTTGTATCTTCTTTACTTTTTATCATCAACTTTCAACCTTCTCCTTTTCTTTTGAGGCAAGTGTCTTTATCCAGTTCTCTTGTTTCAGAAAAAGGAAGTTACCCCAAAGTCATATTTAACTTTATTGTATAAATGCAAACTAAATACCCTCCACAAAAAAAAGAAAGAAAGAAAGAAAGAAAGAAAGAAAGAAAGAAAGAAAGAAAGAAAGAAAGGGGAGGAGGGAGAAAAGGAAAATCAAAGAAATACAACAGTGTTTCAGTTACATGAACCTCGATGATCAGCAAATAATTCCATGGAGTGTGATGTAGTTGTCATAACTCTTGCCTTTGCACAGTCCATCTCTCTTTGTATTTCCCTCTCATTCAAAGTATTTTACCACATTGATTTACAATCTATTTGTAGCTCTAGCATAGCAACTGAGCACCATTGAACAACTTTATTTGCTGCTCAATTGAAGAGAGCTCCACTGGACCGGTGCTAGAAGGAGAAAAAAACCCACAACAAATGGTTCTGAATTATTGAATATGTTGCCTTACAAATTGGCAATTCTAAGGGACTTTAAAAATAAATTTGGTCTACACAATTCTGTCCATTATTGTCTTTACAAAACAAATTTAGCATATGCCCCCCTACTATATATAATAGGCTCTTGTATACGTTTCTTACCTGAGCTCACCAGCTTAATCACTAAATCAGACTCTGCTGCAACTGGAGTTATTCTCCCAGACTTGTTACTTTTACATAAAAATAAATGATCCCGGTGGGTATCCACTTGAAGCAACAGGGATACAGTTCTCCCTGTCTAGGGTTAGTGTCAAGAATTTGGAGCACACCCTTTCAGAAGGAGCTCTTTTTTGTGTGTAGGTAAATTGTAAGCTTTGGAAAATTTACACCAGTATTTTATATTTCTTTAGGCACTTAGTCATTGAATCAATAGGCATTTAATCACGACCTGTTATCTGCTGGGCCTTTCTTTTATGCTTAAGACATTATATAGTCCAGTAGATGAGTAAATGCTTATTGAGTGAACCACATATTCATTACTTCATCCCAACATTGAAAACCAATTATGGTATGCGGTAGTCAATAGATAGTCTATTTGAAAGAGAAAAAACACATTAATGAACACTGTTGGTTTCTTGAAGGGTCAGAAAGGAAAAGAGTGTATGTAGTTAACAGACTGGACCCTGTTCTGAGAAAGCAATTCTATTTTCTGGGACCATCTACAGTTACCTAACTTCTAAAACATGTCTACAAACTTTCTGAATAAATCAAATTCACAGTCAAAAGGTATAAAATAAACACTAATTTGTGATAAAAAATTTTTTGAGATTTGTTTTTTTTTAAGATTTTTTATTTATTTGAGAGAGAATGAGCAAGGGAAAGGGGGAGAAGCAGCCCCCAACACGGGGCTCCATCTTAGTATCCTGAGATCATGATCTGAGCCGAAGGCAGATACTTCACTGACTGAGCCACCCTGGAGCCCCTGTGATAACATATTTAGATCACTATTTTCATCAGTGACATGGAGTGTCTGAATGTAATTGTTCTCGAGACATCACCTTTTTAAAACTTTCAGACATCGGGGAGCTCCAGCATAATATTGAAAATAAGTTATAAAGACCAAAACAAAGAGTGAATATTTGTGATTCAGAATAGATGACATTTTATAGGTCATTTTGTATAATACAATTCCTGTACCATGGCTAATTTTTTTTAAAAAAATGACATATGATTTCCAAGAGAATATTTAATCAGAGTAGGAAAATAACTATTTGAAACTCAGAAGATATTTGGATGTGTCATATAGCCCTCAGACATTTGCTAACAAATGGCAAAATAGTGGGGAACAAGGTTTTTCCAGGAAGACATGTTCAGATTGAACTCTGATAAAGTAATCGCTCTCTCTCCCAGGTGCCTCTTTCTGTGGCATGTTTAAAGCAGCGAGTCATCTTCTCTCAGGACGGAAGTTTAAGTCTGTTGTGAGGCTTTCAACCTTCCTAATCTAACAGAGTGAAACATTTGTTGAGGCTGCATAAAAACTGAAGTCTATAATATCAGATTCAATGGCCGCTGTTCAGGTGCACCATGATTATTGCACTAGCAAGAGAAACCTTACCTCCTGTATCCCCCTCAGCTTCATTCTGAAATACACAAATTACCTTTTTTTCTATAAGATAATTGAAAGGTCAATAAGGATTTTGCCTGTACTGAGCTCTTTCTCCGTGATTGAGGGGGGAATGTGATTTTCTGATACTCGATAAAGGCTTTAGTTAAAGGTTAAACACTCCTGTTAGCTAAATTTGGTTGAGGTGACCTTAGACTTTGATTCTCTATTGCACGAATATGATTATATTTTGTATGTTTTGAAAGGCACAAGCTAAAAGAAGTCAAAAGAGAAACTCCTCTGTGACATCCAATCTCACAAAGACCACAGGCTGCTCCTGTTTCTGTTGCCTGAGGATATACTGAACCTGCGTTCACTTCCCAGGACACAGACTGGGCCATTCGTCTGATTATAAATATTGGAACCGTGTGCTGTGCTGAACCACCAGATCTGATCCTTTTAACACATACATCATCCCAGATTAGGTGAAACCAGACTCCATTTTTTAATGCTTTTGAAATTCGAGTCTCACCTTGGGGGTGGTGGGGAGTGCTGTTTATCCAGTTAGATCTTCCAGAATTGACATTGACTCGTGAGGAATTCCTGGTCTTGTCTGATTTCAGGTGTAAACCTGTTCTCTAAACCCATTACAGTCGAATCCTATGACTTGCATGGATTCATCTTTTGGATATCTAATTATTCATCATTTCTCTATAAAAGTATATGGGATATTGAATAAATATAAATTATTTTTTAAAGACCAATATCATGGTATAGGAGACATTAGACAGGGTAAGACTAATTGTTTAAATTTTCCAACTTGGCTTAGATTCCTAATTCTGAAAATACTCTGTTCACCAGTTCAACTTAAAAGTACAAAAAAAAAACCCAAAAACATATGAAATACATTTCCAAATTTCATGTTAGCAAATAATTTAAAACCTTTCTTCTGTTAAGAGTCAATTTCAAAGCATATTAATCTCATTTGTAGCTTCTAACATTTTCTACCCAGTGGATGGTGCCAGAGAGCAGTGCTAGTTCTACTTACCAACTCCTGGGTACAGCCCAGAGTCAAATCTGTCACTTAAGATTATTTAGAAGCAGACAAATCTGGGCCCAAGTGTAACGTAATTAAAGCTTTCCTTTCAGCCACCTCCAAATTCTCTTTCAGCACCCATCTCCCTATTTCTGGTTCATTACCTTCTCCTTCCAGGCATATGGTGCCATAGGGCAACTCAGCCCCAGCCTCTTGAAGACACGAAGCCATTGCCTGGAAAACATACCTTTGGGCACTCTTTTCCAAGGAATAAATAACTGCCTTAAGACACATTTTCAGGGGCATCTACGTGGCTCAGTCAATTAAGCATCTGCCTTTGACTCAGGTCATGATCCTGGAATCCTGGGATCCAGTCCTACATCTGGCTCCCTACTCAGTGGGGAGTCTGCTGCTCACTCTCCCTCTTCCCCTGTCCATCCCCCCAGCATGTGTTCTCTGTCACTCACTCTTAAATAAATAAATAAATACTTGAAAAAAAAAGACTAATTTTCAGGGACGTGTTTTCTAAAAGGGCAATGTGCTGTAAGATGAAATTTTTTTCTTATCTTTGTTAACAAGGGAATCATCAATTAATTATGCCTTCAATGAAAATAATGATCCTCAACACATGGGCTTTTAGTATCACATACAGAACAACCTATGGGTGATTCCCACAAATCACATAACTTTGGTAGTAACCGAATCTATTTATGCTGTTGAGTGCTTCTCTTAAAGATGTTGGAGATCAAATCAAGTTCTATGATTCTACTAATTGCCATTCTAGTTCGTAGGAAATCAAATTTATGGCATACTAGTTTGTCTAATAAATGATTGATTTTGTGCTACCATATATTGTGCTTCTCCGTGATGAAATTTTGCAGGGAACACTGAGCAGCTATCATGAAACTTCCTAGATTAACAGACTAACCTTATTTTACTTCCAGTGAAAGGACTTTGTTCATCAATGGGACTATAGTGAAAAATAAATGGAGTGACAAGGCCAAGTAGAGAGGTCATGCTCAGGCATTCCAAAAATCGAAAGAAGACAATTGAGAAAGGAGTGCTCCAAACCACTTCCCAAACCACTTCCCTTGGACTACTTCTGTGAACATTTGAAGCGCAGAGAGCACCGAGGTGCACCTACAGCTGCTGAAGTATGTGATGTCAAAATCTAATTGAATGTTTAAGGACATAGTTTTGAGCAACTACACAAGAAGAATACTTTTTTTTTTTTTTCACATTGAGCAGATCAACATTTGGACCAGAAGAAAATGAGACTCATGATCTGAGAACATGTTCAGACCCTCAGTATGGGGACAGTGGCCTGTAACGGGACCTAGGACAAGAGCCAAACTCTGGTCACTCGGCAGCCACTCTAAGAGCTCTCTCTGCTGTCTGGTGATGGAGCACTTGCATGTACCAGCAGTACCATGTCATAGTTCCCACTCCATTTCATTTATTTATAATAACATTAGTCATTAGCATCTATGAAATCTTCACTTTGTGACAGCCATTGTGCTAATTCATTTGTGTTTATCAAAGACTCTCAAGTTGCCTACTGGATACTTACATTAATATCAGTATGGATCTTGCTAAAAATCCATTTTCTTATAGGCGTCCCAGATACCTTGCATGAGAATATATTGGCTACAAACCAGTTCTTCATTTTAACATGTGTACCAGGTGATTCTTTTGCACACTAAGCTTTGAGGAACTTGGAAATATTAATTCATGAAATTACTACATCGACAAAATGACATAGGTCGTATTATCCTTTTTTTATAAGTAAGGAAAACTTTGAAGAGATAATGTAACTGAATTTAAATGATAAGCACAAATACATTTAGTTATTTGAATATAAAAATAAGAACTCTAAATTTAAAAGGCTAATATTTAAATACTAATTTTTTTCCCAGTGTTTGTTTCTTTGACTTTCTGTGTGTGTTTTGCTCTATACTTTTTGTTGAACTAATAATATGTGATAGGGTATCATCGAAGGGATGATGAATCGAAGATATACAAGAGACACTGCACTTGGCCCCCTGGTCGGAGCTCACATTCCTCCTTCTCTTACTGGGGGAGAGCAAAAGCTGGTCCTCACATGTGGATAAGCCACCTATTTTTATGAGACTGGAAATGAACCAAGTTTGGAAGGAAGGCTTGTCATGGGAATGAAAAAGCTTGAGCTAGGAGCCAGAGCTCAAATGCAGGAGACAAAGCAGCATTGGAGATAACAGATTGTTCTTTGACTTCGTATGCTAGGATACCAGGAATATGGCAGCTCGAGTGGCAGTCACATCTGTTGGCTGGAACGCAAAAGGATCTTGCCATTTCTGATCTGTACCAGTCAACGCTGGGCAAGTGGCCGTATTAGAGATGCCTCTATCCAGGCAATTTAGATGATGAAAGAGCAAGTGAGACACCAGCTCTAAACCCAGGTGGATTTTCTAAAGTCCACAAAGGTACAGGCTTGATGGACACTTCTGAGGCCGTCTGCCGGGAGGCCTGGAACAAAGGGAGTTGTCAACAGTAGCCCTTCCCTGGCAGAGGCTTCAGACCAGGGACTGAATCCTTTCATGCGTGGCATGGTGACTAGTTCACGGATAAAGAGTAATTACAGAAGGCTACAGTTATCAGGGCCTGGTGGCTGCTGAAACAGATTAAGCCCCAATGGAATAGTAAATAAAGTAATATTTGATAACATCCATTTGATGGCTTGCACCTATTTTGCCTGCTTTGTTCTCAGTCGTTGGATGCCGTCCATCCCTTAGGATCCGGAAGGTGAACGGTGGCCGCTAACATGCAACATCATCTTTTTGCTGACAAGCGATAGAATTAAATAGAGAGAAAAGAATGCCTTAGTCAAACCACATGATTATTTTTGACTGAGGCATAAATTTAAATTCAATAGACCTGGCAAAGAGTGGAAGCAGTGTTTCACTGTGGGTGTGACTCTGACAGGAAGCGTTTGTTCATCTGGATGGAGGTGATAGTAGAGGGAGTCTCTTCAGCACTAAACATGTGAGTTTAGTGAGTCAAATTTAGGCAGCTCAAGCTTTGGAAATGTGATGGCCTCCCCTTTTTGCAATAATTGTGTATCTTAGGATGGAAATGTGAAATACAGATGACGCTTAATCTGTGTTCCGTTAAACGCATTTATCAAAACCGGTGTATCTCAATTTGGTAAATTAGTGTTAATGTTCAAAGAATTACCTTTTGCATTTGCCCAAATGCATACCAGTGATAGAAAACAGACAAGCAGAGAAAATTTAAAAATACAGTCATGAGCAAAAAAAGAATACCTTTACCAAGGATGAGACTGCAATAGCCTTTTTGTATTTTGAGTCCAAAGTGTCAGATATTAAAACCTACTATAGGGACACCTGAGTGGCTCAGTGGTTAAACATCTGCCTTTGGCTCAGGTCATGATCCTGGGGTCCTGGGATCAAGTTCTGCATCAGGAGAACTTCCCGCAGGGAACCTGCTTCTCCCTCTGTCTATGTCTCTGCCTCTCTTTGCGCCTCTCATGAATAAATAAGTAAAATATTTAAAAGTAAACACAAAACTTATTATAAACTTGTAATATCAAAATTTATTATAAATAAGCCAGGGTGCCTTTGGAAAGGTATAGACACATAAAATAAAAAAATCCGGTTTCAGACTCCAATATATGGGAGGTTTCACATATCATACAAGAGACGTGTTGCTATCACTAATCTTCACCAACATCCAATGGTCTTTCTGTTGAAGTCACCACAAAGTCTTGTATTTCTCTGCACTTCTGCTATGGGTTGGGCCCTTGCCAGTGGGTTATGACTGAGGCTATTGAAGTGAGAAGTCCTCGGAGACGTCTCCAGTTCCTCCCCTCTCCAGCTGCAGCAATCATGGATGGGCCTCTCCATCAGTTTCTGAGGAACATCTATCTTGGGGAGCTACATGAAATCACAGAAACATTTATGTGGGTGAGAAATACAGTTCTCATCATGTGAAAGCTCAAATATTGAGGACTTCTTTGCTACCACAACATACCAGAGCCCCTCCTGCTAATACAAAAAATGCATGTTATTCAAATAATCGGTTTTATTCACGGTTAAATTTGAATGGGATTGATCAAAAATTCGGACACACATGCATACACTCATAAATGTGTAGAGTTTGTAGAGGGGGCAGGGGCTGATACAGGGAGCAAGAACTCTGTGATGATTGTCCAGCTAAAGATTTTCAGAAAGAGGATGCCTACAGTCCTGGAGGGTTTGCTTTAGAAAGCATCTCTTTTTGTTCCACATCAGTGAAATCTTCCACGTTTGTGAGTGACTGGGCATGAAATCATAGGAAGGGTTAAACCTCATATGGGTGCCAAAATAATAAATATCAAAACAGTGCATGTTGAAGCAGGGGTCTATCTTCTGAAGCAGTTTAAGAAGGTTGAAATCCCCTTGGGTATTTGCGAAGTGCAGAAGTCCCTGGATGTCTTCAGGCCACAGTAATGAGAGTTAGGGGAGAACCTCTGAATAGTTCTTGATCTTGAGAGACGGTCAAATTGTAGCTGGCAGTTAAGTTATTGAAATAGGATGGTTGAGAGGGAAGAGATTTTTGGGTTCTTAAGTGGTTGATTCTGTGGCAACACAGTGACTTGGCCAAAGACCTTGCCGTTCCAGTGCATTGCCTGGCCAGGGAAAGCAGAAAGGCAAGAGCAGACGGAGCCAGAGCATAATTGGTTTTCTTTTGCTAAGTGAGTGGTCATCCTAAGCTCACCATCTGTTCAAAGTGAATATTACAGTGGGGGTGTCAGGAGATCACAGTAGAATATGGCTCTGCCAGTTTCTTCGTGGATAATGGTATCTTGTATCGTGGATGATGTCAAGTGCGAGTCTGCGCTTCCCATTCTTCTTTAGCTATGTCTCTCTGAGTTGTTCACACTTATGTTGGTGCATCCCAATTTGACTGTGTTAAAACTTACATTTCTACGGGACAGAAGTTATCAGGCTGATTTTTCAGGAAATAAGTCACATAACATGTCATTTCCAGTAAGTTTTTGGTGGTCTCAGCTGAAAATGATCCTGAATCCAAAGAATTGTCTAAATCAAAAAAAAAAAAAAAAAAAAAATCAAGAAAGAAACTGCCTGGCAATGCTGCTTTGGATTGAATTCCTGTGGGGGAAAAAAAAAAAAAACATTAATCAGTCTTTGAAGTACAATTTATCATAGTTAAGGAAAACCACTTAGGTTATGTGGTTCTTGTCTTAATTTCAATTCATAAGAGAAGGAAAGAAAAGCACACATAGTTAATGATGTCTATTCATTTTTCACCTTAGTCGTGGGGTTTTCAAAGGAGACTCCCATAGCTATAAAAAGCTTTAGTGCCATACACTGAATCATCAGTGTGAAATAAACACTTTCTTTAACTGTTTTCACTGGAGGAAAACATATTGATCAGTGCCTATCAGTTTCTTTTGACGTGGAGTATGCTCTTTGTGTGGATAAATAAATCATTGACGTCTCTCACTTGTGCATGTTTAGGGGCTATTTTCCCCTTTCTGTTCTGTCGTGATCTGGCTTTTAAATGTGACCTGTCTGACCGAGGCTTGCTATGGATTTTCCAACATCATTCAAAAGTATCCACGATTTCAGAGAAACCGTATCTTGACACACTGGAAATCTTAAATAATTGCTAAACTGTAGTGTCTGCCTTTGACGGAAAAGAGGTTATTTTTGCAAATTGACTTATCCATCTGATTTCGTGTTTTGACACCACAGAAGGCAGAGAGTCATGTAAGGTTCAAATGTTTTTTTTGTGAGAGATAAATTAGCAAGTATTTTTGTAATCTCAGTTATATATATATATATATATATTTAAGATTTTGTTTATCTATTCATGAGAGGCAGACAGAGACATAAGCAGAGAAGAAGCAGGCTCCAAGAGGGATCCCTGGATCCTGGGATCACTCCCTGAGCTGGAGGCAGATGCTCAACCAGATGTCCCATCAGTAATATATTTAGAAATCTATTTCCATCTCACTTTTTAAAAAATGACCCAATAACATCCTATTTCCTACTGAAAAGATATCCATTTACATTCATTTATGAATCAAGCATGGGAATCACTACATTTGGCGTCACATGCAATGCCCACACTTATCATCACTCACCCACTCTTTGAGATGGCATTGAACCAAAAGCTTTAAACTAAGTTTGTATTAGTTTTAATCTGCTATTAACTGTGATCTATGCTTTTAATTTATGATGTTTCCCTATTTACAAAATTCCAAATTCACATCCTTCTTTTTCCTTATAACCTTCTATTATTCACTCCACTAATAATTATATGATTGCTAATCATCTGTCATCCTATGAATTAAGTACTCATTTTTATATTTATCTATTTAGAAAGATAATTAATGTAATTATCTCTATATATAATTAATATAATGATCTATATATAATTTAATACAAATGTAGTTGAAAAGCAAACTTGGATGGGACATATATATTTATCTGATTAATCCACAACCCCCTTTTACTTGTTTAGAGGAACTGCATGTCTTAAGTTAATATTCTGAAAAATCACTTTGATAGTCATTGAGATCATATACATGAAGTTTCTATAAGATCAGATGTCTGTTTACCGTCATCTGTGACACTTCTGAAGTGAGTCAACTCCAGTGTCATAATAGGAATGTGGACTCAGGAGTCAGATGTTTGATATCTGATGTTCGTCGTTTGAAGACTGGATCTACCACCTTTTATGTCCTTCTTCTGTGTTGACACAGCTAGTTTGCATCCCAGTTTCTTCCTTTATAAATATTATTAGGCAGACTATTTATCCTCCTTTCTGAATTAAGAAATAAGAATGACCCCTCCCCCAAAGAATTTTAATAGTATTATGTTGTGATAATAAAATTTAGCAGTGAGGCATTTTGAAGTGACCATTCCAGATGAAAAAAAAAATGATAATATTTTTCTAGTGGGTTCAGCCATTTACAAGTATTGTACCAATGTGAAGAAAAAAAAGAAAGAAAAGAAAAGAAAAGAAGAAAAGAAAAGAAAAGAAAAGAAAAAAGAAAAGAAAGAAAAGACGTGAGGCTTCAGATTTATAGATTAAATACATAGATTGTAGTTCTCCAAATGTTCAGGTGTTCAAAAAAGTATTACATTATGGAACAATAACCTATTTTTTTTTATTCTTAAAGATTTTATTTATTTATTTGAGAGAGAGAGAGAGAAGCAGGGGGATGGAGAGGGAGAGGGCCAAGCCGAGTCTGTGTTGAGTGCAGAGTCTGACCTGGGGATTGATCCCAGCACCCTGAGATTATAACCTGAGCTGAAATCAAGACTTTTGATTCCAATGCTTAACAACTGAGCCACTCAGGCACTCCCATAACCAACTTTTAAAACTAAATGTTCATAAGGATGGCTCAGTTTTAAAATGCTGCTAAGTTGAGCTGGAATTAAATTAGCCAATAGATAGCTTGATGACTAGGGGGAGGAAACCTCTTTTTAGAAGGCAAAATGAAATGAAGAGACACAAGACAAATCTGAAAATGGCATTCAAACTAAATGGGGAGATAAGATGTATTAAAACAATAATAACAAACAAATATTTACCAAACTAATGATTAAAAAAAGGAAAAATAACCACCATGTCCATATATATTTTTTTAAAGATTTTATTCATTTATTCATGAGAGACACAGAGAGAGAGAAAGAGAGAGAGAGAGGCAGAGACACAGGCAGAGGGAGAAGCAGGCTCCATACAGGGAGCCTGACATGGGACTCGATCGCAGGTCGCCAGGATCAGGCCTTGGGCTGAAGGCGGTGCTAAACCGCTGAGCCACCCAGGCTGCCCTATCCATATATTTTAGACACATATTTTAATTTTATTTATATGTTCCTTTACATTATATTAATTTATGCATTTATATATTTATATGTTTATAGGTATATATATTTATGTATCACTTTACATTATAGATGTGCATATTTATATTATATTGTATTATAGGTTTATTGTACTATTAATATTATGTATATCTGTACAATTATATATTATGTATATTATGTGATTATAATGATCATAGTATATAATAGTAACACATAATATATGCAAACATACACTGTTTTTATTTTAATGTATAAGTATATATTACTTATATAACTATATTATATCACTTTATACTTATTTGTAAATGTATATTTACATGTTACTTTATATTATACACATGCACATTTTTCTTTGATTCTCAAAAAATTTTTTGAAACTCAGAAGATTCATTGTGCTGTCTTCAAAAGAACATAAAGATAGGCAGACCTGGATTCAAATTCTAGTTCTGCTGCTTGACAACTCTGTCTTACAGGAAAGTGCCTGCAAGACACGTGAGCTCAGTTTCCTTCCCTGGAAGGGGCTGGATAATCAAAACTCAGAGCTGCTTAGATACCCTAAATAGAACTGCTTGGCTCATCAGAGCAATCCACTAAATTACCCCGACAGTGTGGCAGGTGCTGTGCTGGACCATGACCATCTCAGGACGAATGACCCATCGTGGAACATACAGTGTACTTAGGTCAGGAATTAAGCATTAGTGAAAACAGCTTTCCCTGTGTTGCCCAGTAGAATTAGGAAACTTCATGGGTTATGGAAATCCTGCTGCCTTCCCTTGGAGCGCCACACGTCGTTGTCCACAAGTGGAGCTACTCCACAAACTTGTACCTCTGAGTTCTTCTGGTGAGTCGATCATCCCTTGAAGTTCCTCCAGAGTGTCTCAAAGTACATGCATGAGTGTGTGCATGCATCATGCTGTCTCTGCCAATTTTGGAGAAAATGCCCTAAGTAGCTCTTGAAGGATGCTATAGTAGACAGACAGACTGAAACACATCTGTTTACAGTAGTAATGAACTTACTTAGGATCTGTCCTGGGAAATTTGGCACTCTTGGTTCCTATATCCAAATCTTCTGGAGGAGATCTTTGAACTGGGGCTTAAATGAAGGAGTGGGAATTGAGGCTGCCTGTAAGAGGGAGTGAAAATAATGGAATTAGTAGTAATCTGTCTTCACTGCAAATTAAAAATACATGTTGAATGATCAATGAATGCCAGATAGTGTGTCAAGTACTGGAGATATAGTAAGAAAAAAAATCCAAAAACCAAAACAACAATAAGACAAAAACACACTAAAAAATATCCTGTACCTTAAGGAAAATTACTTTAGGGAAAACAAGAGATAAGTCAGTAATTGCGATATCAAGTGAACAATACTTTTATGGATTGACGACAGAGAATTTACACAATTGTGTATTTAGCATGGTGCTGTGTGATCAGGCAAGAGTTTTTCACCTATATCTAGGCTCAAGGAGACTTCTGAGGGAAGCACATGTGAGGACATGCATGTATGCTTAAGAACAGGACAACTGGTAAGTGAACCACATTTTTAGTAGGGCCACGTGCCTCTCTGCATCCTGGAATGTGTGATGAGCCACCTATAATTTTCATTTTTCTAACATACTGACTCTTTAGGAGAAAAAAGCTTTCCCTCCCACTTTTATAACTTGCATTAGTCTTCTATAATGATTTTCTCAATTACAAAAATTGCCTCTATAATAACCACTGCCCCTTATGAGATAATAGAAAAAAATATATATCTATGTATATCTGCCCCCCATTCCTGGCACAGAGCTCATAAGATGTTTGTATTATTTCCTAAGTTATTGGGATGTCTGATATAGAGCTCCTAAACCCCTGAGAATTTGCTGAGTTGTAGGAACATCTGTTTTAATGGGGAGACTCTTGGTGAGCTGCTGGTATGGGCTGGCCATTAGAAAGAGCAAGCCGTAAGTAGAAGCTTGGAGGCTTCAGCCCACTGCCCATCCTCCAGAAGGGGGAGAGGACTTGCCATTGAGTTCATGATCGATCATGCATTCATGATGAAGCCTCCATAAAAGTCCCCAAAATACAAGGTTCAGAGAGCTTCTGGGTTGTGAATATACCAGCATACTGGAAGGGTATGTCTCCAACTCCATGGGGACAGAGGCTCCTGAGCTTGGGACACTTCCAATACCTCACCCACCATGTCTTTTCATCTGACCATTCATCTGCATCCTTTATTACATTGTTTACAATATACTGGTAAATGTAAGCAAGCACTTCCCTGACTTTTGAGAGCCATTCTAGCAAATTATTGATCTCAGAAAAGGGAGTCATGGGAAGCATGATTTACAGTTGGCCGATCAGAAGGAAAAGTAACAGCTTCGACTTGGAGTCTGAAATGAGAAAGTCTTGTGGGACTGGGCCTTCAATGTGTGGGACCTGGAGCCCACTCCAGGTAGATGGCATCAGAGCTGACCTGAAATGCGGAACACCCAGCTGGTGGCAAAGAGCTTCTAGGTGGGTGAGAAACCACACATCCGGTGTCAGGAATGAAGTAGCAATGTGAGCCCCCAGGAGAAATTCAGAGTTTTCCCATATGGCCCTAAAGCTCATCCCCAAGGTGGTCTTCCCACAGGCTCTGTAGCCCTAAGTTCTTCAACTAGCTGGACAGGCTGAGCATACAAAGCCACTGCATAATTATTGTCTCAATTTTATCTAGGCCTTTTATTAGAGTTCTATTTTTAAGCATCATTTCATTCTCTTTTATAGATTTCCTTAATGCATCCAACAAGGAACCTTTGATTTACTACTGTGCTGTGCATATGTGAATGTTCTGAAACACAGGTCAGATGCAGAGCATTATTTAAAAGGTTCTCTTGTGCGCTAATGTACAGGCGTTAAGCATGAGGTAGCAGCGGAGATGCTACTCAGTGAAGAGAAATTGCTTTTACATGATTCAGAGCAGTAAATTCTTAAAACCCTCTACCCCTAAAATGATTAAATAAATGAGTTTTTCAAATGTTGAGTGAGACATCTTAACTCAGACCATTGCAGCAAACTCAAAACAAAATGCATTACTGCAAAAATCCAAAAAGTTAGCGAAGGAAGTGGAAATGTTCGACCAAATGGCCTCAAGCCTAACTATTATTTTTGTTTTACTTAAATGTTCCTCATACTTTAAAAAGCTATTATATTACCGGTACACATGTTCTAGTAATATCAGAGGTGTTTTATGGAGCATGGGCTATTCCATATCACTACTGAAATTTCTACTCAGTTTAACACAGTCTTTCAGTTGCACAGGGGGTGGCCTCCTGCCAGGTGTAATGGACTTGTGTCTGACCCTGTTGAAACCCAATGACCACCAAATCCAGCCAGTTGTGTCTCTTACCAGATTCTCTGATCATCCTTCCCTCTCCTTTTCTGCTCCCATGCCCTGGTCCATGCTAGACTTATTTCTTGCCTGGGTTATGGAATAATTTCCAGACTGATGGCTACCAGAACCCAGCGTAGAGCTGTGACTCAGTTTGCCAAATTTCTCTTTCATTTGCTTTTTCAGTGCTCATATTCCAGGCAAGGAATACCTGTGAGACGTTTCACTGGAAACTACATTTTCCCCCACCCTGTATGTGGTTACAGTTGACTGATTTCACTATGGAGTATGAAAGGATGAAAGTGAAGTGATAAAAGTATACTTAAAATGTGAATACTTAAAATTTTCTGAGCCTGGAGGCTTTACATCTATTATCTGTGTGTGGGAGTTTATATATATCTGTGCTCTCTCTCTCTCTCTCTCTCTCTCTCTCAAATAAATAAATAAATAAATAAAGTCTTTTTTTTTAAAATAAAGAGACCTCAGCCAAAATCAAGAGTCAGCTGACCAACTGACTGAGCCACCCAGGTGCCCCAAAACATTCAGTTTTTTTATAAAATCAACTCTAGAGCTGAGAACTGTGCTTGCCCTTTGGAAAATATTAGATTTCCTCCAAAAGCATAGATTCCATTTTCGTTTATTTATCACAACAATTTTAAAGAATTTTGGGGGTAGATTTCTGTATATATTTTTAATATATTCTTTTAAAGTTTGGATAGAGGGCAGCCCTGTGGTTTAGCGCCTCCTCCCGCCCAGGGCGTGATCCTGGAGACCCAGGATTGAGTCCCACGTCAGGCTCCCTGCATGGAGACTGCTTCTCCCTCTGCCTGTGTCTCTGCCTCTCTCTCTCTCTCTCTCTCTCTCTCTCTCTGTCTCGCATGAATAAATGAATAAAATCTTTAAAAAAATAAAGTTCAGATAGATATTTTTTAGTATTAAATCAATTAATTTTGAATTTCTAAATTGATTTATAAATTTCTAAATTGATACATAGCTTTTCTGTGTATTTTTTTTCAAAAATGAATTTTTATGTAAAAGTAGAAAATACTTAATAGTAACGACTTACTCCTAAGGAGTGGGACAGTAGGAAAGGAAGTAGGAAATGCCAACTGGAAGTCAGTTTTTCTTACTGAAACAAGAGTTCATGGAATTTTTAAGTATGAAATGATAATCTCAAATTGGTTATTCACATGCAAGACATACTTTCTTTGCCTTTTCTTCAATTTCTTTACTGAAGATTAACCCTAAACTAAAAATTTTTATTCTTTAGAAATCTGGAAAGCCTGCACAGCGCCTTATTTTTTTTTTAATTTTTATTTATTCAATTTATTCATGATAGTCACACAGAGAGAGAGAGAGAGGCAGAGACACAGGCAGAGGGAGAAGCAGGCTCCATGCACCGGGAGCCCGACGTGGGATTCGATCCCGGGTCTCCAGGATCGCACCCTGGGCCAAAGGCAGGCGCTAAACCACTGTGCCACCCAGGGATCCCACAGTGCCTTATTTTTAAATACTAGAATAATTGAAATGGAAATTTCAAAAATACCACAGAAAATTTGAATACCTACACAAATAACTATAGAGTCAAAGACTATAACTACCTCTCACTGATGAGGATGTTTTACTCCAAGGTAACAAATTGACATTCACAGTTATAGTCTCAAAATGTTGTATGGAAATGATATTGACATTAATAAGACAAAAGAAGGCTGGAGAAGCACCATTAATTTTAACTATATAGGCAAGTGATTAGGTGGCCCACACTGGTGAGTACCCAAGGGAACTTCTATGTGATTATATAATATGTAATTTGTCTGGTTTATAACATGCCCACCTTCAAAGTAATTCTTTTAAATTAATAACTTTTCTAGGGAAGGTCCCTTCCTTGGGAGGCAATTTATTCATATTCTCTGACAGATTTAATATTAATTTAATAAACTTTCCAGTTTTTACAAAGGTGCCTTTTGGGAATAGAACATAGATCTTGCTATAGTGAGGAAGAGTACAAATAGAAAATATTATTATCTGAATTACGCCAGGGAAGGCAGAAGTATGGTGAGGCAAGCCCTGAATGTCAGAAATAGTCTAATGATGTCTAATACCGTGACAGAGTTGGGAAATGGGAGAAGATGTACAGTAAGAAATTAAGTACATTTTTCATTTGAGAGTAGCAGAAGGCAGCCTTTCACCATTATGTAGGGTGCTGTGTGTGTATGTGTGTGAGTGTGTGTGTGTGTGAGAGAGAGAGAGAGAGAGAAACAGACCATATGGTATTTTTCACATTAAACGACTTAGCTATTCATTTAGCTCCTATTTTGCCGAGTCATGTTCACCTTGTGGTTGCTCCGCATATGGAGAGCGTGTCATCTGGAGAAGTTTAAGGAGCCAGTAGCTTTTACATTTGCTCTACCATAAGTCTACTTGGCTCTGCTTCTCTAAGAGTTGAACCCAGGACCAAAGGAATATCTCATGCTCTACGTAAACACATATAAAACACATTCAAACAGGCAATTATGTGAACTGTAGCATTTTACTTATTTGCATCTTGCATCTCTTGACTTTTTTGTTTGCCTAATGCCACTGAGTGTTCTTGCCATCAGTTGATTTATTGCAGTACTATTTGTAGTATTTTTTAAGGATATCAATCAATATCTGGCCCAAATCTCTTGGATTGCTCATTCTGTGCAAAGCCAGTCACCATGCAACAAAAGCATTCACATAACTATAGCAGGGTTTCTGTGGAAAGGGACTGAGGTCTCCTGACTTGTGAGTAAACCTCCGTAGTGGTTACTCCCTCCCCAGTGGAGCCTTCAGTTGACCATAACCTACTCTGACAGCTTTGCTGTAAGCCCATGAAAGGTCTCCTGCTAGAAAGATCCAGTAAAGACATTTCTGATTTCTGGGTCCAGGAAACTGTGAGAGAGTTGTTTCATACATGTATTTTTATGTGTATTTTTGTGCTTTACCAGTTTTAAATAACAAAATGTGATAGGAAGATTTTCCTTTATCTACTTGTTTTTAAACAATTAAACATTCCCCAAGTTTGTACTTCAAGTCATCACAAGTTATTCTTATTTTACATTTCCACTGAATACATTCATTATGATTTTTAAAAACCTCATAAGGGTTGTTACTGGTATATTTATACATGAGAAAAGTCTGAGCAAATCAGAAAGAAGGAGCAAGATGGGAGTGGTAGAATGAAATATGGTACAGAGAAAAAGAGACGGGGTGGCAGAGAGAAGAGAGGCAGACCAAAAGAAAAGAGAGGGGGCAGAGATATTTGAAAAAATGGAGAAGAAGAGGCAGAGAGAAAGGCAAATAGTCTCAAAATCAAGAAAACTGGATCAATGCATCCTGTCTTGATCTATGTTTAAATTACCTAAAATGAACCATAAAAATATATATGGAGTTCAAAAAATTATTACTTCCCAAGGGGGCTTTTTGCAATCTGGATCTCATCTGTAATTTTACAAAGGATGCAAAAAACCCCACAATTATTAATTTCAATTCTTTTTATTTTTTCTATTTTTAAGAAAGAGGGAGAGATTGATTGAGAGAGAGAGACAGAGAGAGAAAGGAATTCTGATAAACTATTGATTTGTTCCCTGCATGAATTTGGGAGAGTATTACAGGCGGCAGTTCCCTTAGGACACATCGGGTGAAAATCTTCACCTCAGCGTAATCATTATCCTCTCATAGTTGAAGGAAAGACTAACTATGCCATTAAACACCCTGTTTGCTGACTGAATCAATAATACATGTGCACAAAACTTGTACATAGCAAATGTGAAATAAATGCTGGTTTCTGTTCTTACCAACAGATACATTTTTCTATCTAAGCTATCAGTAACTAAATTTATGGGCAAAATATATTATAGAATGTGTGGTTTAGGGGCACCTGGGTGCTCAGCCCATTGAGTTTCGGCTCAGGTTGTGATCTCAGGGTCCTGAGATCAAGCCCCGAGTTGGGCTTCATGCTCAGTGGGGAATCTGCTTGGGATTCTCTCTTCCTCCCGCCCCCCCAAATTAAATAAATAAATCTTCTTTTTTAAAAAAAGAATGTGTGGTTTAAATGAAGTTAGAAGGTGTATCTCAATATATGCAAACTAAATCCATAGAGAAGAAAATGTACTATTAAATGTATCTCTAAGGTGGGTGAATTGTTTTTTGCTGTTTAACCTGTGAAATAATGTAATAGGTAACATAATTATGATGTCATAAAACAATTATCTTCCTTTACTTATTTATTTCCAACAATAGAACCTAGGAATGTGTCTGAAATATGTAAAGATATTCAACCACATGCCTTCTGAATGAAGAATTACATGTGTATATGTGTGTGTGTGCTTGTGCTTGTGTTGCATGTGCATGTGCGTGCACGTGTAACTACCAAAGAAGAGTAGGTGCCTCAGTTGGATAAAAGGTGTTAAAATTGTTTAAAGAGCCAGTACCTCTGGCTGCAACCATGTCACTAAAGGAAGTAAGCTCTCTATTCATGGCAGGTGTCTCTCACAGCCACTTCCCATCCCTCCCCTTTTCTGTCCCTAGGGGGACCCCCGCATCAGTGTCCTTAACCATAATACATGGGCCAATGGGAATTCGAGGAGGGAGATTAATTTCTCTAATTGTCTTATAACTTGAATGATCTACAACAAATACCAACGGTGGTACTAAGGTACTCACATCATGCAGCCAGGTGCCTCCTGGTTCAGTCTCCTCATTTTGGGAGCTCCTGCTACTGGATGCCTAGAGGTTTGCAGCTCTCGGGCAGTGTTGCTATGCGTTTTGTGCAAGGGTTCAGGGCACAGTCATGGCTCTTGGTGGACCTATGGCTGCTGAGCTCTGTGTGCACAGTTAGGCTCAGAGGGGCTCCATTCAGAACCCTGTGTCTCTCATTGGGTGTTGGGGCTGGATTGGAGGCAGGAAGAGAGAGGGCCCTGAGAATGAGTCCATGTTATCATACAGTGGGGACAGTTATTTTCATATCATTACTTATTTATTTTTCATTTGTTCAAATTTGCCGAATCTGAAATAGATCCAGGGCTAGAACAGAGCCAATACAATGCTAACAGTAATTAAGATAACATCAATATTGTATTTCCACTGGTTTCCACCTGGATTGTGTCCGAAAAGCCACAGTGACAACCTGCCTTCCTGTGTCCATTTGGTGATTGCAGAAATGCTTTTCTCAGAAGAAATACATTGGGTTAACTCTTGCATTCTTAAGTGCAAAGACATCTACCTGTATTATTTATAACCAGGAACAATTACTGTTTTGGGAGACACTGCCCACTCATAAAAAGGTCTTCTTTAGCTGGTGACTTGTGAGGTACCTTATGGAAAGTAATTTCGTTTTTGTATAAAATATTAATTCTGATAAAATTGTATTTCAGCTTCTCAATCTTTCAGCTATTAGTACCAAAATTTGAAAATCTCAGCCCCTTTGCTCCATATTCATTTGATTTGCATGATGTCGTGCAAATTAAGAAATCTCCTAGCACAGGGCAATTTCATGTGGAGGTCGTAGGCTGATATGCTGTTTTCTCCTTTGAGAACATTTTCTTGTACCTTCGTTTTTTTTTTCTATAAAATGGAAATGCTTTTACATACAGCCTGTCACTTCATACTGATATTGAATAAATAACTAAGACATATCTGAATGTTTTTTTCTTTTTCTTCATAAGAAAAAGGCAAACCGAAAAGGTGGGATTGTGTTGTTGCTGGTTTTCTGCATTACAATGATTGTGTATTCCTTAAGGTTATTGTTATTTAGATCTGTGATTTGATTTTTTTTTCCTTCATTTGCTTCAATATTCAAATCTAAGTTCTCCTATCTGAACAATAAAAGTCTTACTTGGCTTTTTATTTCTGCCTTTATAAGATCCTTATAAGTACATATCACACATCTTTTCAACAGAGGAAAACCTGTCTGTCATTCACACAGTCAGGATGGGAGGGAAATTTTTATATTACTGGCCAGACTATTTCACTGAGTCCAATTTCACAAGCCATTAACACTCTGAAAGGGAAAATTAATTTGAATGTCTATCATAGTCTAGAAAGGGGGTCAAAATATTGGGAAATATTATTCAGTTGACCTCAGAAAGGACAGACGATTGGAAGATGAATTCATATTTTTAATAAATAAGGTGGGGGATTTTCTCACTTAATTATTCATTAAAAATCTCAACAGTTTCCTCTTTGTCCTTGGTACAATACTAGAACAGATCCCAGGAGCTGTAAACTAGCCGCACAGAGTTATGTCCTGAACTCAGAGATAAATGAGAGTATGCACGAAATGTGGAATGGGACTTGGGTAACTAGAAAGAAACTCAGAGAGCCGTGGAATTGTGAACTCAGTGTCAAGAGTGTCAACAGACATGATTCCCTGAATGTACATTGTTGATGATCGCATATTAAGTGTATTAAACAAATAAGACGGGCACCTGGTGGGGGTGCTGCCCCTGCTGGGGGCCTTTGTTCAATAGATATTAAAGCCAAATGTAAATTGTTGGCTTTTCCTCATCCTCCTCTTCCTCCTTCACCTTTCCATCCTCTAACCCTCTCTTACATATTCATCTTTTCAAAGCAGAGAAAGACTTTGTGGTAAAAAGAACAGAATCTATGATTCTCACATCAGAAGCCACAGATGTGGGATCCCATCTTAGAGGTGAGCGAGGAGGTCCCCATGTGAAGCCAGCAGCCTCTCAGGGTTCTTACACAATGGTCAGTGTCAGAACAAGAACGTGATAGCAAAGCTGACTGATTCCAAAGCCCAAACACTTCAGCACTACAAGATACCCTATTACAGGGAGATTGAAAGAGTTGGAATTGTTTCCAGGGGAGGAAGGTATTGTTACTTCTTCAGCAAGAAGTCCAGAAATGCTTTGCCTTTTAAACTAAATTTTGAGGGGTGCCTGTGTGGCTCTGTTGGCTGAGTGCTAGACTCTTGATTTTGTCTCAGGTCATGATCTTGGGGCCATGGGATCAAGCTCTCCAACCCCACCATCATGCTCCACCCTCAGCATGGAGTCTACTTGAGAATCCTTCTCCCTTTCACTCTGTTCCTCTTCTTGCTTGTCCAATCTCTCTCTCTCTCTCTCTCTCTCTCTCTCTCTCTCTCTCTCAAATAAATGTTAAAAAAAAAAAAGACAACTAAATTTTGAGACTTTATGGAGGACCCTGAAAAAAATGAGATACTTCAGGGGAAGTTATGGTTCAATACTTGAAATCCCATGACTTAGACCATTCCTTGCCCTTAAGTGTGAAAGAAAAAGCAAGGCCTGAAGAAGGCCCTGGGGTGTGCACGAGCCCTGCATTCTCCTCTGCATTTTTCACTTTTATTTTCCTGTTTATCCCTTCAGGAGAGGGTGACTTTGAGCAGCACTTGTTACCTACCAGTTCACTGGGCCTGAGTGGATAGGAACACTCTCCCCATTGTCCACTGTGTGATCTGCAGCTGCTGGGATAAAGTTCTGTCCTCTTGTTAATGACTTACACAGATAACACCAATGGCACAGAATTTCAGAGAATGTGAAGCCAACAAGAATAGATAAAATAATAGTCAATAAATCAGATACTCAAATACCTTAACAGTTGATTTATGGATAGAGTATACCAAGATTAGAAATAGAACAATATAGGGGATCCCTGGGTGGCTCAATGGTTTGGCCCCTGCCTTTGGCCCAGGGCACGATCCTGGAGTCCTGGGATCGAGTCCCGTGTCGGGCTCCCGCATGGAGCCTGTTTCTCCCTCCTCCTGTGTCTCTGCCTCTCTCTCTCTCTCTCTCTCTCTCTCTCTCATGAATAAATAAATGAAGATATCTTAAAAAAAAAAAAGAAATAGAACAACACAACCAAAGTGATGTAGTTCTTCATTTTTGTCTCGTCAAATGAGCACAAAAGCACAAAATAATGTGGCAAGGCTTAGCAGGCGCTTGCATGAAAACTTAGAGGTTCTGTATGATACAGCTATAGAAATTTCACCAGAAATTTCACAAAGATGTATACAGATTCTGACATAAAGCCACCATTCAAAAAACAAATAAGTCTGAGTTATGTGACTATCAGATAGGTAACACTTAGGCAAAATGAGTGTGCATTTGAAGAAATTAAATGCTGAGTACAGTGCAGTCACAATCCTGATGTATTGAGAGGCTGAAGCCAGCAACAATGACTTCTGAAGGGGCTAGTCTTTTTGATAAGACTCTCAAAATCTTGCCACCCAGCAAATAGGGGGAAAATGAGTATGTCAAAAGGATGGAAATTATGTACGTTGAGTGATATTCAACCCAAACCTCTTGTTGTACAAGATACGCAATTGAGACCTGACCTCTTCCTCAGAAGGAAAGAAATTTTTCCTTTGGCTCTGTTTCTATGTGAACCGGGAACTCATTGTGAAAGAATAGGTTGATATTTTAGAAATAGGGGTCAGACAGTGGTTGGTGGTGGACTGGGCTGACCTGGTAAGACGTCATGATCATCATCACCATCATGGATGACACTGGGAGAAGCCAGAAATACGTGCACATCCTTGAGGCCTGACCATCTGCCTCTCCTATCAAACTCTAGGGGCAAGTCTGCCTCCCACCCCTCTCTTTCCCTCTCTGCCTGGTGGTCTACAAACTCTTATCCCTGAACCCTTCCAGAGTAAACCATATTGAGCAGCAGAAGAGCCAAAACCTTGACACAAAGCCTACACTGATCACAGAAGGAATCTCACGGTTGTGCGTGTTTCTAGGGGAAACACTGGCATGTGTTCCCTGATCAGTCTTGGGTCTGTAGATAAGGACCAGCGTGCTGTGTCCTCCATCTGCTCTCAAGCAGGATGGGGCGGGGGGTGGGGGCGGTTAGAAACGGAAACACCACCACCACTTGTTAAAAGCCTGCACGTACATACTGATAATTCCTCTGTCAAAAACAGTTGTGTTTACACAGTTGCCAGTTCATGCTCACCCTCGACCTATGAGATCACTGGAAGGGGAGCATCCATGGAAAGGACAAAAACACAAAAATGGATGGAGTATGTTGGTGTTATATTAACGAACATGTTTTATGGCTCTAAAACAAGCTTTATTTATTTATTTATTTATTTATTTATTTATTTATTTTTAAGATTTTATTTATTTATGAGAGACACACAGAGAGAGAGGCAGAGACACAGGCAGAGGGAGAAGCAGGCTCCATGCAGGGACCCCGACATGGGACTCGATC
This sequence comes from Vulpes vulpes, assembly GCF_048418805.1. NCBI lineage: Eukaryota > Metazoa > Chordata > Mammalia > Carnivora > Canidae > Vulpes > Vulpes vulpes. Next base: position 33,169,144 of record NC_132789.1, on the reverse strand, counting down.
CTGGGTCTCCCAGATCACACCAAGAATACTTTTAATGAACAGAAGCGTCTTCACTTGAGGAGTTGACCCCATCTGACAGGCCGTTTGGCTCATTTCCATTAGGAGTGAGGTCCTCGTCTTCACAGCAATTAGAGCACGGACAGAATGAGCCCCAGAGGCTGTGTTCATTTGAAGCAAGGGGGTGCTCTTGAATACAAGAGATGATCAATAGGCCAGCTCTTTTGCATATGATACAGAAAAGAGGCCATCTGTCGATTTTAGCTTCTACGCACAATTCAATTTACATAAAATACTTTAATGGACATAAAGGTATGTATGGTATCTCCTGAGGACAAAAGGAAGCATCTAATTTAAGTCCTCTTATTTGTCTTATTCTGTGGAATCGATCGTCGCAATTCGATGTACAGGTCTGGGCTTTCTTTCCAATGCCTCCTTCCCATGGACTGTAACCCACCACAAGTGGAGTCTTCATTAATTACAAAGCATCACTCACCACAGGTTATTACAAGGATAATATGGAAGGTCATATTTCCTCTGCTTTTTTTTTTCATATGACCAATATCTCCAGGGCGATATAAACTACAGATTTTGATGGGATTCTTGTTCTAAAATATTGTAATCAGTGAAATACTGTTCACACTTTCTGCAAAATTGTCTATTTGCCATTACATGCAAATGAAATCTATTTACATCCTTCGGTTTTCTTTCCATGGATTTTTATTGCGCTATTACTAACAATCAAAACGAAATGTTTATATTAACATTAATAGCTTGGATGATAGTTAGTACAACATATAATAATTTCTCTAGGTAAATTGCATTTTTTTCTGAATGCCTTAAAAAATAAAAGTCTGTGCCTGGGAGGAAAATTTGTTCCTGCAAAATAAGTTTTGGAATCGGAAAGTGTTTTCTTGCTAGTTTTTTTTCAGAGTCAATAGTGTTTTGTTATCTTTTAAAAATGAGTTATATTCATTGTTGTTTTTTTTTTCATGTCAGGAAAAGTATCTGAGGAGAATTTCTGATAAAAGGCTTGTTTATACGAGAGACATGTACATACACAGACATACCTAGAAGGAGAGATGGTACTGTTTGCCCCCCACTCTGAGACCCAGAAATGTCTGGACAAATCTGCTGTGTGTTTGGGGTGGATGGCCCCCAGCTCTTGGTTAACACGGGAGGGATTTTCTTGGGCTGATGAGAGAAGCGTGGCCTCGGTGGCCTCAGGAAGTCATGTCTGAACCTTATGAAGAACGGAGTTACATGCTCATCCTGGAGGACCGCTCTGTAACGTGCTTCTTCTGGGAGGTATTACGGGACCTTTTTGTAGCTCTGCTACTTAGATAACTGAGACCTGGAAAGTGTTCAGTAGACATTTGTCACATGAGCACATCGTTGAATGAGAGTTCATTAAATGAGCCGGCTGTATCCACAGTGACTGCCTTCATCCTTGAAATGTTTCAGATGCTGCCCCAGTATGACTGGAATGTTGTCCAAGGAACTAAGCACCTGCTGGCTGCAACAGCAAGAATGTGCAGTCTTCCAGTGTTGCCCGGGGAAGGAATTATGAACCACTCCAGAGTGACACGGCCATGTGATCTACTGGTCTAGGTCTAGGGAGCTTGCCTGTCAACAAGGGGGGGCCCTGGTGTTCTACAGCCTGGGCTTTCAGGGGGGCCTCAATGAGCATCAGCACCTGTAGATCTTGTGAGACGCTGTGTCTTCCATTCTTGCTAGAAGCTAAAGAACAATCAAAACGTAACCACCGTGCAGTGTAACCTGCTGAGGCCTGCAGCACCATCTAGAAGGTACGTAGCTGTACCTTGAGGGCGACTTGGGCAGCGTGATGCTCAGGGCCCAGAGCCCAGGAGCACAGTCAGTGGAGGAGCCAAGAAAGTCTGCTCAGGTTTTCTCAAAGAATATAATAGAGATGCTAATTTACTTCATCTGCAGGTAAACCAAGCTGCGGGTTGGGAGTCAGGGTCACAGGGTCATAGTTCCAATGAGCTTTTCTTTCCTCTGTCTGCGAGACAAGCCTGTGCTTCATGCTAAGTGATGAGGGCAGTCCTACCTACTGTTGGGTCCCAAGGCACCTTGCTCTGCAGCGCTTTCCTGTTGACCCATGTGGGGAATGTGTTCAAATAATGGGCTCGGCAATCCCTTCCAACACCTGCCCCTTCCCACCTTGAAAGAATATCCCTTGGCAGAAAAGCTGGTGTGTGGGGGGAGAGCTCACTGTATTATCCTAGTCTGATGATCGTGAGACTGTCATTCAAGGCCCATTTAGACCTTTTGGGAATCAGAACAGTACAAGTAGCAAATCTTGAACCGGTTCCTTGGTGTGGTTTGCAGCCACAGTTTTCCTCTCAGCAGGTCAAAAATGTGGAGGATTACTCCCCTTTGACATTTTGGTCCTAGAATCAATTTTATTTTTTAATAGTAGAGTAGACATACTTAGATTATAGATAAACACATTATGAGTTCTGAAGGGGAGCAAATATGAAAATGAGGTGCCAATTACTGTCCAGTGTTCAATAAAACCAGAAAAGGTAACTGTATTAACAGTAATACATAACCATCACTGCAGAGGATTACGTGTAACTAACCCTATTATGGTCCATCCAGGGTCCTAAGGAAGGCAGGTTTGAAAGAAGTCATTTATTGTGGGGTTTGGGGTTCAAGAGAAGGGTTAGGGGATGCAACAGAAAGTAGGTGATGTCTGAAAAATTCAGGAGTCCTTCATTAGGCAGAAATGATAGGCAAGACTTTCCAGGCTGAATAGTTATTGAATGCATTAAAAAGAAAAAAATGAAGAAGAATAGGAAAAATCAGGTATCATCCTGTGCCAGCTAGCTTTAAAAGGCTTATTCCGGATCCCAGTCCTCTTCAAAGCACCAGTGTCCTGACACACACTGACATCTCCTCCCTGATGCTTATTTATAGGGCTGCAGGGCACTGCAGTGTTTTGATGCAACAGAAATGCCTCTGCTGGAGGTGTTTCCTAAGCCATTAGGGGGCTGTGGAATGCGTTCGGAGGTAGTGTTCAAATGCTGCCAGGAAAACGACTTTCAGGATGTGGTCCAGGATCTTCCATAAAAACCTGTTTTTCTCACACCTGTTTTGGTTTTGTTCTGTTTGGGTAAACGTGAAAAAGTGAGACCTGATACTCAGTTATCTGCACAACGCGTTCATGAGTAACTATGACACCCAGAGACTGCAGAAGGTTAATAGGGGAGAGATGGGATTTCCTATAGTGTAAAGCTGTCACTCTTTTGGGGTTCTTCCAATGTGGGAGCACTGTGACCTTAGCTCCCCCCCAGGCTTTAGGCACTGTGCGTTTAAAAGAACCTGGGTCCCCCTAAGAGGAGTAATGTGTTTCCTGTCTTCTTCCCCCATCACTTCTCACTGGACCCCACTGAGCTGTCCTGCTGGGGAGGGTGCAGCCGAAGCTCACGCTGAGATGCCAAGCACCTCCCTTAGATGGCTAGAATGGCACCTGTCTCTCTTCCCCCCAGCTCTGTGGGGTTGGGGGTTGGGGGGATCCCCCCAACTGCAGCAGGTACATGTGGGTACTCACCTGGTAGGTATCTGTTTGCAGGCACTATGTCTTGCCTCTGGCTGTGCGGCTAGCACCCATCACTGCCTTTCCTCCTGGAATGTGACGTAGAATTCACAGCCAGGGAAAATGACCTTCCTGGGCATACGGTTCGGGGAGTGTTGGCAAATGTTTACGGTGTAAGCACCACCCCACAATCCAGATCCGGGGTATTTCCAATGCACCGGAGAGTCGCTCAATGCCTCTCATTCATCAGGCCTCTGCCTCTGCTCTTTAGTCTCTGACAACCACTGTCCCGTCCCTGGACCACTGCCTGTCCCTGGGAACATCAGGTAAGTGGAGTCACACTGTGCAAATCCTCCTGGGTCTGACTTCTTCAAGCCACCGTGATGCTTTTGAGATCTACTCACTTTGTTGTGAACTCACTTTCATGTGAGTTTTATGTGTTCACACATCTGCTCATTTATTGACCGAATGGTATTCTGTTTAAGACTATTGCACATTTCTTTACCCATCTACATGTTGGTGAACATTTTTCCCCCCAACACAAGTCTTTCTGTAGACATATATTGTTACTTTTCTTCAGTAAATAGCTAGGGTGGTTGGTTTGTATTATAAGCATCTTTTTTAAAAAAAAATCTTATTTGTTTGAAGGAGAGAGAGAGCATGGGCAGGTGGGAGAGGGGCAGATGGAAAGGGAGAAGCAGACTCCCCACGGAGCAGGGAGCCCAACCGGGGCGATCCCAGGACCCTGAGATCATGACCTGAGCTGAAATCAAGAGTCAGATGCTTAAGTGACCGAGCCACTCAGGCGCCCTATTATTTATTTTCTTTAAAAAATTAGGCATCATAGCCTTGCCATCCATCCAGGTCATGTTGCATAATATCTATGTTCTGTTCCATGGCTTGGATGTAGCACAGTCGAACCGCTTACTCTTCAAAGGACAGCTGAGCTGTCTCCAGTTTGGAACTATCCCAAAGGAAGCTGCTAGTAACATTCCTGTAGAGATTTATGTGAGATTGATTTTCACTTCTCTGGGATAAATGTTTCAGGAGCACAGTTCGCTGGGTCATATGGGTGGTTCCATGCTCAGATTTTCCAAGAAAGTGCCAAAAAGAACCTTAGAGTTCCATTTTGCATTCCCAGGAGGAAGGGATGGTGATCCCGTTTCCCCACATTCTCACCAACGTGTGTTGTAATCATGACTTTTAATTCAACCTTTCTCATAGGAGTGCAGTCATTTCTAATTGTAGTCTTAAGTTCCATTTGTGTAGCGATGTTGGACATCGTGTTTCTATGCTTGTCTGCCATTTGGTAAAATACCTGTTCCTGCCTGTTATATATTTTCTTCTTTTTTAAGATTTTATTTATTTATTCATGAGAGAGAGAGAGAGAGAGGCAGAGACACAGACAGAGGGAGAGACAGGCTCCATGCAGGGAGCCCAACGTGGGACTCGATCCCGGGTCTCTAGGATCACACCCTGGGCTGAAGACGGTGCTAAACCATTGGGTCACCCAGGCTGCCCTATATTTTCTAATTAGATTTGTTTCCTGTCACATCGTGGGTGATCTGTTGATATCCTGGACATAAGTCCTGTATAAGTGGTTCAGAAATATTATCTCCCAGTCTATAACTTGTCATTTCATTCTTTTTTTTTTTAAAGATTTTATTTATTTATTTTTGACACAGAGAGAGAGAGAGAGAGAGCACACAAGCAGGGGGAGCAGGAGAGGGAGAAACAGACGCCCCACGGAGCAGGGAGCCTGACATGGGGCTTGAACCTAGTACCCTGAGATCATGACCTGAGCCAAAACCAACAGTCTAACACCTAACTGCCACCCCCCCCGGGCACCCCTAGTTTTACATCTTAAATAAAAATATGAATCTGTGATCAATTGTGGGTCAGTTTTTCTATTAGGTGTGAAGATTAAGTAGAATTGCTTTTTTTTTTTCTTTTTAACCTGTGGATGTTCAGTTTTTTTGTTGAAATTCCGTCTTTCTCTATGGAATACCTGTCTCACCTTAATGAAAAATCTTCTGGGCATATCTGAGTGGGTGTCCTCCCAGGTTCTCTACTCCATGCCATTGATCCACGAGTCTGTGCTGCCCCCATACCACTTTGTATTGATTATTGTAGTTACGTAAATAGTAAGCTTAACACTGGGAATATTTGTTTGTCAAATTTATGAGCATTAACATTCATATTATGGACACATTTATTCTTCTGATGACTATAAGACCTGTGGTAATATCTTGTTTCAATCCTTATGTTGGTGACTTGTGTCATCTCTCCTTTCCTATTTGTCAATTTTGCTAGAGTTTTATCAAGTAATAACTTTTTTTGAAGAATCAATCTTTTATTGATTTTCTGTTTTTTTTCAAAGTTCTACATTTCTGCTCTGCTTGTTACCTGTTTATTTTGCTCTTCATTTTCTATTTTCTTCAGGTAGGAACTTAAATTATTGATTTGAGACCTCTCCTCTTTTCTAAAGTGAGCAGTTAATACTATAAAAGTTTTGCTTAGTATTATCTTCAATGCGATCCATAAATTATGATTTTTGTATTTCTGTTTTCGTCAGTGTCTGTTTCTTTAACATCTTATAAGGCCTTCTATTTGACCCATAGATTATTTAGAAATGTGTTGCTTCGTTTCCACGTGTTTGCACATTTTGCTATTCTCTTTCTGGTTTTGATTTTAGCTGTATTCTGTTATGGCAAGAAGATATGCTCTGTGTAATTTGAAATGTGTAAAATTTGTTGAAGTGTGTCTTATGACCGAGGATAATGTCTATTTTGGTGAATTTTCCACAGATGCTTGAGAAAATGTGTTTTCTGCTTCTGTTGGGTGGACAGTTCTATATGTCACTTACATTTTGTTGTTGCTGGTGTTCGCAATTCTTCTACGACTTTGCTGACATTCTTTCTGCTAGTTCTATTCTTCACTGAAAGTGGGTGTTGAAGTCTCTGACCGTAATTGTAGATTTGTCTATTCCTCCTTTCAAATACATCTATTTTTGTTTCAATAATTTTTAAATTCAGAGTTTAGATTGCTATACCACTACTTCTTCTTGCTGGATTGATCCTTTATTATTATATTATGTCACTCTGCGTCTCTTGTAATTTTATTTTGAAGCCTACTAGATCAATATTCAAATACCCACTCTTGTTTTTTTGTCTACTAATTTTCACACAGTATATCTTTTTGCATTCTTATCCATCCACCTACCGGTATCATCATGTTGAAGTGAGTATATTATGTGTATTTTTACATATTCCACTTTTTTCCTTTCCTATCAGAAATTCCAAGCTTTCTTGAGTTACCATTTCCTTTCCATTTTCAGAATTTCCTTTAGCCTTTCTTTAGCAATATGTCTGCTGCTGGAAAATTCTCTTCATTTTCTATTACCCAAGAACTTCTGTGATTCCCTACTCATTCCTCAAAAACATTTGCATTAGTAAGTATCTGCAGGAATCATTTCATTTTTTTTTTCAGCACTTGAAAAATGTTTTTTCTGGATCCAAGGTTTTAGATTAGAAATCTATTGACATTTAAGTGGATATTTCCCTGTAAGTAATGTGTTGCTTTTCTTTGGCTGCTTTCAAGATTTTTATTTTGCTATTAGTTTTCAGAAGTTTTAACTATTGTATCTCTTATTGCAAATTTCTTTAGGTTTATGTTCTGATTGGAGTTCTGTCATTTAATATATATGTCTTTTGTCAATTTTTGGAAAGGTTCAATCCATATTTCCTGAAACTCTTTCTCAACCCCACTCTTCCCCTTTCCCTCTGGGATGCTGATGATACAACATCAGATGTTTTGTCATTGTCCCACAGGCCCTTGACCCTCTGTTGCTTTCGGCTCTTGTGTTTGGTTCTCGTCTGTTTTTCAGACTGGATGATTGGTCTTGTTCTGTGTTCCAGCCAAGCAGCTCATCCCTGTCATATTTATTCTGTCATTAACCTCATTCAGTGAGATTTTTTTTTCTGTTATTTTATTTCCAGTTTTCTAATTATCATTTGGTCCTCTTTCATATCTTTTGTTTATGTGAAGAGGTTGCCAGTTGTTTATTTCTTTCAAAGACAGTTATATATGATTAGTGAAGTACTTTTTTTTATGATTGTGTTTTAAATTCCTTCAAGATAATTCCCACATGTGATTCATCTCAGCGTTGCTTTCTGTTGGTTGAGTTTTCTAATTCATGTTATTATTTTCCTCATCTTTGGTGTGATAAATGATTTAGGATACTCCAGATCCTACTAAATCCCCATTTCAAGAGGTAGTCACTCTGATCAGATTGGCCTGTAGGCCCTGGATTAATTTTGTGAGCTACTGGTCTCCTGAAAATTTAGTTTTCAAAACCCTTACAATGATAATCTCATCTTTATCCTCAGGCTGCTACTAGGGTTCCCATGAGTTCCCTACTGGCTCCGTTCACAGGAGCAAATGGACATTGACAGGAGAGAACCCAGGCCTGTGGGCATGGAAATTTTATTCACAGGCCCCTGGGGCCAGGGGAGCTATTGCTGTCTCTACTGAAGCTACCTTCAGAGGCAGGAGGTCATTTCCAGGCTGTCCAATGCTGTTACCTGGGATGGAAGATGCCAAATGCGTAGTATGGAGAGCTTTCCTCTCAATTCCCTGTCTACATCATCCACTGCCAGCAGGATTGTTGTTTAATCCACACTGGTGCTGTTCATAGGCACAGAATATTTATAATGATGACTGAAACAAGAATAGCATTGTCATTAAAACCCAGAGAAGTAAAAATAATGCTCTATAGTCTCAGTGTTAATCAAGGCAAAATCCTAAGTTTCTTTAACTTCAGTAATATAGTTTTCTATTGAACCACATGGTCTCCCTGGTATGGACAATGCACTACTAACATATGTCAACTCTCTGCAATGAGTTTCAGATGTTTTACATATGGTTAGATAGAATTTCATCTCATAGGTAAAACTAAAAATAATTATGGACAAGCTGAGAGAGCATCTGAAGAAATACCAATAAGTTCAACGATTTTTAAAACATCTCAAGATCTTAGTTCCTTAATATCCTCAATGAACTCTGAAAGGATTTGGAGACCTACCATGAGCTTACAAATAAAATGTGAAAAATGGTCCCTTAAAGTTTTTTTTATTTTTATTTTTCAATTTTACATTTTTTTTATTTTACATTATTATTTTTATAATGTGTGTTTGTAAACACATATTTTAAAAAGATTTTATTTATTTATTTTTTATACAGAGAGAGAAAGAGCACAAGCAGGGGGAGGGTCAGGAAGAGAGGGAGAAGCAGACAGCTCGCTGAGCAGGGAGCCCACCATGGGGCTCGATCCCAAGACCCCAAGATCATGGCCTGAACTGAAGGCAGAAGCTTCGTGGACTGAGTCACTCAGGCACCCCTCCATCTACAGTCTTGATTCCCCTTTAACTGTGGAAGGTAACATGTGCACTGATTCTGGAAACTGGGGTGTGGACATTTGGTGGTGGGCATTACTCTTCCTACCATAGATGCTTATTGGACAACCAAATGAAGCCACAATACAGTCATACATGCCTTTTATCTTACATACCATTATATTCTAAAATAAATATATTAAGAAGCAAGATGGGAGTGGAAGAGCAATAAGTTTTGCTGCTCTATAAAAGTGCAGAATTACCAAATCAGCTCTCTTTAAGAAAAATAAATGAAAGTGTCAAAAAATATAAAAGTTGGTTTTGGAAAAGGAATTATTGTAGGGTTGGGTGCCACCTAGGTGCCCCTATAAATATACATTTTTATTTTATCCTCAAAGAGAAAGTAATCATGCACCCAATCCTACAATAGTTCCTTTTCAAAAACCCACTTTTAAATTTTTTGACGCTTTCATTTATATTTTTTAAGATTTTATTTATTTATTCATGAGGAACACAGAGAGAAAGACAGAGACATAGCCAGAGGGAGAAGCAGGCTCCATGCAGGGAGCCCGATGTGGGACTCAGATCCTAGGACTCTAGGATCATGCCCTGAGCCCAAGGCAGGTGCTCAACTGCTGAGCCACCCAGGTGTCCCAAACTTAAAAATCAAGCAAATGACTCATAGTAGTGAACAGAAAATCATTACATAACACAAAGCAAGAAATAACTAGAAATAAAAATAATGGTAGCGTAAAAAAAGGAATTTTTCTATCTCCTGAGCTCTGATGCTGGAATCAATATGATAACCCTTTTCATTACCTTAAAGTTGGTTAATTTGTACTTAGTTGTAGATATCTCATAACATGAGAGCTAAGTATTTGACAATGAAGTTTGTCCTCATAAATTTCTCATGTTTTATGGAAACTGCCTTGACTTTCTCTTAGTGAAATGCATGATTATAACAAGTCTGTGTAATATCAGGAAAGGAAAGTGTCCACCTGAGATAATTTATCGATAGGTACTAACAGAGTAAAATACCAACCAAACAAATACAACCTCCAGAATTGGCCTCAGAAAAGACCAGACTCTGTTGAGGGGTTGGTGGTAAGGGTCATAAAATAAAAACGCCAGGAAAAATATGCATGTATATCATTACGGATTATGGTAGGTTTTATGAATTACATTGGTACATTTATGCCTTAGTGATTAACCAGTGGCACCTGGTCAGGAAAAGCTTCTTGGAAAAAGCTGGTATCTAACCTGTGACCTAAAGGATAAAGAGGCCTCATAGTGAACAGTTGGAAAGAACAATCCTCGTAGGGAATATGAATATAGAAGGTCCTTATTATTCAGGGCTTACCTTGACATTTGAGAAGAACTCAGAAAAGAACTGGTACAAACAGGTAAGCAGGAGGTTGGCCAAGATTAGGATGGAGATAAAACCAGAGTGAGATCACACGGTACTCTGTTCAGCCCAATGTATTGTACTATTATCACTAGTACAGCTGCAAGTCGCTCAAACCACTTGTGCTTGTTTGTGATGTAACCAAAACTGTATTTTTTAAAGATTATCCTGCTGATTGCGAGTGAATGGATTTGTACATGAAAGCATGAAAAGAAAACTTTACTTATTTATACATATAAACAACACATTAAAATATACTATATAATACACCACACACACTGTATAATCTGTATTAATATACAACATATGCACTCAGGGGCCATTATGATTCTCCGTTGGAGAAGCAATGATTCTTTGGGTGATAACAGTTGAGATGAAGAGAAGAGACTGAATTCATGGGGTGTTTTAGAGGTAGATCTCAGGTATGCAGATCAAAGAGGTTATAATAACAAATGAAATATTTTTTTCCCTCTAGATCTCCAGTATATTTGAAATTAATTAAATGCCTGTCTGTGCAAAAATACAAAACAAATAAAATATGTGAAATTGTGGGGGCACATGGGTGGCTCAGTGGTTGAGCATCTGCCTTTGGGTCACGTGATTTCGGGGTCCTGGGATTGGGTTCCCCATCGGACTTCCTGCAGGGAGCCTGCTTCTCCCTCTGCCTGTGTATTTGCCTCTCTCTCTCTCTGTCTCTCATGAATAAGTAAATAAAATCTTTTTTTAAAAAATGTGAAATTGTATTAAATTGCAGCAATGACTTCATGTATAAGAGATCAAGGATGGCTCTACACATACCCGAAAGCTCAGACAAAAGGATATAACGAGGGACTATCCTTTTATTTTGTTGGGTGACACATTGACTTCTAATGCTCTGAAGATCAATTGATTTCAGTTTTATTCATTGTACATACAACTATTTTAAAAATAAATTCAGGCTTTATCCTTGAACCTCTTTTGTTCTCTCTCATTTCCTTTCAGTCTGCTACTTCTTTGTATTTTTAATAACTAACTCAGGAACATTTTCTACTTTGGGTTGTCTAATAGACGCTGTACAGTATAATACTGCGTCATTTGAAGAGAGCAATATTACCCTGGTGACCCTAATATTCTGTAGCAGACACTGAGGAAAGTGAGAGAGTGAGGTGCCTTCACCAAAGACACCAAATTGGCTTTGCTGCAAGCTTAGCTGGCATTCCTTATATACTCTTCCTCTAATTGTGTCTTTATCTTCATAATACACAACCAGGAAGAAATATGATTGCAGAGTCAGGATGCATTTTCGATTTTTTTTTAAAAAAGGCATTAACCAGCACTACATCAGGTTAGTGATATTTTTTGTTGTCTCAAAAGTAGATACCAAAGAAAGTTGGCTACTTTTTATTACCTCACTGTCTAGATGACAAGGTATCTTCCCAGGGGTTTATTTGGAATCCAAGTTACTCATTTGTGGATACACCAAAAAATTACACTGATGTGAGAAAATTGATGTCTTCCCTACCTAAATCCTTATGCTGAAAGGATTATCTTGTCTTCTCCTATTATTATAATTGGCATAGATGGTCTGGGCAATTAAGATTATGTCATTGGAATGCAGGACTGATTAGAAATGAACACTATATTAAGCTCACAAACACATATGCAGAAACACACGTTATCATAATCAGCCTCTTGGTCATCCTCTATGTCTAGAGGTGGTGTTTTGTATAATTGTTGAATTATGTCCATTTAAGTTGTCTGATTACTTTCTTTTCTTCTAAAACCTTAACAAAAATCAAGTACATAGACAGAAAAGAAAAATAATGATCAGCTAACAGAAAAAAAAAAAAAACATTTTAAATGCTTCTCTATGCATGGAGGAAACAAAATGTCCTGGCAATGCAATGTCAAAATAAATTTTGTTCCTGCAAGATTATCATCTAGACCAAATATTTCCTGACCTTGATGTTGTCAGAGATATGAAGAGAGGAAGCCATTTTCCCTCTAGAGCCTCTGTTTACTAAATCTGAATGAAAAATAAAATTCAAAAAGAATTATTAAAATGGACCCATAGACTGTGGATGACTAAATTTTGTGACATTTATAATAGAATTAAGACAAAATTTCAATTGTGTATTATTCTGTTAACGTAAAATAGTTTAAGACATAAAATATATATTAAGTATGTTATTTTGCCTTTCTTAGAGGATAATAAAAAAGATAATCTGTATATTAATATATATATATAATTTCCTTTCTATTCTGCATATCACCATAAAAAGAGTCATGTGTTTTGTCACATATTTACTTAATTTTATAAAATGCATCCCTGTCCTATTCCCAAATTACTTTTAAAGATTCTAGTCAGACTTTTGTTATAAACTCTCTAAATGTATTTTTTTTCTCACAAGAGACTTGATTCTTTGCAACTTAAAACAAATTTTATTTTTAAAAAGTCAGAATGAGATTGTTAATGATTTATTAAGGAAAGATGTATTATTCTACAGTATAATTTTGAATTCTATTGCTTTCCAGTCCTATACAGAAATGAAAGAGAAATGAAAAGAAAAATGAAAGAGAAAAGATTATGTCTCATGTCTGTTTGAAATTCAAAAACTTTTATTCAATTCAGAGATGTATTAATGTTCTCTTTTATTACTTAGGTACTTGAAAGGATGAGCCCCTTGCCAGCCTTTATCCCCACGTAAGAAGTTCATGGATCCTGGGACATGAGGTCTTCTGGGACACTCACACGTGGATCACCCCTGTAAGGCTTCTTCAGGCCACATGAGCAGTGGAAGAGACAAACAATGACAGAATTTGCCTGTTGAAAGCCATTCTTTCACCAGACCAGAGTCTTGCATACTGTGGACAGCAACAGAAGAGGTCAAGATGGCGGTGCTGCCACATTCATTGCAAAGAAGGTAAAGCCTGCAGAGCAGAGAATGTATCCTTGGCACTGGCTATGGGAGAAGATTCTATGAGCCATGCATGTAAATTATATATCTGAATAATGGAATCTGTGCGATAGGTGTCCACATTTTGCTGAGATGGATCATTAGGACCATTTGGTCAAACCACCTAAATCCTACCAACCAAAGTTCTAATTTGAACTGAATCCCCCTTGAAATTTGACCACAAATATTTAAATGTATATCAACATTGATCAATTTGGAATTAATTGAAATATTAGCTTTTTAATATGGGTTGTTACTTATTAATACATGGGCATGAGTTCAAATGTCTGTGTATTTGCGTATGTGTCATGGATGTGCAAGTTATACATAACTTGCAGCCATATGTGTATTGAGGAAAACATAAGTGATTTAAATTGACAAGCATGGCTGTTCCTTTCCTTTCATCGGTAGAGAAGAAGTAACTTACATTTTCTCGCAAGTTTGGTGGCTGTTACCTCCCGCCATGGGCAAAACAGTGAATGTTGTATTGGTTCTAGGTGTCTCTTGAGAACCCAATGCTCTACAGATGGTAGGAGGAGTTACCCTACAGCGGGAAAGGAGAGTTTTGGTTTTCCACACTCTCACTGGCACTTGTCAGTGTTTTAAATATTACTTTTACTAAATGGTATTTAGTGGTATCTCCTTGTTTACATTTACAATTCTCTAATGACTTGGAACTATGAGCATCTTTTCATACGCTTCTTTGCCATCTGGTGAGGTCAACGTTGAGATCTTCTGCTTATTTTTTTCAAACTGCTTGCTTCTTGTTGTTTTTAAAGAGTTCTTTGTATATTTGGGGTATCATCCTTTATCATATTTGCATTGCAAGCATCTTCTCCTACACTGTAGTTTGTCTTTTCATCTGTTTCACATTAAGTTTTTTTTATCTTAATGCAATCCTAACTCATTGACTTATTTCCCGTAGATCTTACTTTTGGCCTTATATCTACAGTCATCCCCAAACCCAAAGCCCCCTAGATTTTCTCTTATGTTATCTTTTAGGAGTTTTATGATTCTGTATTTTACATTTAGATCTATAAGCCAACTTGTGTTCATTTTCATTGAATGTATGAGATCTGTGTTTATATTCTTCTCTTTTTGAAAGTAGATGTCCAATGTTTCCAGGACCACTCGAAAAGACAGGTCTTTATTGAATTGCCTTTGCTTGTTTGTTTAAGATTAGTGGACTATGATTGTTTGGATCTCTTTGTGGGGCTTTCTTCTGTTCCTTTGATCTATTTGTCTATTCATTCATTAAGGACATGCTATTTTGATTACTGTCCTTATATAGTAAATCTTGAAGTTGAGTAATGTCAGTTTGCTAACTTTGTTCTTCTTCAATATCCTGCTGGCTACTCTGGGTCCTTATCTCTACATAAAACTTTGGAATCGGTTTGTTAATATTGATGATAAAATTTACTGATTTTGCTTGGCATTGTATTGAATCTATAGATTAAGTTGGAAATAATTGACATCTTTACAACACTGAGTCTTTTTATCCATGAACATGGAATATTTCCCCAGTTATTTAGATATTCTTTGATTTCGTTCATCAGAGTTTTTTAGTTTATCTCACCTTACATATTTATACTTTTGGATTTCTTTTCTTACTATTGTTGGTACTCATGTAAACAATACTGAGCTTTTATTTTAAAATTTCAGATCCTTTATTTTTTTTTTTTAATGAATCACTCTCTTGATGTACTGTTCAATAAATCTTGGCCAATCCAAAGTCACAAAGATTCTTTTCCTGTGTGCATTTACTTGCCTGTTCATCTTTGGGTTCTAGGTGAATGGACAGTCTTATCACTATGTAGTGCTTCTATGGCCTCTATTAATATTTCTTTTTCTGAACTAGACTGATATTAATATAGCTATCTCATCCTCCTTTTGATTAGTATTTGCATGGCGTATCTTTTTCTTTTAATCTATATATTTCCTCGCATTAAATGAGAGGTTTTCAAATGACTCAATGGTAACAAGATAAATGCTCCAAAAAGATATCCAAAATATTGTAATACATTTTGCAAATGACAGTGTCTAAATGGTCACAAAACATAAAACAGTGCTCAGCTTCAACTATTCATAAGGGAAATGCAATTAAAACCACAATGAGGTACCAGTGCACAACCACTAGAACCGTTAAAACTTAAATGACTGGCAATACCAAATGTTGCCAAATGTTGCAAAGGATGTGGAACATGTCCTTCCCTCCAGAGCATTATTGTTAGAAGGATAAAATGTCAAATCTTTTGGAAAAAAAAAACAGTAATTTCTCATAAAACTAACCATAAACCTCTACTTATATTCACTTATTCCTTTTTATAAACATTTAAAAGAAATTTACAAGAATTCATAACAGACTTGTTCATAAAAAAAAAACAAGAAATTAAACAGCCCAGATATCCATCAATAAATAGAATGGTGACTTGAACCACAGTGTCTTTAATGGAATACTAGTCAATAAATATGAACCAGCTACTCATATGCACAACAACATGAATTAGTTTCAAAAATATTATGCTATATGAATAAGCTGTGTAAATAACATATGATTTACACAAAGTTCTGTAATAGGCAAAACTAATTTAGGTTGGGAAATCATCAGAGCAGTGCTTGTTTTTGAGAGTGAGAAGAATTACCTGAGAAAAAGCATCTGTTAAATTTCTTGTGTCCTCATACACTGTTTACTTCTGAAGCTGATGACAGAAATGGTGACAGTGATTTGAGTCCGTTTTAGAATCATGTTTCAAGGTCATGGAAATCTCATTGGAGCAATGACAGTGTATAAAAGAAGCTAAAAGACTGTTAAGATAATTAACTCCTTAAGAGTTTTTACAACTCTGAACACTTGGAAGGACCTGTTTTAGTCCTGAGTGTGGTGGGCAGAGCAATGGCTCCCCAATCTGCTCCATGTCCTAATCTCTGGAATCTGAGACTATGTCATCATCGCATAGGAAAAGAAAAACTTCACAGATGCACTTAAACTAAGTGGGACGATTCACCCTGGATTACCTGTGGGATCAGTGTAATGATAAGGATCCTATAATCAGGAGATAGGAGGATCAGAGCTTTTAAAGTAGGAGAAATGTCAATGACAGCAAGGGGCTGGAGATAGGAGGAAGTTGCCATGAACCAAGCGATGCAGATGGCCCCTACAGCTAAAGAAAATGGTAAGACTGATGGGGAAGGTGGACTGCCCCATCTGTCTCCAAAAGGAAACAGCCTAGCTGACACCCTGATTTCAGCCTAGAAGGGCTAACTTTGAATTTTAGATATCCTGAACTATAAGATAATAAACTTGTGTTGGGTTAAGCCACCTAAATTTCTTAATTTGTTACAAAAACAGTAGAAACTTAATACATCTACCATATTTTTATTTACTCTTTTAAACTCTGGCTGTAAGGATGATATAGTTATGGAGGCTAGAAGAAAAAAACATTGGCATATTGAACATCTTGATTCTCTTATTTTCTTTGATGCAAACAGATTCCTTTAGGCCAGTCAACTAGCTACCTTAGTATACTTAAAGCATAGAATTTTAGAGTGGAAGAAACATATAAACTACTTAAGTCACATTTTTCATTTTATCATTGAGGAAGTTGAAATCCAGACAGGTAAATTCACGTCAAAAACCACAGAGGATCACCGTAACTCAACAATTGGTGTTCTGAGGATGTAGATGTCTGATTGTTAGCATCTCTTAAGGAAAGAACAAAGACTAATGAACAATTCATTTGTATTCTACTTGAAAATTGCATTGTTTTCCTAATTTAGCCTAATAAGTATATCTGAAAATTGTAAAGATTGAGTCAAATGGGAATTTTATTTTATTTTTTTAAAGATTTTATTTATTTATTCATGAGAAACACACACACAGAGAGAGAGAGAGAGAGGCAGAGACACAGGCAGAGGGAGAAGCAGGCTCCATGCAGGGAGCCTGATGTGGGACTCGATCTCGGATGTCCAGGATCACGCCCTGGGCTGAAGGTGGTGCTAAACTACTGAGCCACTGCCCCCAAACGGGAATTTTAAATGAAAGTATTAGATAAATTGTAAAACTGATGTCAGATTCTGTTTTTTTTTTAATTTGTAAATGAAATTAATTTTCCTGTGGAAACAGACTGCCATATAACATTAGATCAATCTTTCTTGGGATTAGATCAATCTTTCTTGGGATTAGATGGACCTTTATTGATCTGATCATTACATTCCAATGAGTACAGCTGATAAAAAAATCTTTCTTGGGATTAGATGGACCTTTATTGATCTGATCATTACATTCCAATGAGTACAGCTGATACATTTTGGACTCTGAGGCCACTCCTCATTCCGCTCTAAAATAAATGTCATCTATTTCTTCACGTGATGATACTAATTTTCAATATTAAAGATGTGGAAAGTTAATAAGGGATATTTGTCACAAGTATGCCTTCTTTTTTTATATCTTTATGTTAATAAAAGATTTCTGTCATTTTCTGGTCAAATATTTTAATGCAAATAAAACTGTGAAAGGCTATAACTTGGTTGACACTCTGAATGCTTTGCATTGTGAATGACCACTTCTTTAATTTGCTAAAAATGCTATGAAAAGCCCCTACATTTAATCTTTCACTGGCACATTTGGATAAATTGAAAGGAGTAAGCCTGAAGGAAATGTCAACTTTAGATCAAACAAAAAAGGATATTCCAACTTATTGTTGACAGAATGTCTCTAAACCCATTTAAGAGAAACTGTGTCAGCTCTCTGCAAATGCCAAACCTAATACTGGTATTTCCTGACAAGTGAAGAGTAGGTCTCATAAAATTGTCAACCACCAAACAAAATTCTATTTTCTCCAGTCCTCATCCTTCTGCTTCAAAGACTTTGTTTTTTATTTACATCTCTGTAAACTATCAGAAATATATATATATATATATATATATATATATATATATATATACACATATGTGTGTGTGAGATAATGACACTTAGCTTGTGATTCCAGCAATAATAGTGTGTGTGTGTGTGTGTGTGTGTGTGTGTGTAGGCATATTGCAGGATTCACAAGTCTACAAAGTCAAAGCACAAAATAATGAGAGAAATGCTTAGAGTATATACGTTTGTGTTGCTTTATGAGTAATTGAAATTATGGTAAATTTTTCTTTTAAATATCAATGCCTGTGCCATTTGAATCAGGAAAACACATTCCTCAGTTACTTCTACAGGAAAACACATTCCTCAGTTACTTCTATATTTGATTGTGTGTAATGTGTTGTCGTACATTATGTGTGGTTAAGAGACACTAACATTAATGTTTTTGTGTAAAGTCTGGTTTTTAAATGCTGACCTAATTTTTTTATAAGATACTATTCTGGGCACATAAAATGTTTTGGACTGTAAAATTATACCAGAAGGCAGCCAACTTGACACCTATAAAAATAAAATAATATCATATTCTTACTAAATTAGTTTTATAAATTTAGTGTTATATGGCCAAGGCATAAAATGCTCTCTTATTATCCTTTAATAGAGCTAGCTAAATTATCTAATTTTTCCAGACCTAAAGGAATTAGTAATGATGAAATTGAGTAGCTATTTGTACAGGAAAATGTTCAACACACTTCCAGATCATTCAACAAGAATAACTAATTGTTATATTGTTTTTAAGGCTAGTGCACAGTCTCTAAACATAACAGTCTCCTGTAGACTAATCTAATAAAAGGAAATAGCATTCTTGCCTTGGGCTGATATATTTAATGGTATGCCATAATGACTAATGAAGATAGAAAACTTTTAATCTATTTATTCCCTAAACATAATAAACTCATAAGAACTAGACTATAGATAGATTGGTAGTTTATTGATACAAGGAAATGATTGCTTATTTAAATCTTGATAAGATAATCTCAGGCTCATCACTTCTTGTCACGTGTCCATAATTTGCAGCAGTAAAAGAATACTCTTAATGAAACTTGACAAGATTGTAAACTTAGCAGTTTAGTCGATATGACATAGATGTTGAAATTCTAATTATTTCTAATTGGCAAAATAGAGTTTTTGAAAATGGCAGTTAATAGTTTCCAAAATTCTTAGATGAGTCTTGAGGCTTTCATAAATGCTACAATTACATATATTAAATCCCTTTATTAGTAAAGCAAATCACTTTACTACATTATTATTTAAATATTTTTGTTTAATGAGGTTTTTTTCCAACAAAGATTTCCTAAATGCTAAAATACTAAAATGACTTTTCTCCCTATGTGAATGTATTGTTTTCTATAACAAACAATTTTATAAAATTGTCATTCTTATAAGTAAATTTCATAGATTTGGAAAGAGTGATACTTCCCAAAGGTTCAAATTAAATCTTTCATTATAACTGTAATTATTTAAATTTTATTTTTCTTAGTCACTATTTCTTTTAGAAAACTGCATTTGTCTTAGAAAAGTATTTATTTTGTTTTTCTTAATCAGTAGCAAAATTTAATATTATTTAGTCATTAAGAGAGTAAGAATAGATGTGTAGGGGCACCTGGGTCACTCAGTGGTTGAGCATCTGCCTTTGGCTCAGGGCATGATCCTGGGTCCTGGGATTGAGTCCCACATCGGGGTCCCCCCCAGGGAGCCTGCCTGCTTCTCCCTCTGCCGGTGTCTCTGCCTCTCTCTGTGTGTCTCTCATAAATAAATAAAGTGTTTTTTTTTTAAAAGGAATAGATTGTAATGCAAGATAAAATAATTGATTATCATGAACATGTAGTTATTCAAATATAGGACAAAAATCTATAAATAGAAAATATAAGGTAAAATAGGACAGGACGTTATTATTGAGTACGTAGGTGACAAAAAGGAAATTAAGTTCTTTTCCAATTATCAACCAAAACCTGCTTTTTAAAATTTGCTATTTATATATTTATTTACTGTTTCACAAGTCTCTTCCCAAAATGTATGCTTCAAGTAGTTTAGAAGCTTTCTTTACATACTGACTAAACCTAATAGGACAAAGTATCAAAATAGTTTGATCCAAATGCCCGATTTGAGCTCCCAGAGTGCAAACTTCATATAAGTGAAGACTTCCATGAATTTGTCAAGATCATAGGCACACAGCAATGCACCTTTTTTTAAAAAAAAAACTTAATTGACAAATACAGTTTTAGAATTTGAGACAGTGCAACTGGACTTTGATTGTACTGAACATTTTTATATCAATTACTTTAAAACAAAATGATGCTCTACTTTCAGAATTGTTAAAGCAGACATTCGGGGATCCCTGGGTGGCTCAGTGGTTTAGCACCTGCCTTCGGCCCAGGACATGACCTTGTGGTCACTGGATTAGGTCCCACGTCGGGCTCCCTGCAAGGAGCCTGCTTCTCCCTCGGCCTGTGTCTCTGTCTCTGTCTCTCTCTCTGTCTGTCTCTCTCTGTCTCTCTGTCTCTCATTAATAAAGAAATAAAATCTTTAAAAAAATAAATAAAGCAGACATTCTTCCATGAGCTTGGTGCCAAAGAAGAGCGCATTTCAGGCGCAAACAGAATTACTAGGTATACGCCAAGAGAGATCAAGGCCACTGCCTACAAGTGTTCTTGTCGGGAACTTCACATGGTCTTCCACGCCCATCTCCCAGCTCTTTCCCCTTCTGAATTAAAACCTGGCCAGTGTCTACCTTTTCCTTTGGGACTACACTTTTGGACATTGAGAACACATTCTTCAGCAGTCCTCTGAGTTTCTGCCTCCAATGGGCAACAGCTCATTCTATTGTGTTCCGCAGAAGAAGAAGTGCAGGTGCACACTCTTAGCTGTGTTCTCTACATTTTGATGCTGTCTTCACTACTTTCTAAGCCATGACAGATATTGCAAGGACCATACCGAATTTAATCACATCTCTCAACTGACATGCCCAATAGAGATTTCTTAACCAGCTGCTTGTCACTAGCTGCTTGTCACTAGCCACCCTGTGGATCTGGGGCTGCTGCAGGGGCCGAAAGAGATTAACATCTTAAAATGAAATTGAAATCTACTTGCTGGACATTTGATCTAGGCCCAGCCTGAATTTAAACATATGGGTTGTTTTCTCTGGGCAATCTTAATCTTCATGGGCATCCATAATAGAATAACATAAATTGGGTGGGTTTAACAGGAGAAATTATTTCCCATAGTTCTGGGGGCTGGGAAGTCTGAGGTCAAGATACCAGCTGATTCAGTTCCTGACAAGGCCTCTGGCTTGCAGATGGCTCCCTTTTCACTGGACCTTCACTTGATGGAGAGACAACCACAGACTCTCCACTGTTTCTTCAGAGGCTCCCATCCCATCATGTGGGGCTCACCCTCCTGACCTAATCACCTCCAAAAGGCTCTAGTTCCTATAATATCATCACTTTGAGGGTTAAGGCCTCAAGATACACATTTTGGAAAAACACAGTTCAGTTCATAGCACCATCTTTAACCATTCAAAATATGCCAAGAAAAAAGTTATGCATGAATATAGTTGCATTTGATTTTGTATTTTTTCTTCACTATTTGATTTTTTCCCACTTTTTCTGGATTTTTCTGTCTTCTGAGTACATAGTTATGGGCATGAAACTTGATGTGAAAGATTAATAGTTTTCTCTTGTCAGTAAGTTTTCTATAATGCATTCTCTTCAGCTTATATGCAATATTTTGGCTATAATC
This sequence comes from Vulpes vulpes, assembly GCF_048418805.1. NCBI lineage: Eukaryota > Metazoa > Chordata > Mammalia > Carnivora > Canidae > Vulpes > Vulpes vulpes. The sequence continues at coordinate 33,147,201 of NC_132789.1, read as the reverse complement.
TTTGTTTCAGAGCATTTAGTTCTTGTGTCTGAGTTTTACATTTGTCTGTGTGTATATGTATTTATGCATGTTTGTGTGGATTTGTTTGTGGGAAGGAGGAGGTTCTTTCTAATAGAAATAACTGAAGTTAAGTTTATAAAACTCAGATGAATCCATTTTTATCTATTCATTTCCATGAGATTGGTTTGAATATCTACTTTTACTACATATAAAAGATTCATTAGATAATCCACTAACCCATTTATGTGCAGAGCATAACTCTTTTCTCTCAGTAGGAAACATATAAAATTGGTTCCTCCATTTGAAAATGTTCCGTGCTTTTTTTAAATTAGCATTTCAAAAAAGTAATACATTATTAACCTTCTGTTTGAATGTAATATTTCCAAATATTGTTATCTGTAGTGCTGCATTCTTCTTTTAAATTGAGTGACAAATTTCCCAACATTGAAACATTTTAATAAATAGCACAGAATTTCAAGTCAGAAAATAGCATTTGTTTCCCAAATGCTTAATTATGACAACGACTATGAAAAATACTTATAGAGTTTTAAATTGAGAGAATTACATCTCAGTTTTAATAAAATTTGTTACCTATCTTCTTTTTGAGACTATTTAAAGACAACTTTATTTATTTATTTGAGAAAGAGAGAGAGACAGCACAATCAGGGAGAAGGGCAGAGGCAGAGGGAGAAGCAGACTCCCCACTGAGCAGGGAGCCTTGATGCAGGGCCTGATCCCAGGACCCCGAGATCATGACCTGAGCCCAAGGCAGATGTTTCACTGACTGAGCCTCCCACAGGCCCTTTATTGCTATTTTTAACATACAAGTAATTTTTTTAGAATATTTCTTTGGAAAAGATTTAACTTTTGGATCTCAGTTTTACAATCTTATTTTAAACCTAATTAGCTAAAAATGTTGTCAACAATATAATCATAATTATTATAATGAGGGTGGTGTTATTGATGCATTTGTGTAAAGGATTTTCTGAATCTAAGAGAATAGTATAATACTATACAAGTGGGGTTTTTTTGCATATTTTTTAACCATGGCTTATCATTAAGGTTTTAGCCATTTCAAACCCATCAATTCTCCAATTAAACAATTGACTAAGACAATATTCGATTCTAAAGTCTAAGCATTGTGTTATATAGTCTTACTATCAACTTGCTTATACTGGGAATTATTTTCTAGAATCTTCTTCTTGTATGTTTCTGGTTGACTAGAAGAGGGACATGTGCAAGATTTGACAGGTCTTGCACTGAAGGTTTTTCTGATCAGGCACAGTGATGGACAGATGCAGAAGTGACTGTCCTTGTCCTGACCTTGGCCTTGCTAACCAATAGCAACTCCACGCACCATGGACACAAACCACCGGCTCTAGTAAAAGCAGGCTGAATAAAGATGAAAGCACTTGCCAAATCTTTGCAAAACCAACTTTCCCTTTGGACAATTCAACAGTTTCTCTGTGATTATCACTTTCTTTAGCTACAAAATAAGGATATTAAAACTACCATTTAATTACCTGGGGACTTGATGGGAACCATTTGATAAAGCAACTTGTGTACTATTATCACAATAAAACACACACATTTAAATCCTCCAGTAGAATATGCTCCTAGGCATAATAAAGTCTTGCCTAAGTTGAGACTTTCTTTTTAATTCAAGTTTTCCGACTTGCATTATTTGCATTAGGTTTTCTTCATTATTGAAGCTTGTTCTCTGACTTGAGATATTTTGTTGGACTGACAACATAAGGCCTTATACCTGACATGCTTCCTACTATATTAGTCTCCAAAACATAAAAGTGGAATGCAGCATTATTAACTTAAGGTGAGGTTTTGTTGGAGGACATGTGGACAAAGAAAGCCCACACATTGGTAATAATGATTGTTATAATATGATAATACAAAATAATAATTTTACGACAGTGATGTGTCCCTCTTAAGATATGTTGAAGCCCCTAACTCCTACTAGTTGTGTATGTGACCTTTTTAAGAATGATGTTATTGTAGATGTAATCAAGTTAGAATGAAGTCATATTGCGTGGGGGTGAGGCCCTGATCCAGTGACTGGTGTCTTTATATGAGAAAGATGAGGGATATTGACACACGGAGACATAGGTTGCCACCAGCCGGGGTGGGGGGGGGAGGACTTGTTATCAGAACCTCTGGCAGCCACCAGAAACTAGGAAGAGGCAAGGAAGGACTCCTCCATGGAGCCTTTGGAGGGAGCATCACCCTGCTGACACCTTGATTTCAGACTTTTGGCTTCCAGAACTATTAGAGAATTAATTGCTGTTGTTTTTAGATATAGATTTATGGTAATTTTTTACCATGGCCTTAGGAAACTAATACAGCCAGTTTTTGCAAAGAGCGCTCATTAAAGCATGAGATCAGCAGGATTTTAATATATTATTTCAGCGGAAAAAAAGATCTTGTAATCACACAAGTTTTCCATAGCCTGAGTTTTATTTATAAAATTGATTGGATTTAATTTTGCAATATAGTACATGTGTATGTAAATTGTTAAGTTTATGTAGCATTTTCAAAGCCATTTGGAAAAGGAAGACAACTATAACATAGTATTTCCTATAATTAGGTATCTTTTAAATGATAAACTTTGGAACACGCTACTATAAGCCAATCTGAATTCTCAACAGAAATTACATGAAAAAAGATTTCAACTTAATCAATTAAAACTTATTCCAGAATTGCAAAAATCTTCTAGAAAATTGGGCAATATATTACTGATATAAATTAAATACTTGAGTAAAGTATCAACATCATAATCATAAATATAGTAATGAAATTTTGCAAAATACATTGCAGGTTGCTGTCCATAAATTCAGGAATAAGTGAATACTAAGGGTAAAATACAAGGACTATTTCAGTAAGATCAGAAATATAACAAACTTCTTATGAATAATTTTACTCCTTGCTAAATATTGATTTGAAAACTCTAGTCTATTTTATCACCAAAAACGTACTAAAGAGCCGTAATTATTTAAAATGAGGAGGTGAAGCCACATTGTGTGCAGGGAGTGCTGTGTCACCGGTTGAAAAATAATAAAATGGCATGTAGTCATTAAGATATTTGATACTATTTAATCATGTATTCAATTTATTTTTATATGATAAATGAAAAAGGATACAAGTGTTTGTAGTATGTAAGCAAATATGAAATATAGTATATGAAATGCAAGTTTTATATTAACAATATCTTAGGTGGAAAACTAGAAAAAAATCCCAAATATAAATATTTATAAATATTTATAAATATAAAAAATAAATGTTTATAAATATTAATCATTTTTGTTGTTGAGTAGTGGTGATTTTAATTTTCTTCATTGTACATGTTAGTATTTTTCAAATTCTTTACTTGGAATATTCACTAATTTGTGATTTATAAGAAATGACAAAAAAATCCCCAAATGTAGAAATTATATTATTTTTCCATTTAAATGACACATATAAATGGAAATTATTTTCATTCAATCAAAACGAAGGATAACAGTTTTCTCTCATGCGAGCCCTGGGACTCTCCTTTTCTCCTTCCCTTTCTTCCTCTGCTCTTTGACCCTCTTCCTCCTCCTCTTGCTTTGTCTTCTTCCTTAAGAAATATTAATATGGGAGAAGAGTCCGCGCTTCTATCAAGGTAGGAAGACGGGGAAAAAGAAATAAAGACACAAAAGGCCTCCAAGGGGGAGGGGCCCCGCGAGGAGCCGGGCTGAGGCCGGGGTGAGTGTCCCCAGGACAGGAGAGCCCCGTCCCGGAGGAGCAGGAGCTGCACCGACCTTCCCGGGGGAAAGGCCTCCCGGGGAATTGGAGCAGGATCCCCAGAAAGGCGGGGATGCCCTCGGGCTCCCTGGGACAGTAACAGAGGAACTGCGCCCCGGAGAGTGCGCCGAGCTCCCTAAGGGCTGCAGCGCTCGGCGGGACCCGGAGCAGCTCGGAGGGGCTCGGGCGGCGGCTCCGCGGAGGGGGCGGCGCGGCTCCGGGAACAGCTCAGCGGCGGCGGCTCGGGCGGAGGAAGAAGCTCCGCGGAGGGGGCGGCGCGGCTCCGGGAACAGCTCGGAGGGGCTCGGGCGGCGGCTCCGCGGAGGGGGCTGCACCGCCAGGAGCGCAAATCCAACAGCGCAGGCTCCGGAGCACAGGGCGCCGGGACACAGCCCAGGATCCGGCCTCCCCCGGGACAGGCAGAGGCCGGGAGGGCCCAGGACAACAAGGGCGCTCCTGCCTGGAACTGAGCAGATCAGCGGCCCCGCCCCGGAGCCCCCAGGCCCTGCAGACGGAGAGCCCCGGAGCTACTGCGGGAGCTGACTCCAGGGTCCCAGAGCTGCCCCCGCCACTGTGGCTTCCTCCCGGGGCCTCACGGGGTGAACAACCCCCACTGAGCCCTGCACCAGGCAGGGGCAGAGCAGCTCCCCCAAGTGCTCACACCTGAGAATCAGCACAGCAGGCCCCTCCCCCAGAAGACCAGCGACACGGACCAGTTCCAAGGGAAGTCAAGGGACTTAAAGTACACAGAATCAGAAGATACTCCCCCGTGGTTTTTTTTTTGTTTTGTTTTTTGTTTTTTTGTTTTTGTTTTTGTTTTTTTTTGTTTTGTTTTGTGCTTTTTTTTTCTTTCTTCTTGATTTCTGATTGCTTCCCCCACCGCCCCCTTTTTTTCTTTTTTCTCCTTTCTTTCTTTTTCTTTCTTTTCTTCTCTTTTTCCCCTATTTTTTCTTCTTTCTCTTTTTTCTTTTTCTCTTTTATTTCCTTCTCTCTCTTTTTCTCCTTTTCCCAATACAACTTGTTTTTGGCCACTCTGCACTGAGCAAAATGACTAGAAGGAAAACCTCACCTCAAAAAAAAGAATCAGAAACAGCCCACTCTCCCACAGAGTTACAAAATATGGATTACAATTCAATGTCAGAAAGCCAATTCAGAAGCACTATTTTACAGCTACTGGTGGCTCTAGAAAAAACCATAAAGGACTCAAGAGACTTCATGACTGCAGAATTTAGATCCAATCAGGCAGAAATTAAAAATCAATTAAATGAGATGCAATCCAAACTAGAAGTCCTAACGACGAGGCTTGACGAGATGGAAGAACGAGTGAGTGACATAGAAGACAAGTTGATGGCAAAGAGGGAAACTGAGGAAAAAAGAGACAGGCAATTAAAAGACCATGAGGATAGATTAAGGGAAATAAATGATAGCCTGAGGAAGAAAAACCTACGTTTAATTGGGGTTCCCGAGGGCGCCGAAAGGGACAGAGGGCCAGAATATGTATTTGAACAAATCCTAGCTGAAAACTTTCCTAATCTGGGAAGGGAAACAGGCATTCAGATCCAGGAAATAGAGAGATCCCCCCCTAAAATCAACAAAAACCGTTCAACACCTCGACATTTAATAGTGAAGCTTGCAAATTCCAAAGATAAGGAGAAGATCCTTAAAGCAGCAAGAGAAAAAAAGTCCCTGACTTTTATGGGGAGGAATATTAGGGTAACAGCAGACCTCTCCACAGAGACCTGGCAGGCCAGAAAGGGCTGGCAGGATATATTCAGGGTCCTAAATGAAAAGAACATGCAACCAAGAATACTTTACCCAGCAAGGCTTTCATTCAAAATGGAAGGAGAGATAAAGAGCTTCCAAGACAGGCAGGAACTGAAAGAATATGTAACCTCCAAACCAGCTCTGCAAGAAATTTTAAGGGGGACTCTTAAAATTCCCCTTTAAGAAGAAGTTCAGTGGAACAATCCACAAAAACAAGGACTGAATAGATATGATGACACTAAACTCATATCTATCAATAGTAACTCTGAATGTGAACGGGCTTAATGACCCCATCAAAAGGCGCAGGGTTTCAGACTGGATAAAAAAGCAGGACCCATCTATTTGCTGTCTACAAGAGACTCATTTTAGACAGAAGGACACCTACAACCTGAAAATAAAAGGTTGGAGAACCATTTACCATTCAAATGGTCCTCAAAAGAAAGCAGGGGTTGCCATCCTTATATCAGATAAATTAAAATTTACCCCGAAGACTATAGTGAGAGATGAAGAGGGACACTATCTCATACTCAAAGGATCTATCCAACAAGAGGACTTAATATATATGCCCTCAATATATATGCCCCGAATGTGGGAGCTGCCAAATATTTAAACCAATTAATAACCAAACTCAAGAAATACCTTGATAATAATACACTTATACTTGGTGACTTCAATCTAGCTCTTTCTACCCTGGATAGGTCTTCTAAGCACAACATCTCCAAAGAAACGAGAGCTTTAAATGATACACTGGACCAGATGGATTTCACAGATATCTACAGAACTTTACATCCAAACTCAACTGAATACACATTCTTCTCAAGTGCACATGGAACTTTCTCCAGAATAGACCACATATTGGGTCACAAATCGGGTCTGAACCGATACCAAAAGATCGGGATAGTCCCCTGTATATTCTCAGACCATAATGCCTTGAAATTAGAACTTAATCACAACAAGAAGTATGGAAGGACCACAAACACGTGGAGGTTAAGGACCATCCTGCTAAAAGATGAAAAGGTCAACCAGGAAATTAAGGAAGAATTAAAAAGATTCATGGAAACTAATGAGAATGAAGATACAACCGTTCAAAATCTTTGGGATGCAGCAAAAGCAGTCCTGAGGGGGAAATACATCGCAATACAAGCATCCATTCAAAAACTGGAAAGATCTCAAATTCAAAAGCTCACCTTACACATAAAGGAACTAGAGAAAAAGCAACAAATAGACCCCACCCCCAGCAGAAGAAGAGAGTTAATTAAAATTCGAGCAGAACTCAATGATATCGAGACCAAAAGAACTGTGGAACAGATCAACAGAACCAGGAGTTGGTTCTTTGAAAGAATTAATAAGATAGATAAACCATTAGCCAACCTTATTAAAAAGAAGAGAGAGAAGACTCAAATTAATAAAATCATGAATGAGAAAGGGGACATCACTACCAACACCAAGGAAATACAAACGATTTTAAAAACATATTATGAACAGCTGTACGCCAATAAATTAGGAAATCTAGAAGAAATGGACGCATTCCTGGAAAGCCACAAACTACCAAAACTGGAGCAGGAAGAAATAGAAAACCTGAACAGGCCAATAACCAGGGAGGAAATTGAAGCAGTCATCAAAAACCTCCCAAGACACAAGAGTCCAGGGCCAGATGGCTTCCCAGGGGAATTCTATCAAACGTTTAAAGAAGAAATCATACCTATTCTACTAAAGCTGTTTGGAAAGATAGAAAGAGATGGAGTACTTCCAAATTCGTTCTATGAGGCCAGCATCACCTTAATTCCGAAACCAGACAAAGACCCCACCAAAAAGGAGAATTACAGACCAATATCCCTGATGAACATGGATGCAAAAATTCTCAACAAGATACTAGCCAATAGGATCCAACAACACATTAAGAAAATTATTCACCATGACCAAGTAGGATTTATCCCTGGGACACAAGGCTGGTTCAACACTCGTAAAACCATCAATGTGATTCATCATATCAGCAAGAGAAAAACCAAGAACCATATGATACTCTCATTAGATACAGAGAAAGCATTTGACAAAATACAGCATCCATTCCTGATCAAAACCCTTCAGAGTGTTGGGATAGAGGGAACTTTCCTCGACATCTTAAAAGCCATCTACGAAAAGCCCACAGCAAATATCATTCTCAATGGGGAAGCACTGGGAGCCTTTCCCCTAAGATCAGGAACAAGACAGGGATGTCCACTCTCACCACTGCTGTTCAACATAGTTCTGGAAGTCCTCGCCTCAGCAATCAGACAACAAAAAGACATTAAAGGCATTCAAATTGGCAAAGAAGAAGTCAAACTCTCCCTCTTCGCCGATGACATGATACTCTACATAGAAAACCCAAAAGCCTCCACCCCAAGATTGCTAGAACTCATACAGCAATTTGGTAGCGTGGCAGGATACAAAATCAATGCCCAGAAATCAATGGCATTTCTATACACTAACAATGAGACTGAAGAAAGAGAAATTAAGGAGTCCATCCCATTTACAATTGCACCCAAAAGCATAAGATACCTAGGAATAAACCTAACCAAAGAGGTAAAAGATCTATACCCTAAAAACTATAGAACACTTCTGAAAGAAATTGAGGAAGACACAAAGAGATGGAAAAATATTCCATGCTCATGGATTGGCAGAATTAATATTGTAAAAATGTCAATGTTACCCAGGGCAATTTATACGTTTAATGCAATCCCTATCAAAATACCATGGACTTTCTTCAGAGAGTTAGAACAAATTATTTTAAGATTTGTGTGGAATCAGAAAAGACCCCGAATAGCCAGGGGAATTTTAAAAAAGAAAACCATAGCTGGGGGCATCACAATGCCAGATTTCAGGTTGTACTACAAAGCTGTGGTCATCAAGACAGTGTGGTACTGGCACAAAAACAGACACATAGATCAATGGAACAGAATAGAGAACCCAGAAGTGGACCCTGAAATGTACGGTCATCTAATATTCGATAAAGGAGGAAAGACTATCCATTGGAAGAAAGACAGTCTCTTCAATAAATGGTGCTGGGAAAATTGGACATCCACATGCAGAAGAATGAAACTGGACCACTCTCTTTCACCATACACAAAGATAAACTCAAAATGGATGAGAGATCTAAATGTGAGACAAGATTCCATCAAAATCCTAGAGGAGAACACAGGCCACACCCTTTTTGAACTCGGCCACAGTAACTTCTTGCAAGATACATCCACAAAGGCAAAAGAAACAAAAGCAAAAATGAACTATTGGGACTTCATCAAGATAAGAAGCTTTTGCACAGCAAAGGATACAGTCAACAAAACTAAAAGACAACCTACAGAATGGGAGAAGATATTTGCAAATGACATATCAGATAAAGGGCTAGTTTCCAAAATCTATAAAGAACTTATTAAACTCAACACCAAAGAAACAAACAATCCAATCATGAAATGGGCAAAAGACATGAAGAGAAATCTCACAGAGGAAGACATGGACATGGCCAACAAGCACATGAGAAAATGCTCTGCATCACTTGCCATCAGGGAAATACAAATCAAAACCACAATGAGATACCACCTCACACCAGTGAGAATGGGGAAAATTAACAAGGCAGGAAACAACAAATGTTGGAGAGGATGCGGAGAAAAGGGAACCCTCTTACACTGTTGGTGGGAATGTGAACTGGTGCAGCCACTCTGGAAAACTGTGTGGAGGTTCCTCAAAGAGTTAAAAATAGACCTGCCCTACGACCCAGCAATTGCACTGTTGGGGATCTACCCCAAAGATTCAGATGCAATGAAACGTCGGGACACCTGCACCCCGATGTTTCTATCAGCAATGGCCACAATAGCCAAACTGTGGAAGGAGCCTCGGTGTCCATCGAAAGATGAATGGATAAAGAAGATGTGGTTTATGTATACAATGGAATATTACTCAGCAATTAGAAACGACAAATACCCACCATTTGCTTCAACGTGGATGGAACTGGAGGGTATTATGCTGAGTGAAATAAGTCAATCGGAGAAGGACAAACAGTGTATGTTCTCATTCATTTGGGGAATATGAATAATAGTGAAAGGGAATATAAAGGAAGGGAAAAGAAATGTTGGGAAATATCAGGAAGGGAGACGGAACATAAAGACTCCTAACTCGGGGAAACGAACTAGGGGTGGTGGAAGGGGAGGAGGGCGGGTGTTGGAGGGGAATGGGTGACGGGCACTGAGGTGGACACTTGACGGGATGAGCACTGGGTGTTTTTCTGTATGTTGGTAAATTGAACACCAATAAAAGTTAATTAAAAAAAAAATATTAATATGGAAAAAGATTTTCATGTGACTATTCTTTGAGTAATGTCAGTTATTCACATTGTCATTCAAATGTAGATTTTTAGATGTTATTAAATTAATCCTCCAGTGCACTATGGAGAGATTCAGCTGGTTAGTTGCATCTGAGCTATTCAAGGGACAAGATGAAATTCTGCATAAAGCCTTATGGGAGGCTCTCTTTCCAGTTTCATTCAACTTTCCCCTCTCTTTTCAGCTGTTTTCAGGATCTGGAAGAGAGGGAGGAAATGGCTGGGTGTGTTCAGGCCTACAAGGGAATCTGGGTTCTGATTGCCACTGGGAGGTGACTGAGCCTGGCTCTCCCGCCTGGCAGTGATGGTGGAGGCTGTGGCTGAGGAGAGGCATCCTTGGGACTCATGGTGGTAGGGGCTGGGGAGGCAGCAATTCTGTGTAACCAGAATGACCATTCAGGAAGAGAGAAGTTTCACAAACACTGTAGAGCACAATTGTGCACCCAGAAATGATGTTTAAATTCATGCAGGGAACTGCTTTAGGTTTTGCTTCTCCTCTGGGCTGGTCATTGAATGAGATAAAGGAATTTTCATGGCCACGTACATGCTGCAATGATGTACTCAAGACCTGTAATCAAGTGGACAGATACAGGAGCAGCTGATCAAGACCTGAATGGGTTCTACTATTTAAACTTGGAGTACAGAAATGCTTATGCCTCCACAGGTGGACTTCTTTGACTTTCTAGATCCAAAACAATCACAAATGCTCCTAGTCATGATACAAATAAGTTTCATTTTATTAACTTGTTGAGGCCTAGAGAGCTAAAAAGAGAAGTGGCAAAAGAAAGGTGGAATAAACCTAAAGAAAGCAGAAGTCAGAAATTAATAAAGATAAAAACTCACATAAATGGTATATAAAAGGAAAAAAAACAGTAGACATATACTATAAATCCAAAAGTTCTTAGAAAAAAAAAAAAAAACAACAACAGGATAGTGCGATATTAATTAGCCTTGTCAGATACTTGGATTAGAAATGAAAAAGGTTGGGATCCCTGGGTGGCGTAGCGGTTTGGCGCCTGCCTTTGGCCCAGAGTGCGATCCTGGAGACCCGGGATCGAATCCCACATCAGGCTCCTGGTGCATGGAGCCTGCTTCTTCCTCCGCCTGTGTCTCTGCCTCTCTCTCTCTCTCTCTCTCTGTGATTATCATAAATAAAAAAAAAATGAAAAAGGTTGATGATAATTAGAGAAAATTTTTAAATTGCAAGAGATCCATTTGTACAAATTTGATACATTTGTAGAGATTTTCTAAATTTGAAAATCTAGAACAAAGCATTTTTTTTCTAGGAAAATGAAGCTTCCCCAAATGGAATATTGTAAGAAAAATAAGTATTCAGATTAACTGTGATACAAGAAATAGACAAAAACTCATCACCAGAAAAGGACCAGACTCATTTTTTTTTTTAAAGATTAGATAATGCCAGTGCTACTTAACCATTCCAAACACAAATGACAATTTCCATTTTAAAAGATCAACGTTGTTATCCAAAACTGATAAAGATTACACAAAAATATAAAACTACTGCCAAGTTTCACTCATGAATATTGATGTAAATTAGCAAATATGATGATATTAGCAATAAAAAATCAAACCAGCAACACATTAAAAAATAATAAACCATGAAAAAAAAATCACATTTATTTCATGAATGCCATGGTGGTTCAATATTAAAAAATACATTCACGTAATCCACTTATTAGGAGAGCTAAGGCGAAAAATCTTGTAATTATCTCCTTAGATGACAAAAGGTATTTGACAGACTTTAACATCCACTTGTGTTAAATGTACTCAGTGAAACAGAAATTGATAAATCACATTTGTAACATGATTTATTTTCCTCTGCCAAAAAATTAGTTTTGAGGAACAACACAAGAAGGGCCACTCTTTCTACTTCTATTTAACTTTGTGTTGGGTATATGAGCAAATTCAATTGGACAGGAGAAAGCCACTAGTTATAAGATATGGAAAGAAAAAAGTACAACTATATCTTTTTTGCAGATCATGTAATTTTTATTTTTAGAAAGATGAAGATAATGTATGGAAACAGTACTGAACACAAAATAATTTAACCATCTGGAAGCTTATGAAATACAATACAATCCCAACACAATACAGCCACCTCCGCCCTCCCCACCCAAAATTAGATAAGGGAATTAACATGTTGATTTGGAAGAAAAACAAAAGAAGACCGGAAAAAGGTTAATCCTATCAGTAATAGAATTAGACATAAATATTTTATAATGAAAACCAATTTTTGTTGCTTGCAGTAATTAAACCAATTAGAATAAAATGTTTAAAAATGAAGAAAAACACATTGGAAATGTAGTTCCTGATAACATATTTCAAAGTAGTGGGAAAAGATGAGTTTTTGAATAAATGGTACAGAAATAACTGAATATCTATGAACAAAAAGGCAAATTCTTTTCTGCTTTAATTGGGCTCCTCCTTAGTCTTGGAGCTTTTCGTCCTCATGCCTTTTGTTTGATTTGCCTTTTCTCTGTGTCAACTCAGTACCCAGCTCTGCTACAAAATCCCAATTTTATTAAATCAGTTGTCTGAGTCTATTGCTACTCTCAGTTGGGGATGTTACTATGAGAGAAAGTAGGCCCGAGTACACCTTGTCTTTCTCAGACGTTTAATGTTTGCATACCCTAAAATAACATGCTTTATTAACAAAGAACTTTGGGCTTAAATGAAGTGTCTCAGTTTCTGGATACTGTCTTCATGAGCCACGCTCTTTAATTTTACATTATGTTTTATTTAAACAGACCTGGTTGTCTTTGGTTGAAGAAACAAGAATATTTGGGACTTGTAAAATTTTGAATATAATTACACATTTTTTTTTAATGTCTTAGATATTTTCTCCTACTGCCAAGGGCCCCAGGAAGCACAGACTCCTTTATTCGTTAACAGATCTTACCCATCTATTGGATTATTTCAGTTGAAAAGAAGCCTCCTCTCTCAAGGCCAGCATTTCCCAATGTTCGCTTCCCTCCATTCTGCATCCGAGATTCAATTTGTTCCGCAGGCAGTTATCTGTATGGTTCTCAAACCAGCAGGAGGCATCATTATGTTGCATTGAGTGAGACCTTAGCTATGTTCAAGAAAGTAATCGAACCCAGTGTTATTAAAATAAAATACAAAAGGGGCTTCAAAATTCCTCTCCTGAACTCAATATAACAAGCTTAATAGATGAGGCAAAAAGTACTTGTAATGCAGCAGCCCAGAGGGTCTTGTTCAGTAGTAATTAAATTTCATGAAAAGGCTATTACCTCGTAAATTATAACACTACACCAACATTGAGTGTTTTTGCTTTATTCTAACTCTGTGTCCTTTTGTTTAAAATATTTACAACAACATACTTTTCAGCAATTTTATGAAGACGTAGTAATGCAGCAGAAACTAAAATATACCAACCCTGAATAGAGTGAATTTTGTTAAATAACAGTAACACACAGTTCTAAAAACATACTCACACAGAACCTTGTCTCGCCATCAGTGACACTAGGAAGAAAGTAAAGTAACAAAAGAAATGATCAGTCATAGAGAGGAAATGAATTTTAAATAGTCATGTGTGATCCTGAAAAGTTTATCTTTAAAAGATAGAATGTTATGGTAAATAACTTTGTAGAAATCAACACATTAATGACTCAAAACCAACGCTGCTGAATAACAAAAATCCAAGTGAATAAGTTTGAAGATCTAATTGGCTTTATTCAATGATTTATATATTGGGCATCATCCCGTCTAGCAAATAGGAACTCTGAATAGCAGTACAAAATGGAAGGTTTAAAAACCTTTAAAAAAGGCAGAGTGGACGAGGAAGTCATAAATGAGAAGAAGCATTATTTCAGGCAAGGTGACCTTCCTCTGGTGGATCTATCAGGCATATTACTCCAGGGGGGCTGACCAGGAATTGCAGACTGACCAGTTAAGATTATATTCCTGGGAAAGGTGGGATTTGTAATTAGATCAGGTCTGGTGACATGGACTTAGCACCGGGAACTCTCTTTTGGGCATGTTGTTTTTTTTTTAAATAACATTCATATGCTAACTTTGACCTCTATGTAAACTTTGTGTCATTTAAAAAAAATAAGAAGCCACACTCCAAAATGTCAGTACTAATTCCCTTGTTTCATTGGGTCACATGTAAAATTTTGACAACTTCAATGTCAAAGTCTTTTTTTTTTTTTTTTACCATTGTCTATCAATTCTAAACTTCGTCCAAGACTAAATACAACTCCCATCAGAAAAGTCGTTTTGGGGATCCCTGGGTGGCGCAACGGTTTGGTGGCTGCCTTTGGCCCAGGGCATGATCCCAGAGATCCGGGATCGAATCCCACATAGGGCTCCCGGTGCATGGAGCCTGCTTCTCCCTCTGCCTGTGTCTCTGCCTCTCTCTCTCTCTCTCTCTGTCTCTCTCTCTGTGTGACTATCATAAATAAATAAAAATTAAAAAAAAAAAAAAGGAAAACTCGTTTTGACCAAACCACCATCAGCACCCCTGGAATCTCACTGTTGGGTGTTGTCTTTGCTAATCTCTAATGAAAACTTGTGATATGTTTTCATTTTTTATGTATATTCTTATTATCCTGATCTCCAAGGTGTGTTTCAATAACTCTCTCACAATATTTGATATGACAATTAGAGATTAGGGAATATCAGAAACTGGGACAGTGCTCTCAAACACTTTAACCTAATTGACCTAACTAAATACAAAATAAATATAAGAATGTAATATAAGTAACAAAAAAAAAAGGCAAAAAAAAAATCATTCCTCTTAAGTGCACATGAACTATGTACTCAGATACTTCTAAATTATATCCTAAATTTAAAAAGTATTGGACAGGAGAAGTTAGAATGTTACCTTTCTTAACAGAATGAGACAGTGCATGCATGGTCTGTAAGGAGAAGAACTTGCTGTAATTAGAGTGGGAGGTGGAAATCAAGTTACAAGGAGATGCTACTTCACACCTATTAGAATTATTGTCATTAAAAAACCTGAAAACCCAAAATTGTGATTGGAATAGGAATTAATTTGCACTCTTCTAGCTTCCTGCTGAGAGTATAAAGTGGTAATAGCATTTTGGAGAATAACTGGGCATTTATTATAAATGTGCGTCTCCCTTGTGACTTAGCAATGCTGCTCCTACTTATTTACCTCCCAGAAATGATTACATGGGTCCATTAAAAAGCTAGTAAAAGAATATTTACAGGAGCTTTATTCATAATACCAAAAAAACTTGAAATAAATTATCAATAGAATAAACGTTTTAGCATAGTCATACATTGAGCACCACTCAACTCTAGTGCTGCAAAATTGATGCATACAACCAGAATAAATCTCAAAAACATTTCACTGTATAGTTGAAGACAGACAGGAAGGAATGCACACGGCATCACTCCATGTATATGGAATCTATGTTTATCTATCTATCTATTTATCTATCATCTATCTATCTATCTATCTATCTATCATCATCATCATCATCTATTTATTTGTTGGAATCTTAGTTTAAAGAAATAGGAATATTTTTTACTTCATGGAGGATATGGATTGGCTAGAAAGAGACAAGAAAGAATTTGTTGAGTTCATAAAAATATTTTACCATGAAAAGGATATGGGGATATGTGAAAGTATACATGTGTTCATAACTGTAAAATTTTACATTGAAGATTTATTTTTCTTCCATGTAATATTTTCCTCAATTAAAAAAATTATTTAAAAAAAGGCTTGGGGGAGAAGAGAGCCAGTCCTGCAGAAAATTATGAAGTCAACAACACATGAAAAATGCCATATTGTTTGACTCTCTCTCTTTACTGAAATTCTATGAAACTGGTCCCATGTAGTAAAATTAAAAAATGTAAGGTGTGCTTTCCTTTTTCTCAACTTTCAATATAAATGTATTTGTATTCTAAAATTATCAAAGAACAAGAAATGGGTTAAGTGTTACGAAGATGAAAAGAATAGGTCTCACTAATCACTATAGCAAGTATCTGGATGCCATTGATGGTAATGAAGCCAACACTTCTCACATTAAGATTCATATCTCTCTCATATTCATGAAGCATCTGGTCTAAAAGTTTTATGACCTACATGTGGCTTAGAATTAAATTTTCTTTAGGAAATTTTTCCTAATAAAATTAATTTAAAAATATTAATTCATCCCAAGTCAATAACTTTGTAACTATTACCAATGTGTTTCCAACCTGTAAAATGGATGGACTCCCTATATTACAAACCAGAGCCTATTGTATCTTTATTTTTTTTCCCACTTAGATAAATATGTGATGAAAGCAGGTGGCACAATCTACTTACTGGCATTTGGCACACTAGGTAAGAGATGACAATTTTTGAGGGCTTTTGAAAGTATGGGGCAATTTTCATTCTGGCACTTCGGGAATTAACCATGTGACTCCCATTAATTTTAACGGGAGGAGTGTGGATAATCCATGAACCATTAATGTATCCTGGAAAGGTTCACAATGGAGCAGCACAAAGTTGCACAGCACAGGTGTTTAATTGGTGATGGATATAATATCAGAGCTAAATGTGTTAAGACCAAAGAATAAAAAATCAATTACTTGCAAAGATAGTAAGGTCTGGAAAATAAAATGGTCGTGTTAAATGTGGCACAGATTTGAAATCTGTTACTAACGGAACCAGAGGTGACTATCAAGTGAAGCTAATCTGCATATCACTTGGTGGATTTGGGTCTGGATATGTTTCCTTTTTGCCTAGCAGTGACTCCAAAAAACATTCTTTAAAAATCTATTTTCAGAAAAAAAAAATCTATTTTCAGCATTTTGCCATATGTGTAATTTAATTTACATAATAATTAATTTTCACTTCAATAAATTTTATAGAGCCAAAAAAACAAAAACACAACAAATTAATAAAAAAAGAAAACCCTCCCAAATTTCAATTTCGGATATTGGGCCTCAAAACTTCCATCACTATTATATCAACAATAAAATATTCCCCAATACACATGGAAACATCCTTCAGGACTAAAATTACTTTTTATGGTGAATAAAATTTCTTTCTATGGTGCTCAATGAATGAGGTAACAGGGCCAGGAATATTTGATATTGATACTTGATATGCTGGGCTCAGAAACCAGAGCTGCCAGACATTTATTAGGTTATCTTTCATTAGTCATATTTGTCCAATGATCTTTCTCTCTTTTACAGTCAAAGGAATTCAGATATCAGCCAGTCATGTGAAAATACTTCCTAACTATGCCAGATAGAAACTTTTACTTAGTTGTGATTTTACAACAGTGATAAGGTACATTACAGTGAATTTACCAATTTGTTAAAAGATTTTATTTATTTATTCATGAGAAACACAGAGAGAGGCAGAGACACAGGCAGAGGGAGAAGCAGGCTCCCTGCAGGGAACCCTATGTGGGGCTCGATCCCAGGACCCTGGGGTCACGCCTTGAGCCAAAGGCAGACTCTCAAGCACTGAGCCACCCAGGCGTCCCGAATTTACTAATTCTGAATTTGTTGCCTACACTGTCATGTGATGAATGGGGGAGAAACTTTTCAATTAAAGTAAATCTGACACACAACATTACAGTAGTTTTTGGTGCACAACACAGTGATTTAAGGAGACTCTATGCTACGTTATGCTCAACTCAAGTGTTGCGACAGTCTGTCATCATACAACAGTCATGACAACCTTGACTCTATTCCCTTTGCTGCACCTTTTATCCATGTGACTTACACATTCCATAACTGGGATCCTGTATCTCACACTCTACTTCTCCCGTTTTGCATGCTCCCCACATCCTTCCCATTGGCAGCTATCAGTTTCATCTCTATATTTATAGATCTGGTTTTGCCTTTTTTGTTTATTTGTTTAGTTTTTTAGATTCCACATATAAATGAAATCACATGGTATTTTATCTTTCTCAGTCTGACTCATTCCACTTAGCACAATACCCTCTACGTCCGTCCATGTTATCAAAATGGCAAGATCTCAGTTTTTTATGAATATCATTATATATATATCATATGATATATATATATATATATATATATATATATATATATATATATACTCATTGATCTACTGATGTACACTTAGGTTGCTTCCATATCTTGGCTTTTGTAAATAATGCTGCAGTGAACATAGGGGTGTATCTTTTTGAATTGGTGTTTTCATTTTCTGTGGGTAAATGCATCATACATCCTTGCCAATACTTCTTATTTACTTTGATTCTAGCCATTCTGATAGGTGTAAGGTCATATCTCATTACGGTTTTATTTGCATTTTCCTGATGTTTAGTGATGCTGAACATCTTTTCATGTAACTGTTGGCCATCTATATGTCTTCTTTGGAAAAATGTCTATTCAGGTCCTCAGCCAATTTTTAAACAAATTATTTTGGCTATTTTGGTCTTGACATGTATAGATTCTTTTTACATTTTGGATATTCACTTTTTATTTGATATATCACTTATAAATATCTTTTTCCATTTAATAGCTACCATTTTGTCTCATTGATGAACAAAGTGGGTTTAGAGAGAACATTATAAAGGCCAAATATGAAAAATCTACAACTAACATCATACTCCATGGTGAAAAACAGAACTTTTCCCCTAAGATCAGGAACATAATACTAGAAGTCCTAACCAGAACAATAAGGTGAGAAAAGGAAATAAAAGTCATCTAAATTGGTAAGGAGGAAGTTAAAACTGTCACTATTTGCAAGTGACATGATACTAATAAAACCCTAAATGCTTCAATAAAAAACGAATAAAATCAATGAATTCAGTAAAGTTGTAGGATATAAAATTAATATACAAAAAATGGCAGAGTTTCTATACACTATAGTATAGTCTGCTATAAAGTAGCAATATAAAAAATTAAGGAAATAATTTCATCTCAGAATGTTTAAGATACACAAATTATCACCCTCTTTGATCATAAAATAAAAGCTCATATAGAATATTTTCTTCTATTGCATGACCTTTAAGTGAGTTTTTAAAATCATGTTTGCATCACTACAGAGACTATTTAACCACACAAGGCATAGCCATAAAATTTTGGTACAATTGTACCAAAAATAATAAAATCCCTAAAAACAAACTTAACCAGGGAAGTGAAAGACTCATACTCTGAAAACTATAAAACATTGTTGAAAGACATTGAAGATCAAAATATACAATATATGGAATGATATTCCATGTGTATGGATTAAAAGAATTGATATTGTTAAAATGTCCACAGTACTCAAAGTACTCTATAGATTCAGTGCAGTTCCTAACAAAATACCGACAGCATTTTTCACAGAAATAAAACAAATAATCTTAAAATTTGTGTGGAACCACAAGAGACCCTGACAAACAAAAGCAATTTTGAGAAAAAAAGAAGAAAGATGCAAGTCACAATCCCAGATTTCAAGAATTACTACAAACCTGGAGTATTCAAAATAATATGGTACTGGCATAAAAATGGACACAGAGATCAGTAGAAAAGAATAGAGAGCCAAGAAATAAACCCACAATTATATCATCAATTAATCTGTTATAAAGGAGACAAGAACATGCAATGGGGGAAATACATACAATCTCTTCAATAAGTGATTTTGGGATAATAGGACAGTTGCAAACAAAACAATGAACCTGAACCATTGTCTAACAGCACACACCAAAATAAACTCAAAACAGAGTAAGGACCTAAATGTGAGACCTAAAAACATAAAAATCCTAGAAGAGGGCAGGCACATCTAGTAATTTCTCTGGCATTGGCCATAGCAACATTTTTCTACATATGTCGCCTAAGAAAAGGGCAACAAAAGTAAAAATAAACAATTGGAACTACCTCAAATTGAAAAACCTTCGCTCAGCATGGAAACACTCTTTGCAGAATTTAAATGTGACTGCTTTATTTCCCTCATTTGTCTAAGTAGTCATAGTCATATATGACTTAATAACAAGAAAACAATCATAATCATTTTTAAAAAATTTGGATATACACAATATGTTTTGGGAATGTGGGATTTGATTTCCTGGAGCAAAGCTAATCTGATCAACTCATTCAAATATTTGTTTTTTCACTTTGAAATTTTTTTTATGGCTACTATACCTATGTGGTCAAATAGTCTCTGTAGTGATGCAAACATGATTTTAAAAAACTCACTTAAAGGTCATTCAATAGAAGAAAATATTCTATATGAGCTTTTATTTTATGAGCAAAGAGGGTGATAATATGTTTATTTTAAACAGTCTGAGAGATAGAAGATAAACAGTATTTGGCACGTGAGTGCTCAGTAACTACCAGGTCCTCTTCTCTTTGTCACACTTTCTAGACCGTTACGTAACAATCCCCTGGGAAGACTATAAACATCCGCATTGGGGTTGATATCCCAAATCCAAAGATTCTGATTCAGTGGGTCTGAAGTGGGAGGTGGGAAACTATGAGGTTAATATGTACCTCCCAATATTACCCCAATGCAGGTAGTCTCTGGAGCACAATTTTAAAAATGTTGCCCTGGGATGGGGATGCTGCTTTTATTTGGAAGCAAAATAAAAATCCATTTTAGTATGGATCCTAATCGAGTTGAGAGAAGTCCAATAGTCTCGAAGGCAGAAAGAAAAATAGACCTTGTAAAAGATCGATTTAAAACCTACTTCTATAGCCAAGGCTATGCTCACTTTTCATTAATACGAACAATATTTCACATCCTTCTTGTAGTCACCAATTCTGCAATTAGAGACAATCACTTTATATCAGTTTGATAATCTCTTGTCTTTTGCTTATATTTTAGTATCGTGTCATGATTATAGCGACATAGTTAATTTCTAATCAAATGAAAACCAATTTATGTTTTATGATTTTCTGGCATAAACTGAAGACCTATAATTTTGTTTCTAAATATATGCTTAAGTGGAACTGTAATACCTGTGCTTCTATCAATGCCTTTTCAAGTAAAAATATTATATCACAGTGGTGTTCTTTGTTAAAGATTACTAATAAATTTTGTATGAATCAAATGCAAGTAAGTTGTGCGCAGTTAGGGTTGTTCACATACACACACAGTCACACACTACAAATATACACACACTGAAGGATAATTTTTAAATTATCCAAAATATATTTCATGAAAAGTATTTCCCTAGATTCTTAGCATTTATAAAAGTATAAAATTCTCATTTTCCTTTTTTCCCCCACTGTCTATTTTATATGCTTCTTTTTGAATGAACAAATTTATTAGGAAATTACGAGTCATAAAATGTTTGTGGTATCTTAACTTTCATTTTAATTAGCATATCCAAGATAAAAATTTCACTATGGAGTATATGGTCTCTCAATAGAAAGGCAAACAAATAAACTGATGTTTATGTAAAATGTTACTTGACTTTTTTTTAATAAACTGAACAATCTGACTATAGAAAATTTAACTTATCTTCACATTTTAGAATATTTTAACACCGGTACAAATTAAAATTTCTTGGGAACTCTTAACACTCAAGTTCAGCTTCAATTTCAAGAAGAATTGTATAGATAACCAACATGTACCCAGGTTGGAATAGCATTAAAAGTAGTTATACTACTTAAATGAGGGGGGTTTAAATTATCTTGCTACTTTGACATGAGAAATGAGGAAGTTTTACATTTTACCAAGAAAAAGAAAACTCAGATTCTTTTTAACAAAAATAAAATGAAAATCATTTTTGTCTATGTGTAACAAAATGTAGGATTTGTTTGCTATTATTTATGTTATCATTACATACTTAAATTTTCATGTTTTGATATAGAATTGATTAATCCATATTTCTGTAGAGCACAGGGATTTATTCCCTACCCGTTCCCACTTTCTATACAAATCCTCCGATACATGATGACTTGCCTTGGCACAGGACTTCTAAAAATGGCTGAATTCAAGGATCTTGGCAAGTCTTGTTCACTGAAGCGTCCATAAAAATGTACAGAAATGATCAAAACAACCATTTAAAGTTTCTGAAAATTTGCCAAAGGTCATGTATTAAATAAAGAAGAATTTACACCCAATTATCTATTCATATTGATAAGGACAATGGGAGTCAGTGATTTTAGGGCCTGATGCTCCCCTCCTCTCTGTGTTGCTGGAGCTCTACACTGGTGCTCTCCTGGCAGCTCCCACCCTGCTCCCCATGGCTCCAGGCCCCATGTCGTAGCATCCTCTCCAGGCTGGACATGGTTGACCACAAGGACTGGTATCTGTCACCTAAGGGAACCGACTTCATAGAGGAGAGTGAGGAAGCCTGCAAGTACAGGGGTGTTGTTGAAAACAAGGGAGAGCAGGGTGGTAAGACGCCTGGGAGGGCCAACTTCTCTTGGATATCAGCAAAGGCACACAAAATAGTAGTTCTATCAGAAGCTCAACAGAGAGATCTGAAGAGCGAGACAGCTAAAGAGCAAACCTTCATAATCCCACTCATGTCTAGTAGCCCAGGGTGGTGCTTGCAGGCGTAAGATGATTCCTGTTGAGGAGCAAAGTGGCCTGCATGCAAGCTGCTAATCCCTGGCTGAACCTGCAGCCAATTTAAGAACTCCCCCAACTCGACTGAAATGAAATCCACCGCTTATTAAAACAGCTTTGAATTCTTTAAGGGGCAGTGAGTTACTTTGTGTGTGTGTGTGTGTGTGTGTGTGTGTGTGTGTGATTTACTTTTTTTGATGGAAAAGTTAAGGAGAAAGAGTGTATCACATTTGAAGTTCTCATTTTGTGTTGCTGACAACAATTTCTCAGAATCAGGAGACATTACTTGAACACCAGGCTCTTTTGTGAATGGGGACCGTCTTGGAAGTCACCAGGGTCTGAGACAAGACCCACAACTTCTGGAAGCAATTAGATCTCATCACTCAAGGATCTTTCAATTTCTAACATGACGTGAGAATAAAGTTCTGCTCTTTCTGCTCCTTTGCATTTCACAAAAGTCCAACTTCCATGATTCCCTGATGCCTTTCACATAGTAGTATGGATACAAAAGCCTGGATGGGTTATTTCCCCTTTTGTTCTTTCAACATGACTCTGAAAAAGACGGTTTTGAATAAAGTTCACACCATTGATCTAATTTGACTAATTTTTTTTTCCCTTCAGGTGACCTCCTTTTTTTTTAATTTTTAAAATTATTTTTTTTAACATTTAAAAAATATTTATTTATTCATGAGACACAGAGAGGCAGAGACACAGGCAGAGGGAGAAGGAGGCTCCTTACAGGGAGCCCAATGTGGGAATCGATCCTAGGACCCCGGGATCACGGCCTGAGCTAGAAGGCAGATGCTCAACCCCTGAGCCACCTAGGTGTCCCTAATTTTTAAAATTCTAAATTCCAATATAGTTAACATACAGTGTTATATTAGCCTCAGGTGTACAATATAATGCTTCAAAACTTGTATACATTACTCAGAGCTCATCAAGATAAATGTACTATTAATTCCCTTCACCTGTTTCACCGCCCCCCACCTCCCCTCTGACAATCGTCAGTTTGTTCTTTATAGTCAAGAGTCTGTTTTGGGGGATCCCCGGGTGGCACAGCAGTTTGGCGCCTGCCTTTGGCTCAGGGCGCAGTCCTGGAGACCCGGGATCGAATCCCACGTCGGGCTCCCGGTGCATGGAGCCTGCTTCTCCCTCTGCCTGTGTCTCTGCCCCTCTCTCTCTCTGTGTGTGACTATCGTAAATAAATAAAAATTTTTAAAAAAAGTCTGTTTCTATGATTTGTCTCATTTTTGTTTTGTTTATTTTTTAAATTCCACATATGAGTGAAATCATATGGTATTTGTCTTCCTTTGACTCATTTCACTTAGTATCACACTCTAGATCCATCTATGTTGTTGCAAATAGCAAGATATTATTCTATGACCGAATGGTATAAACATATATATGTACACACTAGTGTATACATCCGCTCTCAAACCAGTCAAATCTGGTTAAAAGCATGGACTGTGTCACACACCCAGTGATCCACCCAAAACCAAGGACTTCAGCCTAAATTCCAAATACCAGAGACTGAAATCTTCAGCCTTGCCTAGGGGAACACCTCAATCTTTGAACCTTTATTGTGTTGTTTTGTACAGGGCATTCTCTGTATGAATTTGTTGTGGTTATAAAACAATTAGAAAAACAGCTCACATTTGTATTTATTTTCTATTCCATACCTCTGCCCCATGTTTTTTCTCCTCAAAATCCATTCCTTTCCAAATAAATTTGTTGGAGAAGTGTCAAATGCTTTTTATGCATTTATTGAAGTGATCATATGGTTTTTATCCTTTCTCTTGTTGATGTGATATATCTCATTGATTGATTTGTGCTTCTTGAACCAGTTACATCCCCGGAACGAATGCACTTAATTATGGTAAATAATTTTTAGAATGTATTAAATTTAATGTATTGTTGGATTCAGTTTGTTAATATTTTGTTGAAGATTTTTGCATCTCTGTTCATCAGAGATAATGGCCAATAGTTCTTTTTTTTTTTTTTTTTGTAGTGTCATCTCATTTGGTATCAGGGTAATGCTGGTCTCATAGAATGAAGCTTTCCTTCCCCTTAATAGGTATTAAATCTTTAAATGTTTGGTAGAATTCACCTGTGAAGACTTCTCACATGGATTTTTGTTTGTTGGGAGGTTTTTTTTTTATTATTATTTGTTACTAATTCAATTTCATTGCTGATAATTGGTCTATTCAAATTTTCTATTTCTTCTTGATTCAGTTTTGGTGAGTTATATGTTTCTAGGAATTTATTGATTTCTTCTAGTTTGTCCAATTTGTTGACATAATGTTTCATAGTATTCTCTCACAATCCTTCATATTTCTGTGGTGTTGGTTGTTTTTTCTCCTTTTTCATTAATTTTGTTTATTTGAGACCTCTTTCCTTTTTTTTTTTTCCTAATGTTAACTAAAGTTTCATCAATTTTGTTGCTATTTTCGATGAACTAGCTCCTGGTTTCATTAATCTGTTCTATTGTTTTTTTTCAGTTTTATATACATTATTTGTGCTCTAATCTTCATTATTTCTTTCCTTTCTTTTTCTAGCTCTTTTATGTGTAAATGTGGGTTGTTTATTTGAGATTTTGCTTGCTTCTTGAGGTAGGCCTATATTACTATAAACTTCCTCTCAGAACAGCTTTTGCTGCATCTGAAAGATTTTGGACTGTTGTGCTTTCATATTCATTTCTCTCCATTTAATTCTTTATTTCTTCTTTGATTTCATGGTTCTTAGCTCATTATTTAACCCTCATGTATGCTCTGTCTAGATTTTTACTTGTGATTGATTTCTAGCTTCAAAAGCATTTTCGTTAGAAAAAATGCATGGTATGTCTTCCATCCTTTTGATTTTGTTGAGATTCATTTTTTAGCCTAATATGTGATCTCTTCAGGATGCACTTGAAAATAACATGTCTTATGCTGTTTTGAATCTATTTGTTAAATCTATTGGGTCCAGTGTGTCAAAGCCATTTCCTTGTTGATTTTCTTTTTGGATTATTTGTCCATTGATGTAAGTGGTATATTAAAGTTTCCTACTATTATTGTATTATTATTGATTATTTCTTTTAACTCATTTTTAGCTGCTTTATGCATTTGGATGCTTCAGTGATGGAAGCATAAGTATTTACAACTGCTATATATTTTGGTTGGAGTGTTCCTTTGGATTAAATAGTGTCCTTTTTTGTCTCTTGTTACAGTCTTTGTGGTAGCCTACTTTTCTGTATTGCTACCACAGCTCTCTTTTCACTTTCATTTGCATGATAAATGTTTTTCCATCCCTTTACTTTCAATCTGCAGCTGTCTTTAGATCTCAAATGTGTCTCTTGATGGCAGCATATAGATGGGCCTTGCTTTTTTTACCCATTCTCTTTATTTAGATTGAGTATTTAGTCCATCTACATTCAAAGTAATTATTGATAGGTATATACTTATTGGTATTTTGTTACTTGTTTTATGGTTGTTTCTGTAATTCTTGTGTGTTCCTTACTTCTCTTGCTCTCTTCTTTCACAATTATTTGGCTTTCTTTAGTGATGTATTTGGATTCCTTCTCTTTATTCTTTCATATCTATTACTGGTTTTTGATTTGTGGTTACATTATGTTTGTATATAACATTCTTCATATAACAGACTATATTAGGTTTATGGCCAATTAAGTTTAAGCCCATTCTTTCTTTAACTCCTCTCCCCATCCACATGTTTTAGGTAAATGGTTTCATACTTTACAGCCTTTTATTTCATGAATCCATTGAATGATTTTTAGAGATATGCTTAATTTTACTGCTTTTGTGCTCCTACTTTTTGTTACTTTTTATCATCTTTCTTTTCCACTCATAGAATCCTCTTTAATATTTCCTATAGGGCTGGGTTAATGGTGACAAATTCCTTTAACTTTTATTTGTCTGAGAAACTCTTTATTTTTTCTTCTATTCCAAATGATAGCCTTGCTGGATAGAGTATTCTTGGCCCAGATTTTTTTTCTTTCAGCACTGTCAATATATCACGCCACTCTCTTCTGACCTATAAAGTTTCTGCTGAAAAATCAGTTAATAGGCTTATGGGGTTTCCCTTGTGTGTAAATGTTTTCTTTTCTCTTGATGGTTTTAAAATTCTTTCTTTATCCCTACTTTTTGCCAATTAAATTGCTAAGGTCCTTGGTGTTGACCTTCTTGGGTTGATTTTGTTGGGGCTTTTCTGTGCTTCTGGATCTGGAATTCTGTTCCTTTCCCCAGATTTTGGAAGTGTTCAACTATTAATTCTCGAAATAAATTTTCTACCCCCTTCCCTCTCTATTCTCCTTCTGAGATTCTAATGCAAATATTATTATATTTGGTGGGGTAGCTGAGTTTCCTGAGTATATTTTCATTTTTTAATTATGCTTTTGTCTTTAATCTTTTCAGTGTGATTGCTTTTCAATACTCTGTCCCCTGGGGCATTGATCTGTCCTTCTGCTTCTCCGGTCTACTTTTTATTCATTCCCTCTAGTGTATTTTTTTAAAATTTTTTAAATTTTTATTTATTTATGATAGTCACAGAGAGAGAGAGAGAGACAGAGACAGAGACACAGGCAGAGGGAGAAGCAGGCTCCATGCACTGGGAGCCCGATGTGGGATTCGATCCCGGGTCTCCAGGATCGCGCCCTGGGCCAAAGGCAGGCGCCAAACCACTGCACCACCCAGGGATCCCCCTCTAGTGTATTTTTAATATAAGTTACTGCATATGTCATCATTGATTGTTTCTGTTTTATGTGTTCTGTCTTTTTGTTTAGGGTCTCACTGAGGTTCTCCACCATTTTCTCAAGTCCAGTGAGTATCTTTATCACCATTACTTTAAATTTTCTATAAGGCATGCTACTTATCTCCATTCCACTTAGGTCTCTTTTATGGTTTTGTCCTGTTTTATTTGGGAGCTTTTCTTCTGTGTCTTCAATTTGTCTAACTCTCTGTGCCTGTTTCTATGATAGGAGAGTCAGCTATGTCTCCTAATCTTGAAAGTAGTAGCCTAATGAAGAAGAGGTCCTTTAGTGCCCTGCAATGCACTGTCTCCTGTTTAGCAGAACCTGGCACTTTAGGAATTTTTCCTATGTGTGCTGAGTCTACCCTGCTATTATGAGCTGTTTTTGCCTTCAGTCCAGTCATCTTCAGTGGTTCTCTTTTCCTGTCGTGAGCAGTGTTTGGCCCCTGTGGTGTTAGTGGACCAGTCTGGGGTCACCTGGGCCTGAGCTGAGTCAGACCATGTATTCCAGAGGTGCAGGAGCTTCAAACTGTAAGGTGCTTTACCTGTGCTGGTAACATGTGTTGGTGGCTGAGGACTACAGGCAGACCAGATGTCTGTCCACAGACCATTGTTGGAGCCCTGGTCATTCTGGTATGTGTGGTTATC